>NC_087214.1:39256460-39314917 GCF_015104395.2 Macrobrachium nipponense | reverse complement strand
CTGAGAGTATCAAAGACCTGCCTGGAAGAAAGTGTCAAAGCAGGACAGTGTTCACTGTCAGATCTGTCATCTGTCTCTTTGAACTTCCCAGAGTTGAGACAACACGGGAGAGAACATTTTTCTTCCTTCACAAAGATTGCTTTCGTCCATTTTCCTTTGTCAACCTCTTTTTTTTTTAACTCACTGGAAAGAGAGGGTTTTTTCTTGATAGAGATTGCTTTCATTATTTGTTTCATTTTACATTTGCCAATCAATGTTCTTTCAACTTACCTCAGTTTGCTGAGTAAAGAAGTTCTTTTGCATTCTATAGTAAGAGGTGGCGGCTTTTATGATAAACGTTTCTCGTTTATCATAAAAAAAATAGTAAGGGGTGCTGTTGAGATGTGACCAAGGCACCCCCTCCCACCACCCTGCATCCTCTCTCTCTCTCTCTCTCTCTCTCTCTCTCTCTCTCTCTCTCCCAAACTCCCTCCACGCACACAGGGTGACAACCCGTTAGGGCTTCCAAACTATTACAAAAGATCAGTTGAGCAACATAGTTTATACCAAAGAGAATACAGAGCTCACTGGAACGTGATCAGAAAATATATATGTGTATAAATTGTTCAAGGATTTTCCAAGATGATAAAAGGGCACTGTGGCAACATCATTTTACTTAAAAGTGTTCTCTTATGTTGTTTTCTTATCAGGAGGAGAGACCACGTGACCGATTCTCTCACAGCAACTGTGGAAGGGAAGGTGATGAGGTCGACCCAAAGGACTTTGACCAAAAGGCGATGGTGACCTTTCACTGCCTTCACAGAAAACCGCCAGACGTCCTCCAGACTTTGTCTTCAGCAGCATTCTTTTAACACTGGGAAACGAAGCTTCTCTTGTCACTTAGTCCCGAGAGTCATATATCTACAGAAGAATGATTTATATGCCACGTCATTCCACACACACAGCTTCCTTGCTATTTTTTTAAGATTTGTTTTTCTTTTATCAGTATACCTGAAGTGTTTAGTTCGAGTGCCCTTGGGTCAGGAGTAAGGTATTTCAGTCCTTCCAGTCCTTGAAAGGACCGTGAGACGTCCTATAACATTGGCTTCCATACCTGTATCCTTCAGATCCTTCTAGGAGAGGGAGAGAAGAACGATTCCTTCTGTTTCTTGCGTTGATGGAAGGTCAGGTGACGTAGGCCTCTCTCTCTCTCTCTCTCTCTCTCTTCTCTCTCTCTCTCTCTCTCTGACCTATAAATTCTCATGCGTTATTGAATATTCCCACCGTCTCACTGCCACCACCACCCACTGCATGCAGGTGATAAAACAAGAAATATTGGAATATTAGTGTGTGCCACTCGTAAATCCAAGTTAGACGAAAGGATTTCATTAAATGTTCCTGGAATATTCTTGTGTCACCTTAGAATTTCTGTCCTTTGGGTTGAAAAAATCAAGTCTCCAGGATTTATGGAACGACCAAATGTTGGATTACTGCAGGAGAGAAATCTGTTGTGGGAGGGATCACTCATGTACTCTGTATCTTTATCATTTCAAACATCATGTGACTTGAAGAAAATAAAGAAAAATGAACCACAGTAGGGCTCAGGAACGATCGTGGCACTAATGTATGCTGTAAAAGTCATAAAAAGTCGTAGTTCGTATGAAATCAGGTTGTGAATGTGGCCTAAATATAAACAGTGATAAAAGTAATATATTAATTGACTAGTACAGTATAGATAGCATATGAGACGTGCACTACATTGAGGAAATGCTCCTTTATGAGGTAACCTTGGATACTGGCAGTAGAGAATGGAAAATAGAATAGATTTTGCAATTTAAAGGGTACAGGAAAGCGTTAGACCTAAATACAAAAAAAGCTGAATGTATCACTGAAAAAGTGACAAGTCGGTTGAAAATGAAAGGAAAATCAAGGAAAACACAATGGAGAAAACTTGGTAGCTCCAAACAAAGCTATGTTGAAGAGCAGTGTGAGAGGTGGACAAAGAGGCAGTATAGTGTACTGATTTTTATTACGTTGTTGTGTTTAGGATTAAGCTGGCTTTATGCCAGCACGGGCTCTTGCTCATAGAGCAGCCCGTAGTTTTTATTACATCAAGGAAAATGGGGATAAATATACAGCATGCGGACGGAAATGTGGTCACCGACCCGCGAGAGAGTAAAAGTGGGTCGGCGAGACCCGCTCTCTCAGGGGAAATAAGAACAACGCGAAATGATGAATTATATACAGAGAAATATGAATAAGCGTTGTCCTTACAGCAGAGTGAAATGAAACACGGGAACCAAACAACAAGAAAAGAGGAAAGTGCAAAATACTATACGATTCTAGAGCGGAGCATCTCCTATTTGATTGGCCAGAAAGCAAGAATCTCTATTAGGAATGGTAGTAGGTATGGATTGGAGCAGCAGCTATACCAGGTAGACAAAGAGGAACTCGTGGCTGATCTCACATTTGTCTAAAGGGAAAGAGGAAATGGGAAAGAATGAATACTGAAATATCTTGTACCTTTTAACAATTAAAACCAAATAAAGAGGAAAGTGAAAAGGTGAAAGATAAAAATTATCGTAATGGTGCGATACCGAGGAGAGAATAGCCTTCAAAAGAGACCCGCCCAGAGATAAAGTAGGAGGCAGGAGGGAGCCGTTGCAAAGATCAAGCTCCATAATACTACTACTACTCCACACATGTTATATGGCCGCGAAACTTTAACGCCTCGAGTGTTTACTACTGGTGTCCGTTGACTACTACCTATATATTTGGACATTCTTATCGTCGTCGCATATTAAATTGGGGGTAAGTGAGCTTGCTGCTGTGCCCCTGGGCATGTTGCTGTCTCTTGCGTAGCCCAAATGCCTTCCCTCCCTGGCAGGGGATTCGGGGGGGGGGAGCCTCTGTAGACGGCGCGGGTAGGGGTCTCGCCTTCCCTACCCCCTCACCCTGACCCTTGTAGTTGGCGGGGGGGCGGCAATGATTTCGGAGTGAATTATGCTACCCAAGCGGACATGGCAATGGTGCCTTTGCCGACCCTCCCACCTCACCCCCCCCCACCCCCCCCCCCCCCCCCCAAAAAAAGGATCCCCCCCCCCCCCAATCCCCCCCCCCCCTTAGAAGCCTACCTAGGCTATTGATTAGTGTGATGGTTCCTTCAGCCCCAATGTTGCTCTTCTCTTTGCTGTTGACCCTCATATTAGGCCTCAGTTGGGAGGGAGGGAGACCTGCGGGCTCCCCCCCCCCCCCCACCCCCCCCCCCCCACACAAAGACTGGTAGGTAGTGTTGTGTATTAAAGCAGAAAGCATTGGGGGGAAACAACCGACTGGACTAACGGACCCAGTTTCCACCGCGTGTGGATCCACCCTCCAAAAACTACTTAAACACATCAGCACAATAAACAACATTTGGTTGCCTATATTAGTGAAAGTATGAAACTTCTTATCCCCGGGTCATTGTTTGAACTGAATTTCATTTTACCTTGTAATCGGTGGTTTTATTCGTACTACTATCACAACTGAAACTCCAACAGTGCTTATTTGGTTGTAATTATACACATTTTGTTGGTCTTAATTCACTCCAAATTGCACTTGAACCACGCTGCGGTTCCTGGTTCCTAAGTGCTCACTCCACAAACACAGTTACGGGCAGCACACGAGTACACGGTTTATGAGGTGCTAAGCTTTATTCCCTTAATTGTTTACTTTACTCATTACTTAGTTTAACTTACTTTGTTACTTCAAAGTATTTATTTAATTCATGTCTATTGTCCCTTTTTTTTTTTTTGCAACCAAATTAACCCCGAAAAAATAACAGATATTTGTGAAGTAGATATGAGCAGACGACGCAAAATGACTCATCGTTGCCAATGTAGTGGAGCTTTCACACATATGCCGATGCATTTACAAACTGTTTGTTTCCATGAATTCTAGTTGTCATAGTAATGCAGTAATGATAAAATTGCTGTAATATGCATATATGTATACTACAAATAGATACGCTAATGTCACTTATTTTCTCTGGGTTTGTGTAAGTCTTATACCCAGTTTGGAGGGTAAACACATACCAATTGCAACACTGATAAAACAATTGAAGAGCGCGAAGAACCCCGTAGGTATCGTTCACAGCAAAACTGTTGATATTTGAGTCAAGAATCTAGTTACGTTTTCAAACAACGGTATTTTCAAATTAATAATCATGAATAGGTAAAAAATTTATGCAATTCATGACCTTAAACTGCCGTTTAAACATTTATTTAAATAATTATCTAGTGCACTTCTTCTTCTTCTTCTTCTACCAAAAAATTGTAGTTTCCTTGGATAAGTCGTGATTGGAAGTCACTGTTTATGATTTTTTTGAAGAAAGTGCCCCAGCATCTATGGGTAAACAGGTGGTGGGGGATTTAGCACAGGAAATGGGAAGTTTGTTGACACAAGTGACTCTGCAAACATCGAGATGGCATCAATCTTCGAAACATTTTTAGTTGTAAGTCAAAATTTCAAAAGCGTCATGGGGGTAGTTGAGGGTAGTGTGCACTGCGTTTGGTCACACTTTTCATTACCCTCTGTTAAATCTTAAAATATGACCTTAATTTCTAGCTTTGGAAAAAAATACTTACTTTGAAAGGAGAGTAGAGGTTCTCAAGCTCTTGCCCTCACACCAACAAGTCGTGAGTGCCATCTCCGGTGTCAGGACGTGTTAAAGTACTTTTTTGGAGGTGGTGGATCCATACGCGGTGGAAACTGGGTCCGCTAGTCCAGTCTGTTGTTCCCCCTATACAGAGTATAATACACAGTATACTACTCTGTACATAAACAGTAGAGACCCAGTCCTCGATCGTACTAGAACTCGAAATAATCTGATTGCAACACAAAATTTCTTGTAGTAAATTTTGCATCTTGAGCTTAAACAAAAAACCAGAATCCGACCCAATGAATCATATGATTTTTGTAAACAAAAGTGGTTCGGTCAGTCGCGGCTAGTAGGCGTTGTTCCCATGCCAATTTGGTGAGGAAAACAGTAAGAACCGCATTTAAACTTAGGACAGTTATTGATAATTATTATGAAAGAGGCATTATGTGACAACCTTAAAATCCTGCCGAGATTATTAATGATTTAATGATAGGCTAACCCTTGAAGTGTCGATAGTTGTGTCAATAGTTAGCTACAGTCACAACTGTCGACACTGTAAACAAAACATCATTAATATGGTAAAAACTGCGGTTATTCAAGTGAGTTATTAGTGATACTGTAAAGAAAACAACTGTAATAACAGCAATTACTGTGGATAATTACCATAATTAGACGTTAGAAGGAGCGCATTCTCACTTTGTTACAGGTGTACGATCTCTATTTAGTATCTGTAATTCTAAAGACTGAAAAGATCCATAATTCTGAACATAAATATTTTCTGGAGAAAATTATGATTTGAAAAAAATAAAACATATATTACAGAATACGTATAAGCATTGTCATCATATGCCATTTGCATTCGATATTGTTTGCATTCTCAAAATCTTGTCCGATTGAGAACTATCGATATCTTCATTGCCATTACACTTGGCTGGTAGAAGAGATAATTGAGATACTTTTTCTTGTAAATGAACAAAGTTGAGTTTAAAACTTGCAAAACAGCATTTTAATAAACCCTTATTTTACTGTATCTAATCATATTGCATGTATTATCGAATTATAATACGAACAGAGTGATCTGCCATTGGCATTCTGGTTGTTTACATTCTTAAACTATCAGCTGATTTAATTTTACTAATATGATCACTGTCTTTAGATGCCAAATGGATCGTAATTTGGAAAAGAAAGCTGGGTTTAAGAATTGCAGGTACTTTACTTATAAACGTAGTATAATAAATGAAGTGCTACATGTGTTTTTGTCAGTTTCAGACAGTGCTTTTGCCTGCCTAAACATTTTGCAGTCTCTTCATAATTCATAATTCCCAGTCGTGCTTGACTTACGATGCTCATAATTGTAGTTTCCAGTCGTGCTTGACTTCGGAGCCTTGTTGTTTAGTAAGGGCCTGATATTTTTTTTTCTTGGTCGTATTTTATAATCAAATTAAAGGGTTTTGCGATATGGATAGTTCCCAAATTATCCTTAATATCAGGATTCTTTCCTATTTTAAAGGAATACATTAATGTAGATCTACTTCCAAAGGTGTTACTCCACTGATAATGATGTCACATTATTGAGTGGCTTGAAAAGTGCCCCGATTTTACAAGGATATTTTTAAAAAATTAATATATAACACGTATTGAAAGATATTTTAAAGTGATTTAGTAGAGATCACGGCACTTGCTAGCGATGGAACTCAGGGAATTTTCTTATGTTTATGATAACAGACATAATTCTGCTTATTTTTAATATTTACTTGTTTGCAGTAAGAATTAGTTTTGATTTTTAAATGTTTTTTATTATTAAAAAATAATTAATTGTGTACCCCTTACATTGCATACTACTGCCTAGCCTAGCCTTGTCGGACCCTCAGTCAACCATCTGTAATATGGCTGAATTGGGCGTACGTAGGCAGTTATTTTATTATGATATATGTTTAAAAATGAAAAAAGCTCGTTGAATACAATATATTATTTAACAGTAAACTTATTAATTGTAATTTATAAGTATGTATTTATGGGTAATGTTGTGTATAAAAAGGTAAGGTTAAGATAGTAACTGGTGGTCAAGAATGGATTTTAATCCATTTTCAGTTTATTTTTTATGGGAAAATTAATTCATCTCGTCGCTTCTGGAACAAATCAGCATCGAGGTCCAGGGCTCTACTGTAGGGTGTAGTATTTACAGTGGAACCTCGGTTTTTCTTACATAATCCGTTCCAGAACCGCCCACGAAAACCAAAACAATTATTCCCATAAGGAATAATGTCAATACAATTAATGCGTTCCAGACCCCAAAAATATTTAAAAAAATACATTTATAGGGAATAAACAGTTTTGCATATAGAAAACAGTGAGAAAGAAATAAATAAGCATTTAACATCACTCTTACCTTTTATGGAAAACACCTGTTAACGTATGGAAGACGGAGAGAGAGGGGTGAGGTTTATTGTTTGGAAGGGGAATCTCCCTCCAGAAGACATCAGGTATCAAGGACCTATCTGGGGTTACTTCTCTTCGTTTTTACTGTACTATTTGAGGTTACTTTCCCTCTTCGTTTTTTTACTGGCACTAGGACCAACTTGAGAGTCACTAGACCCCTGTTGCACAATGAAACTGTCCAGAGAAGAGTCACTACACCCTGTCACACAATAAAATGTCAGAGAAGAGTCACTAGACCCCTGTCATATAATAAAACTGTCCAGAGAAGAGTCACTAGACCCTGTCGCACAATAAAAAACTGTCCAGAGAAGAGTCACTAGATCCTGTCGCACAATAAAACTGTCAGAGAAGAGTTACTAGACCCCTGTCGCTCATACAACTGTCAGAGACTTTGTTTCTGGCGTTTCATTAAAAATTTGCCTAAAGTTAAACATGACTTTGTTATTAAACATGTTGGAGACATGGATTACAACTTCTTTGTTGGGTGATAATTCTCCACAAAATTTTTACATCATTCCACTTTGCAAACTTGTCCTTAATCCCTGAAGTAGGCACATTATGTATGCACATTCGTTTTCTGAAGAATTTTTCAAACCAGCCTCTGCTGGCCTAAAAATTTCAATAACAGCAGCAGTTGCACTTGAACTAAAACAGCACAAAAAACAGATGGGATGCTTTGTTTTGGTGCTCGATACGGAGCCCGGTCGCACACTAGGCACCTGGATGGAGCATTTCTGAGGTGATGAAAGCGAGGAAACGTACGATAACTGAGACAAAATTTTGGACCAAAAAAACTAGTCAATGAAAACCGAAACATACGAAACGAGGTGTACGAAACCCGAGCCTCTCATTTCGTACATTTCGGTTTTCGTTGACTTTTTTTTTTGTCCAAATGACCAAACGACAACATAGCGGCCACTTCTCTCGGAATGCAGCCACTTTCTGAAAAAGCACTTGAATTATGCCATTATTTCGTAATTTAGGAGAAAACACTTACTTCAAGAGCGTAGAGGTCTTGGTGTGCTGCCTGGATGGGGCCTCAACTCTTGACTGATGCATGGGAGCAGTGGCCACATTCCAGGATCGATGGCTGCTATATCGCCGCTCGGTCACTTACCCTAACACAAGAATGATCCAGCCTACACTATGGTATATAGTACATATTTGGTAGCTTTCCTCCTATCTAGTATACTCAACATGGTCAAATGTTGGAAAGTTACCAGTATCCCACAGATTAGTTTTTATGGTGGATTTCCCTGTTGTTACAACGGGTTTTCTTGGAGACGTTCATCAGAAATCCAGCGTTTTGGAGTTCCAAGGCTTTCGAACCACAGCCCCAATTATGTGAATTTCCGACAAAAAAAATCTCCCTCAAATTCATTGAAAATGCATGAAAATACACCAACAATTATTCCATTATCCAGTGTGGATGTAAAAACTCTTAAGAAATCATGAACCATGGCCGTGTGTAATGGCTAGTGTTTCTGGTTTTGGGGAGTTTTTCTCTCTTGTGGATTCTGGGGATAAAACTAGTTCTTGTCCCGGAATCCTGGGATTTCCTTTTTATTTATTTTTTTTTTTTTTTTTATAGGAGAGTGAGTAAACAGTTTACAACTTAGGATAACAGAAATAATTATTGTATTTGCCTTTTTTTTTTTTTTTTTTGAGACTATATTCAATAACAGTAGTATAATAGTATATTCAAATGCAGCAATATGTAACAGTGACTCTGCTACAACTCGATGAGAACCTCTGCATTCTCCTTAAGAAAGAGTCTTACCAAGGTGACTACGCTCTCCTAGACCCACACTGCTGTCACTACCACCAGGTTGGTGACAGGCCATGGCATTCCATATTTTGACAGTGCTGCTATGAGAAGGAATGAGAGCATCCAGATCCTCCTCTCCTATTTCCTCTACTTCGTTGGCCTACAACGGAAGAGCAAGGTGAATAAGAGAAATCCTGCAGAGCTCTCTGCAGGATTCAGCATCGGGGGCCTACATTTTCATATACGATGTGTTTTAAGTCAAAATATGAATTTAATACGCTCGTGAACTAAATTATTTTTTTCATTAACAGATAGCATTGTGGGCATGTTATTTTGTAAAAAATATTACGTGACTCCGTTCGCTATTTTCACTTGATGATTTCATCATTGTAAGAGCTTTACCATTACGTTACTTATCTTTTATTGCCATGAAAACAACAGTAAAATGTGTTCTTTCAAGACCTGAAGTTTTGATTAAAATGATTCTCTCTCAATTTTATCTACGGTTGTGTTTGATGGCATAAGTTTACTGGAGTTACATCCTTGTTGCTGAAAAAAAGTGAGCTGCGTGTGTGGAGAGGCAGGAGCTGGGGAAAACTGCCTTTTTTTTACGTTCAGCTAGAAAGAAACTACTCTTTCTTGCTCACATCGCTTCCCAGTTGTTTTAGATGTGGGTGGTTGTAAGGTCGATCAGTCGTAAAACCTGCATAGGTCATAAGCCAACCACTAACTGTAGCAGTTTTAATCGTTTTTATAGGGGTTTCAAGTATTCGCGGATTCTAGCAGTTTTAATCGTTTTATAGGGGTTTCAATGTATTCGCGGATGTGTCCGTCGGGGGCAGAGGTCAGGTACGCATCCCCGCAAATACAGGGGGAAAACACTATACATATCTATTAAAGTGTTCAACTACTTGTTGTTCACCCCAAATTGGAGTAAATGTTGGAAGACTTTGTCTGCCCTGGACAGCATCACTGTCAGGGTAAAAAGAAGAGTTCCCCCCAGAACCAACATTTGCAGTGTCAGAAGTGGTTTGTACAGGCTGTACATCCCTGTGTTTTATAGTTTTATGCGCTAAAGACTTCCAGCCTTCGTTGCAAGCACAGGCCTTTTCGTCAGACAGCAATGAAATAGTGAGGAGTTTGCAAGGATTGGCCTAAGGATCTTATGCTCAAAGTATCAGATATAGGAAAAGAAGGGAAGCAGATAGATTGCAGAAGTAATTACCAATTAGGTCACGGCATGAAGCTTCCTTTTCTGCCCCGCGAATAGTTTGAACCCCCTAAAAATTCTGAAAGTGGCTAGTTTGTTAGATAAAAAAAGAAAAAACCCACTAAAATTGTTTAATTGTGCCTTTTTTTTTATTAGTTTTATCACAAAAACAGGAATTTGTGGTTTTTTTTTTTTTGTGGAATGCTCATCGGGAAAAAATACAGCTAAAATAAGCAAATTTCCCGAGAATAATGGCTGGTAAGATATTGATCCTGAGAGAAATCTGCGTATCCGGAGAATGCAAATATACAGGGGGCCCATTGTACTGACATCTAATCTTTAGCTCTAATTGCACTCCCCTTTCAGTTCTGTAAAGTGTTATCAAGAATTTTGGTTCAGGAAAAGTGTTTTTGATAAACTTAAACAGGATGTAAGCCTTATTCTAGAATCATTTAATCAAGTCTCCCCCCCCCCCACCCCCCCCCCCCCCCCCCCCCCCCCCCCCCCCCCCCCCCCCCCCCCCCCCCCCATCCCTCCCCCCCCCCCCCCCCCCCCCCCCTCCCCCCCCGCCCCCCCCCCCCCCCCCCCCTCAGTGAACGTTCTTTTTCGTGTTGTAGAGGGAAGGTGTCTTGTGCTCTCACCCATGTGTAGCCCAAGCCTAGGACTGCCCTGTGGACAGTTGGTCAAGTCCGCTGCCATGGAACCGGGTCTGTTTTCGGGGGCGATGGGGTTTTGTGCCCTCCGACTCCTACCATCTTTGCACGGTCTGAATATTGTGTAAAGCTTTCGCCTAAGGACCATTTTAGTAAACATTAATCTTCGCTCCTTATGTGCATTCTTCTGTCATCGACACCTAGTTTGACGTATTAGCATACAAAGTATTAACCCTTAAACGCTGAACTGGTATTTCTGAAAGTGTCTCCCGTATGGGGGCGGTGTTCGCGAGTGACCGCCGAAGCTGAAAAAAAAGTTTTTTTTTTTTTTTAAATCACAGCACGCTTAATTTTCAAGATTAAGAGTTCATTTTTGGCTCCTTTTTTTTTATTGCCTGAAGTTTAGTATGTAACCATCAGAAATGAAAAAGAATATCATTATTATCATATATAAATATTGGAATACAAATCATGCTTGATTAGCAAAACGGTTAAAGCTAATGAGTTAATTATTTTTTCGTTGTATTGTATAACAAAATGTAAAACGATCAAAGCAACACAGAGAAATATCACAATATGATGCATGAATTCGTAAAGCGCGGACTTAAAAAAAAAAAAAAGTTTAAAAAATTCACCATAAATCGAAATATTGTGCTAGAGACGTCCCGTTTGTTTGCAAAATGAAGGTAATTGATTGAATATTACTAGACTGTAAGTGTTGTAGCTTACAATTGTAGTTTTCGACCATTTCGGTTGAGTTAAAGTTGACTTGAAATTTTTGCACTTATTGTTATTTATATGAAATATTTCAAAACTGATAAAAGCTACAACCATGGGTTGTATTTTGTTGTATTCTACATGAAATTGCGCACATTTTCATATATAAAACTTTATGTAACAGTTGATATAAAATGGTGCAAACACTACGACAATCGGACAAAAAAATTTCTGATTTTTCGGAAGAGTACTGCGCCAACGTAAGGAAAAAGTTTTTTCTTTAATAAATACACCATAAACCAAAATATTGTGCTAGAGACTTCCAATTTGTTGCAAAATGAAGGTAAATGATTGAATATTACTAGAATGTAATAGTTTCAGCTTACAATTGCGTTTTTTACCATTTCGGTCGAGTCAGAGTTGACCAAAGGTTGAAATTTTTGGCACTTATGGTTATTTATAGGAAAATATTTCAAAACTGATAAAAGCTACAAACATGGGTTGTTTTTTGTTGTATTCTACATGAAATTGCGCATATTTTCGTATATTAAACTTTATGTAACGGCTAATATTAAAACTGTGCAAACATTACGACAATTGGACGAAAAAATTGATTTTTTGCAGTTGGCGCGGACGTGAGGTGGACGAAAAAATTTCTGATTTTTTGGCAGGGTTGGCGCGGACGTGAGGAAAAAAACGTTTTTTTTCAAAAATTCACCATAAATCGAAATATTGTGCTAGAGACAAACAATTCGTTGCAAAATGAAGGCAATTGATTGAATATTACTAGAATGTAAGAGTTTTAGCCTAAAATTGCATTTTTCAACCATTTCGGTCGAGTCAAAATTGACCGAAGGTTGATATTTTGGCACTTATGGTTATTTATAGGAAAATATTTCAAAAACTGATTAAAGCTACAACCGTGGGTTGTTTTTAGTTGTATTCTAAATGAAATTGTGCCACATTTTCATATATAAAAACTTTATGTAACGGCTAATATAAAACGGTGCAAACATTACGACAATTGGACTAAAAAAAATTCTGATTTTTTTGGCAATTACGGCGCTGACGTAGGAAAGTTTTTTTTCAAAAATTTAGTGCGAGAAGAAAGAAATTCGCGCTTGTGGCGCCTTGGTAATGATTGTAAACAAAACAACAGCTTGATCCGTGAACTCCTAGCATCCTCAAGGTGTGTGATTCAAAAGTTTTCGCCAAGTAGGCCTATAACTATTCTTCCGGGAATTTAAAAATTTAAAAAGAAAACTTTTTTTGCCAGTCGACGTTACATACATCAATTCGGCACCAACTGTCAATTTTCGTCTTCGTTTAATACATCCAATAGGAGTTTAATAGTTGTTAATAACATATACCAATATATACTCTTATATCATGCGACCCCCAAATTTTCACACTCAAAAAATTATTTTTATCGCGTATCTCACGTATCATGCAAGTTGAATTTACAAGACCATAATTTAATAGTAGGCTAATCTCTTTTCTTTTCCTCCTCTTTATCTATTCCATTTTTTAGTTAGGCTAACCCCTTTTCCTCCATCTCTAATCTATCCCATCTTCTAGTTAAGTTTTAAAAAAGTAAAAGAGAAGGCAAAAGTATCGGAAGTAAATGATATACTTGTTTGGAAAATGCATACAGCCAGGAACAGCTGATTTGCTGTGAACAACCAATCCGATAAAAACAGCCTTTTTTGCTCGCATTTCAACAACTCGTGCGATAGTTAAAAATTACCATAGTTAGGTTACAAATGACGTTAATGAGAATAAGACTGATATATTTTTACATTACGGGTAGTAGACGACTTACCATCGCAATTGGTTACTAACAACCAGTCATAAATCGATTTGGATGTAAGTTGGCCCATGTTAATTTACCGTAAGAATATTATAATAGAGTAGCCTATACAAGAGTATTCAGTACATTTCTCCGTATTTAACTTATTCGGAGCAAATTGCCTTTCTTCTAGTTAGCGTAAAAAATATCTAGATACTCTACTTAATTGAGACACGGTAATTTGTCATTACACGACGTGTTTTTAATTTGAAATATGAATTTAATACGTCTTGTTAACTAAAGTATTTTTTTCGTTAACAGATTGCGTGTGGGCATGTTTGTGTAAAAATATTACGTGATTCCGTTCGCTATTTTCACTTCAGTTCATCGTAGTACGAACTTTACCGTTACGTTACTTATCTTTTATCGGCATGAAAGCAACAGTAAAATGTGTTCTTTCAAGACCTGAAGTTTTTGATTAAAATCATTTTCTCTCAATTTTATCTACGGTTGTGTTTGACGGCATAAGTTTACTGGAGTTCTATCCTCGTTGCCAATGCACGATAATAGTATATTAGCCTTACTCGCTATGGATAAAATGCTATGGATAAAAGATAGGCAAGAGCATATACTGATAAATTTAATCTGTAAGTTTTAGCTGAAGTTGAGGAAAGAATGTTGATACGCTAACGACTATTATCGAGCATTGGCAACGTGGATGAAACTCTCGCAAACTTCAGGATAGTACCATCAAAACGTGTTTTAATCAAAACTATTGGGCATGAAAATAACACATTTTACTGTTTTCACTCCTATAAAAGTAAAATAGGTAAAGCTCACAGTATTCTGATGAGATAAAGTGAAAATATCGAACGGAATGTTGAATTTTGTTTACGCAATAAACATGCCCTTAGCGCCATCTACTAATGAAAAAAAAAAAAAAACTAAATTTCGTTCACAAACGATATCTTTTCAAGTGATATGTCCACTAGAAAACACTTTGTACAACGTAAAAATAACCTTGTCTCATATAAATACTAGGAGTATCTTGAGATTCATTTGCACTAACTAGAGGCAAGAAAGTTGCTCTGATTTGAGTTCAACACAGTAATCGCCCTCAGCTGATTTCAAAACAAATCATTGATTGCTATGTTTGTATTTTATAATACAAACAAATATAACCCAACCCTTAAACGCCGATTGGACGTATTATACGTCGAGATGAATTGTCTGTTCGGGTGCGATTGGACGTATCGTACGTCGACATAGAAAATTTTTTTTAAATTCGCGGAAAAATAAACTATAGGCCTACCAGCCGAAAACTTTTGAATCACGCGCCTTGGGGGATGCAGGGAGTTCACAGATCAAGGTGTTTTGTTTGGAAGCGTGACCCAGGGTGCGCATACATAAAATGCCTTCCTTCTCGCATCAGCCAGCATCAGCGACGCGTCGTCCGAGAGCGATCTTTGACGCAATCGTGTTTTGCCGAACTTGTGCGAGAGTTTGAATATTTGTGGTGGTACAGGGACATACATAGAGATGTCTTCTAACGACGCCACAATGGAACGCGAAAGGCCGCGTTTTAACCCGTCTGAAGGGATCGTGTGAGACTATTTTGGACTGGATGCTGGCGAGGGACCAAGTACAATAAGATGACCTCACGCCTCCGATGCCGTTCCGTGTGGATGAAAAGTGCTCTAGGACCACCCCCGTGTGTCTCGTGTGCCTTTAGTCACCCCTAGGAAGCATCGGGGTGTCCTTAGGGGCATTTGTAGGCATTTGGGAGGTCTCCAACCAAGGGACATTGATGCATACTTATCGGAGCTTGATTGGGAGCATGTCGCAAGTCCTATTTTGATGGCGGTTGGTCATCTAGGGATGAGGACATCACTCCCGATGTCAGTGATGATGAATATTTGGCCCCAATGTCCGTTCGAGGCCACATCCCGAAAGTGAGCTCGAATTTAGTGGTTTTAGTGCATATGAGGGGGAATCTGAGGAGGAGGAGGAGGATATAGGGTCTAGTTTTGTCGCCGATGACGATACAGAAAGCGAGGGCCTAAATGAGGGAGATGGGCCAGTGTGGGGGGGGGGGGGGGGATTTCTTGTTTGAAATTGTGCCCGCGCCCATGCCTGTGCTCGGGCATGTAGAGGGTCGGAGCGTCGCGCCAGCCAAGGTGAAGGTCGGTCGACTGAGAGCGACGAGGGGTTTTGGTTTTATGGAAACGGGAGGCCCCACCCCACCTAACATACACCCATTCACGGCAGCAACCTGGTCTCACCGTACCTGTTCCTCTCACTGCTCTGGGGTTCATTCAGCTGTTCCTTAAGCAGAATTGCTGGAGTACCTGGTAGCAGAGATGGCGGACTACACTCGTACTGCCGTGACGAACTTCGCACGACATTGTCATATTGCTGGCGGGGCTGCAACCTCACCGACATAGGTATGATGCCTGCTGCCGACGTCAGGCAATATTGGAGAGGGAATTTTTTTTTTTTTTAAGTACGCCCAATGTGCCCGGCGTTATGCCCCGTGATAGTTTCCTGGCGTTGGACAGGTATTTCAAACGCTTTTAACCGAAGGACCATACCCCGGAATAACTCCGATCGCCTCATCTTAGTCTGCCCAGTGTTGGAATACATTCGTGAACTATGCAAAATTCTCGTGGTTCCTGGAAAGAACCTTTCTTTGGATGAGGGGATGATGCCTTACAAAGGAAGTCTAAGCATTAAAGTGTATATGTAACTCCAAGAAGCCGAAGAAATATGGAGTGAAATTTATTTTTTATTACCGAGTCCAAAACCACTGGATACGTTGTGGACTTCTCGGTGTATTCCAGGGTCTTCTCCATGATGCGTGACACTGTTTTCAGTCTTGTTGATCGTTTCCCTAACCAGGAATACCACCTGTTAATGGATAATTATTATAACTTGATACCCCTGGCCCAGGAGCTGTATGAAGCAGGTGTGCACGTCAGTGGTACCCTTTGGTTGGTGCGTGGGGCCCCGAATGTCCGCAAGAGGTTCGCTAGCCATCTGCAACATCTGGCAAGAGGAGAGACAGAGTGGCGACGGAAGGGAGCTGTTTATGTCGTCTGTTGGAAGGGGGTCCAACTCGTCCCCATGATTGATGACAGTCATGAACATCCAAAGAGGAGATCGTACAGCGGAAGAAGACACGTCGACATGTGCCGAGTTGTGTATGAGGAGTTTCGTGCCGAGCGGGCCTACCGTTCATTGGGCACTACAATAGGCAAATGGGAGGGAGTTGATCTCTTTGATCAACTCATCCAGTATTATCCCTTCGCCAGGAGAACCAGGAGGTGGACACAGAAGCTCCTCAAATACATTCTTCAGTTGGCCCTCCAAAAATGCCTACATACTGTACTGTGGGTACTACAGTCACGGTCTCCGGAGGTTGTCCCACATACAGTCCTCGAGGTAGCCGGGAATGCCCTCATCCACTTTAATTCCCGATGAGTGGCTTCCATCAATGCCCCCCTACCCCAAAGCTGCAGATCTGCCCCTAGAGGAAAGGACAGATATTAGGAGGGCCAAACTTTGGTCATCCGTGCTCCTACCGCCGCTGCCGCCGCCGCCCCTGCTGCCGGGCCCCGCCCGCATCACTTCTCGTTGGATATTGGACCCTGTGTGTCAGCTGCAGCCAGGGGATCACACACTGGAGCTCCTACAAGGGCGCAGGCAGAAACGGTGCCAGGTGTGCCATATGAATGGCAGAAGGAGAGACACCCGGTTCTTCTGTCGCACCTGCAAAATAGCTCTTTGCAGGTTCGGGGAGTTTGACCTTAAATACCACAATGTGGTATTCTGTTGGAGTGTGCCGCTGAGGAACCGACAGCGGAGGGCGCACAGGACGTGTGTCTATCAGCAGTAAGGGCGCGCGTCTCCCTCCTCCAACCTGTACCTCATCATGTCGAGAGGAAAAAAATGCAAGACTCTTCAATGGAGGAGGGAGAAAACGAGAATAGTACGAAGAGTCAGGATTAAGAGTGAGTATTCTGCATTTATTTTATATTTTTTTTACTTAATATTTATTACAAGTTTTTATATATCCGTATCTATTGAGCATGATATATGTTATTTCATTTTATGAACAAAGAAAAGTTTCACCATGCATCCTTTTAGTTATGTATTCGTACCAGAATCGAAAATAAGAATAATATATATATATATATCATAATATATATATAATATATCTATTGTTTTTTTGGGGGGTAAGCAAAAAATACATAACACTCTAGTATAATATTCAATCATTTATCTTCATTTTGAAACAAAATTCGAAGTCTCTAGCACAATATTTAGATTTATGGTGAATTTTTGAAAAAAAAAACACTTTTTCCTTCCCTCCGCGCACGAATCTCCGCCGCAAATCTCCGAAATGCGTACATCGCATTCTCGTAATATTTGATCCGCTTTCATATTAGGCGTTTCATAGAGTTTTATATATGAAAATGTGGGCAGTTACATGTAGAATCAAGAAATAATTGAGGGTTGTAGACTTTTTCATTTTCAAAATATTTCCATATAAATCCGATAAATAGAAGAAAAAAAACTACATTGGTCAACTTTGACTCTACCAAAATGGTCGAAAAAAAAAACAGCAATTGTAAGCTAAAAACTCTTACAGTCTAGTAATATTCAGTCATTTATCTTTAGTTTTTGAACAAACAATTCGAAGTCTCTAGCACAATATTTTAGTTTATTTATGGTGAATTTTTTGAAAAAAAAAAACTTCTTCCTTCCCTCCGCGAGGCAGACTCTCCGCCGCAAAATCTGAATTGCGTACGTCGCATTCTCGTAATATTTGCTCGTTTCATAGAGTTTTATATATGAAAATGTGCGCAATTGCATGTAGAATACAACTAAAGGTAATTGAAGGTTGTAGCTTCTCATTTTCAAAAATAATTGCATATAAATCACGATAAATAGAAAAAAAACTACGTGTGGTCAACTTTGTCTCTACCGAAATGGTCAAAAAACGCAATTGTAAGCTAAAACTCTTACAGTCTAGTAATATTCAGTCATTTATCTCATTTGTCTCTAGCACAATATTTAGATTTATGGTGAATTTTTGAAAAAAAAACTTTTCCTTCCCTCCGCGCGCGGATTCTCCGCCGCAAATCTCCAAAATGCATACGTCGCATTCTCGTAATATTTGCTCCGTTTCATAGAGTTTTATATATGAAAAATGTGCGCAATTTCATGTACCAAAATGATCGCAATTTAGTGTAAAAATATAACGAAAAAAAATTAACTCGTTAGCGTTAACCGTTTTGCTAACAGCGTGATTTGAATACAATTTATATATGAGATTTTGTTTTTGTGCTATCATATATCGCATTATTTATATATGATAATGATATTTTTTTTCATTTCTTGACGGTTGCATGACTAAAACTTCAGGCAATGACAAAAAAAAAGGAGCCAAAAAGAAAATGAACTCTTAATCTTGAAAACTAAGCGAGCTGTGATTTTTTTAGAAAAATATTTTTTCCGCTTCAGCACTCACTCCGAGACCCCCTGGCATACGGGCAAAACAATTTTTATTATACCCCTAGGCGTTAAAGGGTTAATATGAAAATACTAAAATATTATTGGATGCAGTGAAGTAAAACACAATTTTTAAATATCCATGGAAAAGATGCATATCTATTATGTTTGTATTTTATCATAGGATACTAATATATGATTATTACATACTCGAATTTATATCTTGTGTAAGATGCGACCCCCTTAAAATTAGCTTCCAAAAGTCGCATGATACGCGAGTATATACGGTAATATAGGTATAGACAGTTTATTGAGATAGTAATATGTCTGTATTGAGTTTTACATATTCTAATATCAAGATATCAAGTCTTCTCAGTCAATGTTGTAACCAATCTCTCATGTTTTGGTTATTCTAAATTAACTCGTCTTCTAGCCTATTCCTCTTTCTGCATTGAAATGCACTTGCTCGTTCTTTGCTATGCTTTTTTTTTGGCTGTCGGCAAATCTCTTTCTGCTTCTATTAATGTTTCTCTTTCAAGTCTGCAATGGTATAGTATTTAGGTTCTTTCCAAGTTAGATATTATTTTAGCTTCAGAGCTTTGTAATAAAGTGCCGTTTAGGAATGCTTTCAAGTATGTTGATTAGCTTTCGAATGATGCAGGAGAGTTGGTGTAACTCCTCTCCCCCGCCTCCCAATCTTTCCATTTTCTTGTGCTTCTTTCTTTCCATCAGCTGACTATGTGGATGCAGATGAGTGACTGACTCCAATGAGTCACTTAAGACTCTCTTTTCATTGAGCTGTGAAATGGGATACAATACTCAGCTGCTGGCGCCTCCCATCAACAAGTGTCGCTTCCTGTCACCAGTTGTTGCGAAAAAAGAGCAATCCTTTAGGCTCTTTGTTCACCTCTTGTCAGCAGCTGTCTCCTCCTGTCACCCTCTGGGGGCGGGAAGAAGAGTTTGAAGATATTGAAAAAACCTCCTTTGGTCTAGTTGTGCTTGTTGCAATGTTATGCTTTGCTATATCCGCATTTAGTTGAGGAAACAGGCCACTTAAAGGTGCTCGCTTGTCAGTATATCAGTCTCCTTTAAATATTTCCCGAAGAGATCCAAAGCTTTATACTTCAACAATCAGAGCGCCCCTTTCGTAGCTTTTCTCGTGAACTCGACCGTACAAAGCTCCTTTTTGGTGGTCTGCTGTGGCTTGTCTTGTGTCTAATGAAGTTGCAGAGAGTCGGGGTCCCGCCTCTTGCGATAGTAACGTGCCTTCCCAACACCCCATTATTGTTGCCCTTACAAACCGTCTTCAGTAGGAGGTTTGGTTTTTTTTTCGCTTCCCTATGGGGAGATGAACTCGAGACTGACAGGTGCTTTGGGACATGATGATGGAGTCCTCTGTCTAGCTTGTTGAGTTGTTGCCTTTTACTCAGTAGTTTGTCTCTTCTCTGCATCAACTTGCAGAATTGGAGGCACCAAGTGGGAGTTTAACGATGAAGAGAGTTAACTTATTTCTGAAGCTGCAAGCTAATGTCCTCATGCTTATACAAACTCTTTTTGGTAGAAGTGAACACTTGCTTCTGTCTGTTTATGCAGCTCAAGTTAAGGCAGTAAATGATTATCTACTGGTAGATGGACAGTTGCAACCTTCTGGCATGTTTAGAGAGACTTGGGACCAGTACCTTACATGGTGGAGATGGCGAAGTGGAATTATGATTCTTTTTTTGGTTATCCCCTACTGGTTTGTTTAATCTGCTTATAGCTGTTCCTTTGTCGTCTTCCTACTAAATAGAAGTCTCTCTCTCTTTAGTAGGAGGTTGTATTAGAGAGAATGAATGGGCCAATCGGTAATTCACTGGGATTTTACCCTTCTTTCCTAGCTCATAAGATTGGAAGTCAGTGGTCATTCTTGGACATTTTGAGACTGAATAACAAGATGTGTTGTCCCCATACTTTTCTTTTTTCTAGTATGGTTTTAGTGCTTTTTCTAAGAACAGTCAGAATTGTGGTAGACATGCAGAAATGTATTCCTCTTACCAGTACATCCTCAGTCTTGCAAGGTCCTTCAAGATGTGTTTACAAGAAGGTATTGCTGTTAAGTGCGCTTTCTTTGTAGATTGGGTACAGCTCCTTTATAAGTATTGTCAGGGAGTTTTGTTGATTTTTAGGAGCAAGAATCTTTTCTACTGAATCATTGGTTCAAGTTGGCCAACTTTGTCAATAGTATTCTAATGGCCAAGGACCTGTAGCTTGATACAACATAGAATGGTCAGCACTACATTTGGTTAAACTTTCTAAATGTCAAGGCAGTGGAAAGACCATCAGAGATGCCTTACCAGGTTTATCCCTAGTCAGAAACAGTCTTTGTGGGAAGTTTGCTGATTTGAGTGAAATGAACACAACACTATTGGCTTAATCATTCAATGTATGGAGGAATAATATTTTGGTGATTTGAGGATTCAGAAAGAACAAACTACCTACAGATAACCTTTACATCCTTAAGTTCAGCAGTTGCTGTCAGAACTCCTCATGTAGACTAACTACCATGTAGATGAACAGGAACACCCAAATGATTACATACTCTCCTTTGATGGCCCTCAGACTTGAGCTGTGGATGTGTTTCCTTAATGTGGCCTGATTCAGGCTCATATGCCTGCACCTTGTATCTGTAAATGATATTGAGTGATTTCAAGTCCGAGAATTGCTTAGTGTCTATTGTAGAGGACTTGTAGCCTCAGAGCAAATGATTTTCAGAATTTCTAGTGCTCACGGGGAAGGACCACCCTCTTCTATTCTGCTGTTAAGAGGAAATCAATTTGACTATACAATTCCATGCACTTCCACTAACTTACACATCTCCTTAACAGCATAGAGATGCTAGAATGTCCCCGCCCAATAAGGGTATTTTTAAGTCCTCATAGGATCTGTCCTTAATCAAGTGGAAAAGAAACTGTGGCCTTGTGTCAGAAGCAACAGTCTGAGTATTGCTGAGGGGGTTGGCATTCTAGAGGAATTTTCAGCACATGGAGCCTTTTAGACATCAATGTTTTTCTGCTTTCTTAGAAATAGTAAGGCTTTTTTGCTGTCCATTTCAGAGTTATCATTCCATACTTTCCTCGGTATTTCCCCATCATGTGCTTTTAGATCTCGCTGAGGGGCTCAGCACCGTAAGTTGTTAAGATTGAAGCCCTACATCTCTATATCAGTCTCTCTCTGGAGTTCTGATGCAGGTCTAAACTTTTATCTGAATTATTTACTATGAAAACATTTTTATTTAGCACTATTGGCAGTCAGTGAGTAAAATTATTGCAGGCACCCTTCTTTAAGCTCTGGTAAAAGGAATGCTATTTTATCTTTGCCTTAGAAGCTGAGGGTGATGTTAAGGCTACATTTAACAGAGAACTGTAAGAATTCCAATGTAACTTCCTTTAGGGTGGAGGAAAGAAGAGGAAATGCTTCTCTGTCCTGCTGAGGCAATTAAACTTAATCATATTGGTTAAACCCTGGAAGAGGTGGTTATCCTTTTAGAAACCTGGAACATCTTTGTTGAAGGTTAACCCTAGAAGAGGCAAAGTTAACCTTTTGTATTGTGGTTTTTAGGAAACCTATATGTTGTCAGAAGTAAGCCTGGAAGAGGCAAAATTAATCTTTTGTGGTTTTAGAAAACCTAGCTGTCTTTACCAATGGTTAAGCCTGGAGGAGGCAAAGTTAACTTTTTGTCTTGGGGGTTTAGAAAACCTAGAATGTATTTGTTGAAGGTTAAACCTTGAAGTGGTAAAGTTAACCTTTTCTTTTGTGTTTTTAGAAACCTAGAACGTCTTTGTCAAAGAACATAAGGTCCTTGGTGACGTATTTGATTAGGCTAGTGCATGAGAACTTGCTCCATATCTGCTACCTTTGTTAAAGATAAACATTCATAATGTGAGTAGCACTTGTAACTTCATTTAATGTATGTCAATTTGTCTCTTCAGGATAGGATTGATCGTGGCCTGGTACAGTAGAAGTGCAAATTTGGTTTTTACCCGTTCAGTACCATAAGTATGCACAATCATGTATGAAAACAGTAAAGCCCTTAATCCGCTACTAGTAGTGGGTAGTCTTTTCCTGAACCCAAAAAAGACCAATCCTGTAGACTCTTTTGTTTAAATCCGGGTTTTAATATTTTGGGGTCCATGAAGGTACAAATCATGTGTGGGAGCGTAACTTTACATCATAAAGGTATTTATTGTAAATGACTCATTTTATAAGGGTTTTGGACCCAGGCACAAGGGTCCCTTCACACCTCTTGTTTCATTCTGACTGAATCTGAGTGGTTTTCTCCACAAGGCTGCTCTTTGCTGCACATGTATGAGAGCCTTGCTCCCTGAATGGAATCCAACTTTGGTGGTAGTAAAATCCAGAAAGGATTCAGGATCAGGTAAGAATGTTTTGGGTTTCATGCAAGAAACCTTTAGCTCGATTGGCTGAGCAGAATTTTGTCTAGCTGCACTACCCACCATGCTCTTCTTAATGTGGGAATCAGCTTACTTTAACAGTGGTAAGATTCATCTTGAATAATATAAATTTTCATAATATTATTTAATATTTGGATACTTACCTACTGTTAAAGTAGACCCCACCCAGCCTCCCCACAACTTTAGTGGGCTGTCTAAGAGAATTCTGACATGATCTAAAACATTCAAAACACACCTGGTGGAGGGAGAATAGGTGAATTAGACAGTCATCCAGGCAGCAATTTGATCTTCTTATTCTTCTTTTTTTTTTTTTTTTTTTTTTTTTTTTTTTTTTTTTTTTTTATTTTAATGCCAAATCACCTAATTGGGCCAGAGATATAACTAACTTTGACAGTAGGTAGGTATCCAAATGATAAATTTTATTATGAAAATTTATGTTCTATTTTTCTTATCAGAATCATAGAAGCAGTCAGCTCCTTCTAGCTAGGGGAGGAAGGGTATGCGAGCAGTAAGGAGGAATGTCTGGTTTTTTTTTGCCTTAATGCCTCTGACTCTTTATATTTTTCACTGCCTCTTTCATGTGAGTTACAATTCCTCACTCATTTTGAAAAGGGCCCACGGGGGGTAGGTGGATGAAGGACTTTCTTGATTTTTGCAGTTCTTGGACTCCAGATCAAACGATCAATGTGTCAGAGGCTGAGCAAATCCTCCTCGCTATTTTGACCAGGAGGAATTGCCCAGGTGTACTGAACTCCAGTCAGTCCTAAAGACTCACTCAGATTCCTCCCTCCAACTAAAATAACGTTCTCATTATTGTAAAGGAATGAGGGGTTTGTATATCGTGTAGGAAAAAATTGCAATTTGAAAGTAAATTGTATTTTTCCTAACTATATACAAAGCTGAGGTCCTTTACACTAATTGCCCACCTCATGCCACCCCTCAGTCTGAAACTTGGGGCTGCAAGTAAAATTGTTGGAGTATTTAAGTACTGGCAGGCGAGTCTCCTTGCCTACTGGAAGGTAGTTACTGCCTGACCACCTTGTTCAAGAATTTAAACAGCCGTATTCCAGCTACATACGTCACAAGTATAATCCTATTGTAAAGGACCTCAGGTTTATATAGTTAGGAAAAATACAATTTACTTTCAAAAATTGCAATATTTCATCACCTGCAGACTAGTTATGGTTGCTTAGCACATTGCATAGTATTTAGCTTAATGATCCGTCCCAGTCATTGTCATGAAAGCTTGAAGGATCCTTAGAATGTGGTTGTTGGTGATCTGTTCATTTGGCCATGCTCCAAAGACTACTGTTGTAGGTTATTTCAGATGTGGTCTGGGAACTCCAGTGATTCGGCTTGATTTTGAATCAGCAGCTATTAGTTCTTTGAACAGCCAAGGGCGGCACCACATATCGCTTACAACTTTTTTGGGGTGTGCTTGTTGGAGGAAAGAGAATGATCAAAGATTAAAATTGTAACAAAAAACAAAGGAATACGGTTAAACAATTTAATAAATAGTATGAAAGAGAAAGGCATAATATAAAACTAGCCAAAAAAAAAAAAAAAAAAAATATGTGGATAGTGTAGTGTGCCTACACTTGTTCGTGGAGTGAGTGCTTAGGAACCAGATGATAACGGTCTTGATTATTTCTTTTATTTATTAGTGTATATTTACCATTCGATATGTCACCCTTGAGGTCAGGTGATGCTAGAGTAAGAAGTGCAAACATAAATCTTTATCTATGCTAGAAAAGGTTTTCTATCCTTACCCTCCAATAGTGAGTGTTTAGTGTTCATTTTCCTCAATAGATGGCAATGGGCTTTGTTTATTTTTTTTTTGGCTAAGTGCCAAATGCAGTGTGTGGTCGCCAAAATTCAGTCTTTATTTTTGTCATTTCATTACCCTCTATAATTAAAATAAATGACGAAGAAAGTAATAGTGATAATTATGAAGATAGTAAGTTTAGGAGAGGAAAGTTATCGATAATATTCTTAAGATTCTGAGAAAAATAAAGTAGTTGACTTATGGTTAGGCTAACTCAGAATGTGGGCTAATTACATTATATAACATACTTTATTTTAAAGAAAATTATATGGGATGAAGAAAGAGTTTCAAAGCAATAAAATATATGAGTTATTAAATGATAAATGAGTGAAATATGAGTAATGAAATAATAAAAAAATGGCGTCTGAACTTTGCAAAATAGTATGCTAAGTTGGCAATTAGGCTGCATGTATGTGAATTAACTTGCAAGACTATGTTTACACATAGGGCTTAATTTTTTAAGGGGGTTCTACCTATTCTATATTCCGTGATTTCTGTTTTCCGGCAGTGGCTGCCTGGCCCCAAGGTTCCCCAACTTAAGAGTTTGGGACTGTGCCATGCTAACAGGTTTCAGTGCTCATGGCAGTTTTGTGCGAAAGAATACTTTTTATTAGGCTTCTTATTTGTTTATCTGGAAAAAGTCCAAGATGCTTTAAAAATTGCTTTTTCATTTCATAGACATTCTTCTCCTATTGCTTTCTTTAATTGTGTTGTATTTTCTCATTTCAGACATACCATATTGTGAAGATTATGAACATTTCTGGAGATTTTTGCAAGAAATTTAGGACTGAGGGAAAAAGGTAACATACATTGGTTGATGTTACCAGATATCTTTTGTCAAGTTTGAATGATTAGGTATAGTTTAGTGTCCGGTATATGAAGTGTTCAGTCTGCTTTTTTGTAATTGTAGCACATTGACACCCATGGAACTACACTTCCCATGATTAGAAAAAACTGAAGTGAATTTTGAACAAGATACTGCTGCTCACATGAGAAAGGAGCCATTTGTGTGTAAAATATTGGAAACCAGTTTTGTTGGCAACCCCACCTCAGAACTTTAATGTCAGTTCATGCTGGAGGGAGGCAGTTCAGATTCCGTGAATGTGGTAAAGCGTTTTCCCAGAAACAGAAAAGTAAGATCTGATTCTAGTGTAACTTTTTACAAGAATTCCAAATATGTGTATTATTTTCTTTCTATGATAAAAAATAAGAAAGTTACGGCACTTTTGTGCTTCATACGAGGACTCACATTGTGGGTAATCCATTCAAGTATAAAAACTGTGGGAAAGAATTTTTTCAGAAAATGCATCTTAAAAGTCATATAAGGGATCACATTAGAAAGAAACCATTTAAATGTAATGACTGTGGGAAAGTATTTTTTTTCATAAGGTGATCTTACCAAACATGAGAGGGTTCACACTGGAGAGAAACCTTTTAAGTGTAATGACTGTGGGAAAGCGTTTTCTAGGAAAGATAATCTTAACATTCATATGAGGCTTCACACTGGTGAGAAACCATTTAAATGTAATGAATTGGGAAAACATTTTTTCTGAGAGGTAATCTTAACAATCATATGAGTCACATGGCGAGAAGCCATTTAAATTTAAATGTCAATGACTGTGGGAAAGTATTTTGTAGGAAAGATAATCTTAACATTCATATGAGGGTTCACACTGGAGAGAAGCCATTTAAATGTAATGACTGTGGGAAAGCATTTTCTCAGAAAGGTGATCTTAACATTCATATGAGGGTTCACACTGGAGAGAAGCCATTTAAATGTAATGACTGTGGAAAGTATTTTGTAGGAAAGATCATCTTAACATTCATATGAGGGTTCACACTGGAGAGAAGCCATTTAAATGTAATGGACTGTGGGAAAGAAACATTTTCTCATAAAGTTAGTCTTAACAATCATATGAGGGTTCACTCTGGCAAGACATTTAAATGTAATGACTGTGGGAAAGCATTTTGTAGGAGAGATCATCTAACATTCATATGAGGGTTCACATGGAGAGAAGCCATTTAAATGTAATGACTGTGGGAGTAAAGCATTTTCTCGTAAAGATAATCTTATCAAGCATGTGATGGTTCACACTGGAGAGAAGCCATTTAAATGTAATGACTGTGGGAAAGCATTTTCTCGGAAAGGTGATCTTAACATTCATATGAAGGTTCACGCTGGAGGTAAGAAAAACATAAGCCAGTGAGAGGCTATTTAAATGTAATGATTGTTGGAAAGCTTTTTTCTCTAAGAGATAACCATAGACCCCAGGGGTGGAGTCCCTATTGCACCCCTGATATAAATTGGAGAAAAACATAAGTCAGAGAGATACAGTCCAAAGAGAGGAGAAACTTAGAATAGGAAAGTGGAATGACCATAGAAGGGTGGGAATAATTCAAGAAGAACAGGAAGAAAGTTGCATAGACAAAGAAGAATCACTTAGATGAATAAGAAATGGAGATCTTGGTTATAATGGAGAAAGGCTGGTAATATGGCTCAAGAAAATGGCACGCATATCAGGAAGTGACCAGTGTAGGTTTTGTCATGCAGCAGTTAGAGTGTGGTCATCTGATATCAGCCTGCCAGACCCTGCTTGCAGATGGTTACTATACAGCCACAACAAGATCTGGAAATATATATATTGGAAAATATGTAAAGAATACAGAATAGAATTGAAGTAAAAGAAAAAGTGTGGAAGTATGAATCAAATCCAGTCACTTCCAATAGGACTGTTACCATCTTTTATGACAAGGAAATTCCAACAGGAAGATATATTGTAGGAGGTGCTATAAAGCCTGATATTTGATCTGGAACAAGGAAGAAAAAACAGAACAGATTATAGATGTGAAAGTACCCAGTGACTTTGGCCTCAATAGAGCTGAAAGTCACAAAATAACAAAATTCCAAGACCTAAAGAATGACCTGAAAAGCACATGGGAACTGAAGGAAATAGGAATAATACCTGTGGTGGTAGAGTCAACAGGACTTATAAAAAAAACCTGAGAAAATATCTTCAGGCAATACCAAGTTGCCCAAGTATAAATGAGGTGCAGATTGCTGCCCTCCAAGGAACGGTAAACATCTTGAAAAGAGCCCTCAGATATAAATAAGACTCGTGGAATATAGAGGTCATATAAATGTAATGACTGTGAGAACATTTTCTCCTTTGGGAACAACCTCACCCTCTTGGTTAACCTCATCTATGTGTGGGATATCGTCTGAGTATTGCAACTTCGCGGGTTTTTGTTATTTCTCATCTGTGTGTGTGACCTCATTTGAGTGTTGCAGCCTTGCTTGTTTTAGATGATCACCTCATCTTTTTGTTAGCCCTGTTGTAGTTGTGTTTATTTCTTGTTTGGAGCTAAGGGAAATATTGTGACAAAGATTTCACAATATTAGAAAGTGTCTTATTGCCTCTTATGTAGTTTGTATAATTGTGCAATGTATACCTTTAGTTATGATAGTATTTTGCAGGAGTAATGTGTTTTAAGCTTGCCTCATTAATGCTGTTGCTAAAATAGTAACTATTTTGGATGTGTTGTTGTTTTTTGCCTTTTGCTTTATCTGTAATTTCAGATTTAATTTTTGAGGTCATATGATTTGTACTGGCCCTGTATAATGTAACTTTACTGACTGTTTAATGCAGTAATTGAAGTCATTTCATTCACAATATTTTTCTTTTTGACTCTCATAAATGTAATACTTGTTCTGTTAATGGTCATTTTTTATGTTTATTTACTGATTTCTGTAATTTACATATTTACTTTATTTTTGGCATTGAACTAACTTTTGGTCATTTATTTTACCGACTCATTTTGTTTTGATTTTGATAATGTTTCATGACCATTTATGTACTGACTTTATGATGTTATTTCATAACTTTTTCATGCCCATCGACTTATGAACCGGACTCATTTCTATAGATGTAAATGACTCTTCTGTAAATTTTCTTAATAATAAATTAGTTTGAAGGTCACTATTTGGTTTTGCTTGGCTCCTTCATCCTTTGTTTGCCTCAGTTACTGCCAGATTTTCTCAGTCCCGCTGAAGAGAAGCCATGTGAATATAATGATTAGGGGGAAAGGATTTTTCAAGGAAAGTGGTTTTCAATGTCATATGAGGTTCACATTGGAAGTAGAAATAATATCTGTGATGGTAGTGGCAACAGGTCTTATAAAGAAAAACTTGAGAAAATAACTTCAGGTATTACCAAGTTGCCCAAGTATAAATGAGTGCAGACTGCTGACCTCAGAGGAACGGTAAATGTCTTGAAAAGAGTCCTCCGATATTAGGCTAGTGGAAT
Organism: Macrobrachium nipponense; assembly: GCF_015104395.2. Classification (NCBI taxonomy): domain Eukaryota; kingdom Metazoa; phylum Arthropoda; class Malacostraca; order Decapoda; family Palaemonidae; genus Macrobrachium; species Macrobrachium nipponense. The sequence goes on along the minus strand of NC_087214.1, from coordinate 39,285,629 downwards.
ATAGAAGTACAGCCATAGACCCCAAGCTGGGGCCCGGGATTGCACCCCTGATATGAATTGAAAATTAAGATAGCATAAGGCCCAGAAAAAGCAAGCCATTTTATATGGAAAGCTGGGAAAGCATTTTCTTGGAAAAACATCTCTTGAAATTCATACAAGAGTTCACCTGGAGAGAAGCCATTTAAATGTAATGATTGTGAATCTCCTGCTGGAAGTGTGACGAAGGAGAAGCATTCCATCACTTCAGAGCAGAAAATGAAAATTATCAACAGCCTAGCACGGGAAAGGCAGTCACCCCCATAGCACATGACAAGGTTCTAGCGCAGTCAATGGCATCCACCTTCATTAAAAAGAAATGGATAATGGATACCCTAAAGTTCATCTGCTTCAATTCATTCCATAATAATAAAAAAAGAGATCAGGGCCTTTGGAAGAAATGGAGCAGTTGCTGGTCATATGGATGGAGGACAGATACAAAATAACTAAAGAAAATCTATGATGATACCCACACCAGGATTTTGTAGCAAGTCATAGCTGGTTTCAGTGTTTCAAAACCTGCTATAATTTTAATGGCGTGAAAATTAGTGGTGAAGTATCAAAACGCTGATGCTGAAGGAGCCGCTAAATTTGAAGATGCTTTGCATAAGATCATCGTTGGTGAAGGGTAGTACTTGCCTGATCAAATCTTCAGTGTCTACAAAAAGACTGTATTGGAAGTGGATGCTGAACAGTCCTACATCCACAAAGAGGCAAATGTTCCCTGGGTTTTAAGGCATACAAAGAACAGCAGAGAGGGGGGGGATATGCTTCCTGTGCATTACCAGCATAATAAGAAAACATTGATGACTCCACTTTCTATTTGAAGACTGGTTTGTGTTGGCATTGCTTTACTTCCCAGAAGTGACGAGAATTGTAGGGAAAAAACAAAACCGACATTCCCTTCAAAATTCTTCTAATTTTGACAATGCATCCGGGCCACCCTCAGCACATCCCAGATATCAACGAGAGAGTAAAAGTTGTGTTTCTGCCATGAGGTAGCGAGCCATGGATACATTTTGTGTCCTTTTTTGGATGAACTTACTGTGGTAAGCAGATAAACTCAGCAAGAAGTTCACTGCAACAGGTACTACCTATTTGACTTTCTCTCTGGTTGACTTTCAACTGCAATATAAATACAGTCTGCATTCTAGGTAGCACTTGTGAGCAACAAGGTCAGGTACAATATAAAGAAAGACTGGTTTAGCCTACATTGAATTTAGTAGGAATTCATGTCAACCAATGCTTAACAGAGTCGATAGATATAGGCTAGCCTAAGTCAAAGAACTCCCAGTAGCCTATACCAAACAACACCCTATGTAGCCTATGCCAACCAATACCCAGTGTAGCCTGTGTCCAACAACTCCCAGAGTAGCCTATGTCAAACAACTCCCCCTTCAGGACTTATAAAAGCTTTGGCAAAAAAAACAACTTTAAATGTCATAATAGGAAAGACTGATAATGGTAGCAGTAGTCAGGTGGGAAGGTAAGAGCATATAAAAAAGTTACCAACAAGCAAAGAAAGGGCAAACACATCAAACAAGTAAAACCTAAAGAAGGGTAAACTAACATACTGCAAGTGCATAGAAACCCCAGAAAAAATTAAAAGCATGCTGTAGCCTATATGTGATAAAGAGCATTATTGGAATGATTGGGACAAGTACTCTGTGTCAGGTAAGAAGGTTGCAAACATGATACCTAACTGTGTGATAGAACCTTCAGACAAGGTACTCAAGAGTTACATTAGCACAGACATATAAGTTATAGGTTCATCACAACTTAAGTACAGTATAGTGGTGGGGAAATAGGCAAGTTTCCATTGACAATAGTCAAAGGCATGGGACAAACCTTTTGGGCCAAGATAGGTTAAGGTGAAAAAAAGTAAACTGGCATAGTATTTTAAGGGTTACAGGTTTTAAAATAGGAGGCCTACATTAGAAATTTCACTAACCTAATCTAACCTATTCCTCATTGCATTACTAGGTTTCAGTGCTTATATACACACGTGAAAATATTAAAAGACCATCTTTCTTCTTCCCAGGTAAACTTTATACTAAGATAAGCCTGAATGTACAGCACATGCATTTTTCATGTCACTGAAGTAGGTCTTATTAGGATATCAAGATTCCTACAGAGGTTCATGATACAAATATCAAGCAGACATTCATTAGCTCCAGAGAGCTGATACTGCTGAATGTATTTCTAACACTGCAATTCTATTGTGCATTGCTGTTATAACTAGTTATTTCATTTTTGGCAATAATTTTAGCTTTAGTTAATGACTGAATAAATTTGATTATTCATCAGAGCTGGTAATATTGTGTTTTTGTTATACTTATATGGTTCCCCTCAAAGTTACTGTTCCATCAAGAGAGTGTTTTTTCAAACACGTCTGCTCAGCATCATAAAATTTTTCTTATGTACATTAAGAGTAAATGTAAATCATTACTACCTATTGACAAAATAGTAATACTGATGGTGGATGAAACTCACGTACTTAATACCATATTTTCATTATAAAGGCAAAAAAATATTGTTTTGGTTCAGCTTTGCCTATCATGAAGCTGCAACAGGTGCATTTTTACTTTATGTTGAACAGGTAAACTCTAAGTTCAAGTCAGTTGCACAAATTCTCATTAAAGCAATAAAAGCTGATGTTCTGCACTGCACACTGAAGAAAAGTAATTATAGGCTTAGAAAAAATGTTTTTTACCGTGTTTTGCATTTTAACATCTTAATGCTATCATTGGGAAGCAGCGTTCTATTTTCCCACATTCCACAGCTATCTGCGTATAGTGTATATCCTCACCTATTCAGAGTAACAAATGCCCTTTTTCGTGTATGTTTCAGTAAAATTGTTAAAATGTATCAGGAATAATTGGCTTGGCCAGAAAGTTATAAATAAAACAATTAAGTTACCTCAGTTATCCTTTGATGTCAATAATTTGGAAACGAAATTCATTATGCACATTCAGCCCTTTGAAAAACTTCATGGTATAGATGTTTACTCTTTGAACATTTGTATAAACTATCATTAAAAGCGTTATCTCCCTACACCTTTGAGAAACAAAATGTCATTTAGTTTTACAAATATTCAATGAGTATATCGTTCAAGTTTTACTAACTATTGGAAAAATCACTCCCTTTTTATTCAGGATGCAAACGTCAAAAATGTTACATTTGGTTTGACAATCATGAATTTAAACGTTTAAAGGTCAAAGGGTAAATAATAGATAACTGCTCAATAAGTAATGAAGTTATAGTACAGAAACGATTAAACAGTTATTATGGGTTTCTACTAAAGTTTCATGAATAAATTGTTGTTCCAAGAAAATAACTATTGTAGCCGAAGAGAAACGTTAGAAAATTTAGATACCAAATAATGGATGTATGTAATGGAGAATTATTTCATCACACATAGAAAGGACTTTGGCTTTTTGTGATGTAAACCTATGCACTGCCGTTTGTCTTTGGTATACACTGTATTGTAAACTAAAACAAAACTGTTTTGGATCAGCATTTTATATTAATCTTATAAACTTGTGTTTTCAGTAAGTATTATTTGGTGTACACTAATTAGTTGTAGACGATAAAAATAAGTAAATTAATGACTGAGAGACTAAAAATGATAGATTGGCGAGGGTTTGTTTACATTTCTTTCGTCTGGCAGCGTAGTCAGTTCTAGCAGCTCAGACCACCATAGCTTATGTCACAAAACATCGAACAGGTCTTCTATCTTGGTGGTCGATCTAACACGGAATATTCACCTAATATCCATCAGGGATGGATATTAGGTGATATTTATACAGCCATTCAACATTCTAATATATAAGTTGAAATATTCCACTGAATATTCAGTCTCTCTGCCTGATGGCTGTGACGAATGACGGTTAATATCTGAATTAGAAACGATTGGCTTTTTATTTTTACCAATTTATATTCTTTCATCTTTACCGTTACTGTCTGTTGGATCTAAAGCAGGCAGGATCATGAAATGATATTCAGCGTCATCTTGTATCTTCATTGCAAACTAACTCATAGCGGAAGGAAGTACAGATAGCCTCGTGACGTGGACAATGAAGTCACTTATATGGGCAGCGCTTAGGCGCTGCCAGCAGCCTTTATCCTAACATCCTACACTGTCTAGAGATTTTTGTTCAACAGTAGTGAGGGTTTGCTAGGATCATTTTACAGTTTTTGGGAAAAAAGGAGCTACTGCTAAGTTATTTTTAAAGGAAATTCTACAAAATTCAAAGCTTTATGTCAAAGACTATATGTCGAAATCAAAAATGCTCTGGTTTAATCTTAAGATCCATTTGGGGAACCTTGGAATTTCCTATCATTCTCTCAGAAATATGAGTCAAGAGTTGTGGCACAAAGAGAGAGAGAGGAGGGGGGTGGCCTAAATTTCAGGAGATTAATTGGGAGGGGGAGAGGTTAGAATAATCATAAACAGTTTCTCACTATGTATAAACATTCCCCTGAGCCTTACAAATAATGAATTTCTTTATTATTATTTGTTAATTTCTTCTGTAGCATTTTAAGATCTTTTTTTATTCATATTATGCTTATTCCCACTTGTAGTATAGAAGTTACTTTCACAACACTTGATTGATTTTCCTATCTATTGATTCAGACCAAACACAGTGGCTCATGAGACAGCAAACATTCCCCCTCAGAGGCCAGTTCCCAAAAATATAACTGACCCAACTCTCAAACTCATTCCGGGAATATTCTCAAGGAGGTCAATTCATGTAATACCTTTGATCAATTCCTAAACTCATTCTAGGAATATTCTCAAGCAGGCCAATACCTAAAACACAATGAAACTATTCCCAAACTCATTCGGGAATCTGAAGTCTTTACATGTCTTATTGACACTAAGACACTCTAGTTCTCTGTCTTGAGACGGAACTGTATACTCGTGGAGGCGACAAAAGACTTCAGATTTACTCTGAAGGGGGTTTGGGGGAAGGGGGCGTGTGACCGTGCCACATGCTATGGTATATCCTGTGGGTAGGGCTATGATGCAAGGGTGGTGTATCCTAAGGAAAGCATTTAGCTGTTTTTTGTGCCCATAAAAATCCGGTTTTGCCAATGAGGTTTTTGATGGATTCATAACAGAATACGCTATAGAAATAGGCCAAAGTGCCAAGTGCTGAAGCCATTCTTTGGGGTTGATGTGGATACAGCAATCTGGCAGTTGTTTTTTTTTCTCAAGGGCAGAGACAGGAAGTACCTTGCTGAAGTTGAGTTTCTGGAACTTGAAAAAGACTTCCTTTCTTCCAAGTCTTCCTTCTTTGTAAATCCAATGCAATGACCTTTTTTTTCTTACGATAGGATCTTTTTACTTTGCAATAATTTTAGATGGTTTCAACTTTGCAAATTAAAGACAGCTGGGTAAATCTTAATAATAGCTCCGTCTGAGTTTGAGTAAAATTTATTTATTCATTGGACAGCTTGCACTAAGGATGTTTTCTAAGGAGAAGTCTTTCATGTTGTTTTGTCTCTGTCATAGTAGCTGATTTTACTGAGCTCTTGTTTGTTCGTGAGTGTCATGGAAAAACCTTACCTACAGAATGACATCACGAAAAAAAAAAAAACAAAAAAAAACTCTACCCACAAAAGTAGCATCTTTAGAGAATAGTCTCCAATAGCAGATGAAAACGTTTAAGTTGTCATAGAGAAGTACAGTTTTTTTAAGTGTTTAATGTTACCAAGTACATTTATTTATTTATTATTTATTTTTTTGGCAGATACTCCCGAAAGCTTAACCTTAAAGTTTTTAAATAAAATATATGTACATTTAACATAACTGTGGATTTGTTTCTCCATTATTTTTAATTCCCCCTTCTGTCTTGCATTGTTGAACCTTCTCTCTGGTCAGTGCTCCCCAAAGCTTCTTAAATATTTAATTTTGTTCCAAAAAGCGATTCTTCTCAGTGGTATCTGTAATGAACAATTTCCACAGCAGGGAGTACTTTTTTTTTCTAATACATTGTCGTAGTTGTCCAAAAATGTTTTTAAATTTTTAATTTTTTTTTTTTTTATTTTTTTTTTTTTTTTTTTTAGTCCATTCTGGTATTCGTGAAACTGCTGGAATTTAGCTTCTCTCTCTCTTTCTCTCTCTCTCTATCCATGGAGGGAGGGGGCCATAATGGCGGGCCATTTTGTCCCACTTGCCTATTTAGATTTTCCGTCTATTTCATCGGATTTTGTCTCGCTTGTTGTGAATTTATGCGGACTTTTAATTTTTTGTTTTCCAGATCCAAAAAAATAATGATAATATTAATATTTTCCGTACCGTTGGTTGATGACGTTTGAATATGAAAATACTTGTTTCTGTTTCCGAGTTTGGCTTATCTCTCTCTCTCTCTCTCTCTCTCTCTCTCTCTCTCTCTCTCTCTCTCTCTCTCTCTCTCTCAGCTAAGAACCCGATTAGCACGATCTCTTAACATGTGATATCACATTTACAGTAAAGCATCAACCCAAACTTTTCCCCTTGTCAGATGTCTCACTTACACACACACACACACACATTCGAGTGTGCTGTTGGATACAGCTGTCTGCAAAATCGTTTGTGTGCGTTTTAGAAACAGCCCAGCTTTATTAAAAATTTATTAATATGTAAACAGTGATGGAAGGCAGAAATAAAAATATTATTTTTAACAGCTTAATTTGCAAACTTTTGGAAGAAGGAATTATTAAGTAAATTGAAGTGAAGAAAGGTTCCATATAAATTATTTTTAGAATTAATATCAGTTTTAGGCACCACGCACACACAATCACTGTTCCTCTTTTAGATTCAGGCAATAAAGGAACCTAATTATATTACTGCTTCTGCTGCTATCACCTGCATAATTTACATTTTCGAAAATGTTATTACATTGAGGGGGAGAGATACGAGTTTTCAAAAAAAGAGTGAGGGTTCAGTTGATAATTCAGATTTACCGAAATAATTTTTGTGGGGCTGAAATTGGAAGACATATTATTTTTTTGGAGGTGCCACTGGAGGGTGATGCTTACAGTTAGTGTCGCATGGGCCAACTGTAAGTGTTAGTAGAGATCTTGGTAGCATACTTTCTCCATCTACAAGGTTTTTATTTATTTATATATATTTTTTAATATAATATCCTTTGAGTCTCTCCTTTTAACTTTGCGCAAATTTTCAAGCTCGCATCTCAAAGAAACTTCTAGGCGGCGGGGGTGGGGGGGAAGGGAGGAGGCATACTATGTCTTCATTACTCTCATGATTCTGTTAAGTGGCTCAAAGTCCTCGCTGTGATTTTCTGTTATTTTTGAGAATCTAACAGTTTTATTATTTACCTTTGTTTAAAAAACTCACAAGGGTGCTTATTTAGGATTCTAAAACGATGTTATTAAGGAAGTAACGGAATAACGATACAGTCAGTTTGTTTTTATTTGGTTCTAAAATAAACAGTTTTTGAAACAACTGCTGTTTAAAATATGCTATTTTTTATGCATAGATAATTACCAAATGAAATGAGATCCAGAGATATATTTTGGTGAAAGTAACTTGTAGACTCTCTCTCTCTCTCTCTCTCTCTCTCTCTCTCTCTCTCCTCTCTCTCTCTCTACACCCTCCCCCGTTTCGGTCGGGATGATTCATTGTGCCAAGAGAGAGAGAGTGTCCTTGTTGAAAGTTCTTCTGGATGTTAGAAGGAAGAGGTGGGAGGGGAAGAAAGTATTCCTCTCTCTCTCTCTCTCTCTCTCTCTCTCTCTCTCTCTCTCTCTCTCTCTCTCTCTCTCTCCACAGTTTTGATGTTGATAACAATAGTGAGAATAAACATATTTTTTATTTCTATCAGCTTTATTAACATAACTTAAGAAAAGGTCTAAGGCTAAATAAAAAAAAAGCTGCAGGTTATTCTAATCTTGATTAAAATAATAGAAATAAAAACTATCCCAGGTTAATGGTTTCCTCGCCTCTCTCTCATCCCCACACTATCTAAATAGCGACAGGGATTCTGAAAGTAGTTCCTAATACCTCTCTCTCTCTCTCTCTCTCTCTCTCTCTCTCTCTCTCTCTCTCTCTCTTTCCGCTGAATCGTGAAAAGGTTCTTCAAAGGCGTTGTCGTTGTGGGAGTCCTGGCTGCGTGATTCTCTCACTGAAGGGAAATTTGGATTCAGGAGTCCATAGTAATTGCCAGGGGGAAGGGGAAGGGATAGGGGGAGAAGAGAATCAAGAGAGAAGGGAAGGGGATGGTAGAAGGGGAGAGACCCAACCGCCGTGGAATAAATGGTACATGGGAAAAATGAACGAAAGTTATTTTGTGTGCAGGAGATTATACACAAGGCAGAATATGAAGCTGAATAATTCGGTTAACGATAATATATATATGTATATATATATATATATATATATATATATATATAATATATACATATATATATACACACATATATATATATATATATATATATATATATATATATATATATATATACATACACTATATTCTAGCCTGATTGAATTTTATATAACAGAATAGATTTGAAGTCCCCACACCCCCATAATGGCCTTCAAAATTGGAAGATTGAGGGTGAGTGGAGATTGAGCAATGAGGCAAAGAAGAGTGAGGATCAGAGAAATGGATGGTTGAGTGACAAGCGGAAAATCACTGATGAATAAAAGGTAATAGAATAGAGGAAGAAGATCAGAGAAAGCTAAGGAACACCCATAGAAATGGGAAGGGAACGCAGATGTTGTGCCATCATCGAAAGCTGGTATAACGCGAATAGGTTCAGAGATTTTCAGTCAGCAACTTTCTATTTGCAAGTCAGGTATTATTAAACTGCCCCAGATTTCATGTTCTTGTTTAGTGTTCGTTTGATTTCATTTTTTCTCTACATACAAGACATTGTTTGTCTTTTGCTCTGAAAGATATAGCCGCTGATTATTAAATGCATCTCTGTTTCTCTTGTTAACTTACATAAACTCTCTCTCTCTCTCTCTCCTCTCTCATCTCTCTTCTCTCTCTCTCTCTCTCTCTCTCTTTGTCCAGCAATTTCCTCACTTAAAAGTTTTATTCCTCACCTTCTGTGACAATGGTTCCTTGGTTTTTCGTTTCCGCATTGTATCTGAAAGAAAACATTTGCCAGCCACCGATTTTTTTCTCTGATGTTGACGAATCATCTCTCTTTTACCTATTCGTTTCTTCTCTTCTTCTTCTTCTCCTCTTTTGCCAGTCGAGTTGTCTTAAAATTTGCCCCTTTTATCAAGATGCTTCTTCCTTTAATCTTCAGGAATCTCCTTTCAATTAAGAGGCTCTGCGTGTGAGCTCCATTCTTCCGGAGATGACGTCATTTCTCTCAGCCAAAAAGAAGAAGTGGAGGAGGGTGTAAGTCCTCGGGGAATTCGATCGATAATAAACAACGAAGGGAAGTAGAAAGAAGCTCTTACTTTCTCTGGTCCCGATGCAGGTTGAGGGAAGATGAAACCTTTGTGTGTATTTGTATGTGTGTGTTTATTTGTGTTGTGTCTTTCCGTCTATGTCGACTCCCCCTACGTTTGTTGTGCTGTCTCATCCACACAAACAACTTGGAGGTTCTTGCGTTATATAGGCCCATGTTAGGCCTCGTCTTGCTCTCCGGTCTCCTAGGGTGCATCCAAACTGCAGTAAACCGTGTCAACGTGTCGGCAACTTATGACACACAGATCACAAACATGTTGCGTACAAGTCATGAACTTATTGGTCGTAACCAGTGCTTCTTACAATTATCCATCAATATATGATTCATTTGTTTAGTTACAGTTGTTGAATTGTTTACAACTTGCGTGTGATATGTATACGGTAAGTTGCCAACTTGTATTTATGACGTCTTTGACTTATTTTCAACATGTTTATAATATGCATGTGACAAGTTGCCGATATGTGCAAGATATGGCCTTACTATAGTTCGAATTAGTTCGAACACACCTTTAAACTGTTTCACCTGCTTGAATGGTTGAAATAGAGATATTGTGTTCCTCATGATCGCTCATACCTCTCACTCTCTCTCTGGTGGAAGGAGTGTGTAAAATATGCCACGTCTGTACGTCTAATTTCCTCATTTTTCGTCATAAGGATTTCCTCTTCAGTATTCCTCTCAGGAGGGAAGAGGAGAATATATATATGTAAATATAATAATATATATATATATATATATATATATATATCTATATATATATATATATATATATGTTTGTGTGTGTGTGTGAAGAAAAAAGGAAGGGAAATGATTTACACAAAAATTAAGCAATGAATCAATGGCGGAGAGGCTGCTCATTATGTCTGGACTCCGGGTGTTGTTTTTCTACTAAGGGAAAGAATAATGCAAAAATGAGATTCTCTCTCTCTCTCTCTCTCTCTCCAGTAATTTACCTCACATAAAACGTTTATTCGCCACCTTCTTCTTCTTCTTAAAGAAAGCAAAAGAAAAAAAAGAAACTTTCTTATCAGTCCTCATTTTCATATAAACCAAACTTTCAAACCAGAGTTTTTTTATCTTCCCTCCCTTGGTAAAATTATTCTCTTTCTTCTTCTTCTTCAGTAAATTCTTATCTTCCTCCTTCAAGCTCTCCTTCTGATCGGAAGTCTGCCTTTGTGAATAATTATCTTAAAAGTCCTTCTGGAATTGAGAGACCAAAAATGAGAATGAGATTCCCAGCGATGAGATCAGATTGAAAGAGAGAGAAGCTTCTGAGATATTTTCCCGGAGGAAACTGCTTTGTTTTTGTTAAGTTGTTTATGTTTTTTTAAGAGAATTGCCAGAATTTTTGACGTCGAATGATGACAGCGGTTATGAATTATAGTCTAACCTATTCAAGGATCCACATAGGGGCCCAGTGCCATCAGTGGTCTTCACGTGGTGCACTGGAGGCAACTCATTTTATTCTTTTACTGTACCTCCATTAATATTATCTTCACTTTCCTTAATAAACATTTCACTTTCCTTAATAACCCTCACCTGACACTGGTTTCATAGTGCTTGAAATGCGAAAGTTTTTCCTGCTGTTACGCCTTTCAGCCTTTCTACTCTCAATTTCCCTCTCAGCGCTGAATGACCTCATATGTCCCAGCGCTTGGCCTTTGGCCTTAATTTCATATTCCGTCCAAAGTCATTTTCATACACTTTCCCACTATTTTTTTTTATTTTTTTCATTTTTACGCGTATTCTAATGAAATCCTCGCAAATACAGATCACTTACGTATGCGACATTCACAGTCTTGTGTTCACAGTTCATAACTTTGCTTGTTTTCATCAACTTCAAGTTCAGTGATGGACTCTATGAGACCTTCATCCAAACAGGTGTAAAGTGAAAACCATTTTATTCTCTTTATTAACACAACACAACAATGAAGGAGAGAGATGCAACTCACATAAAGAGTAAAAAACAAGGAATAATAAGAAAGATAAATAAAGTCTTTCAAAGTTTATATGAATTGGGTCTATGATTTGCTTTAAAACCCAGATGAATTTTGTTAATGGCAGAAATGTTTTGTGTCATATACACCATCATCATAGCCTTGGATTCTGTTACCCATTCACAGCATATCTACCTTAGGGGATAGTGCCGTCAGTGCGCCTCACGTGGTGCACTGTAGGCATTGATATATTTTGCAGGCGTTCCTTCGGCCCCTAGCGTAACCCACTTTTTTTTCTTTTACTTACATCCCAATTACCCATTAATATCGTGTGATAAGGGGAAGAAGTGGGGTCCCCTGGTGTGGACCCTGTGGACTCCCCGCCCCACATCAGGAGCAGAGAAAAGAGAGATCTGAAACTCGTAACCAAACAAAGTATTTAACTGATGTATCCAAACAAAAAATCTTAAATTTCCCTGTAAAAATACTTTTTTTTGGAAATGAAAATTAATGAATAAAAAAAAAATTATTATAGACTTTCATTCTTCAGTTGCAACAGACCTCAGAAGATGATCGTCATTTTGTCATAGAAAAAAAAATGCCTAAGGAAGATAATTTTTGACGTACTTTGGCATGCTGCCCCCTGCTCCCACTGAGTCGGGGTGGATTGATTTTGTTGTCCCCAATACGATACCCACTCACTTTTAATATATATAATATATATATATATATATATATATATATATATAGTATATATATATATAGATATATGACATCAAGTATAATACAAAATATATACTTTTTTTTAAAATATTTATTATAATGTAGAAAATAAAACAAATCAGTGAATGAATATATAAAAATTTTTTTTTAATATTCACACAGAGAGAGAGAGAGAAGAGAGAGAGAGAGAGAGCTGTACTCGTACCAAAAAGGAAAATGTGAAGCTGATATTTCAGACAAAAAGAGAGAATCCTTCCTGTCAGCCAACCAAAGCAAAAAACACATTCATATTACTATCAGGTACACAATTCACTATAAGCTTCCAATTGATTTTTTCAGATAACGGCCTAATAAATCGTTTCCCCCTCAGAGATCGATCCTGGGGTCCACCTTTGCTGTATGGGATAGGGTTTTTATAATAAACTGGACAGGGGTGTTCAAAACTGTTTAAGTTTTTCCCCATACCGAGAGAAAATAAAAAAAACAAAAAACCTATAATTATATAAGTAATAAACAGATAATAAATGTTTATGATATATATTGTATAATTTTTGTTTGTCTGTTTATAAATATAAAAAAACAAAATAAATTTTACTTTTAATTAGTCTTTGTTATAAGAAGGCTAAATGGTTTTACATAAGCCAATTAAATGGTGAACTACTGATGAAGGCCCCGACGGATAGTTTGGGTTGGGGGGTGGGGGTGGGCCTGTTCCTCCCTCCCAGGCTACTCGTGTGCATTTTTTACGGGTGACGGTGACGGTCCTGTTACTGAGACAGGCAGTAACTCTGTGCTATTTTCTCCTACGGAAAAATTCGTCTGCTAACCTGAAAAAATCTCGCCTAAACGGACGAAAATGACCACCCCCCCGGGGGTGTGTTTGTTTTTTGGCTTGTAAAAGACTTCAAAATCGAATTTTTAATAAAAAAATAACTAATTTATAACTATTGTGTATATTTTATCCTTTCATAATATATGTCCCCCCCCCTGATACTATTAAAAAAAATATTATTAAAACCACATAAAAAGATGATGACGTAGCTCACATACTTGACGTCCGGACGGAAAACCCCACAGAGGCTCACTCTGGCTCCAACCTTTGAAGCAACTGCACATTTTCATGCATCACAGCTGCAGTATCCTCTGACCTCGTCGCCCCCCTGCTCATGATTTGTATTCCACGCCATTAAAAATCTACTAAGTATTGGTGAATATTTATTTTTTTATTTCACTGCTTTTCTTGAAAATTTATTAGAATTCGGGATTGCAGATAGCCTTGTTCACAGAAAACGGAATCCTTAGAAAACTTTTTCTCAGAATGAAATTATTTTTTGGGTAGAATTGTGGAACATTAGTTTTCATTATTTCAAACTTTACTCTGTTTTTTTTTTCATCTGTCCATCCCAGCCTGTGGTGTTTTTGTATGGCACACTGCGTCCCCCCCCCCGGCTTTAGATAGTTACATTCAGCCTTTACATTCAGCCGATTAGAATAATAACCTATTTCTATATTAGCGTTGTAATTCGCATACAGTCAAATTATTAAAACACTTTTCAGTTTGCAAATGTACGCCAGATATCCTTTTTAATTTACCTAAAAACTTAAACACATAGCGTAACTATCTAAAGCCCCAGGACGCAGTGTACCATACAAAAAACACCACAGGCGGGTGGACAGATGAAAAAAAAAACAGAGTATAGTAAAATCATTACTTTGCTTAAAAGAGCAAAATTGCTGATATTATTATTCAAAATTATTCTCTTTACTAATGCTAAATTAATATAGCTTGTTCTGCTGCTACATTACATGAAGTTTTGTGACCTACATGAAACTTGCATTAAAACTTATTTCAGTTTGGCAATGAAAAATGCTTTTAGCATATACACAGGTCACCTTATGTAAAAAACATATTAGTAAATTTAATTTTCTGTTTAAACATATAGCGCACATGAAAGGTGGTTGTCCAAGGTGTTTTAAAAACTATCAATATTTTTCAGATTCTCCTCGTCCAAACTTTCCAGAGAGTTGGCTCTCCAAATGAAGGGATACTGTCAGTAATGTCACAAAGAGCTTTTAGCGCTGAGATATCTTCCCTCTTTAAACGCCCCATCGGTCATTTAGACAGCATTTATCACTGGAAGAAAGACTCAGAGCCACCTCAAGATGGCCACTGGTGAGGACAAAACTGTCCGACCCGCGATCAGCAAGGAGAAGAACAGTTGGCAGGTGCTGTTGTTTTTATGCAACCGTCTATTTATGGTTTTCTTAGCAGAGCACAATCCTGGGCCCCCTTTAGGTAACAAATATCTTCCTATTTCTTTATTTGTTTCCCATAATCTAATAGATAATATAATATTTTGTTCTCATATATACATACATATATATATATATATATATTTATATATAATATATATATATATATATATATGTATATGCAATACATACATACATACTAATTCTAATTTTTTTGTTTGTTTTTACTATATAAACTTAAATAACTATATCTCATTGAATTTATAAAAGCAGTCTTTTGTTGATGACGTCAGGACCTACAAAAGAGAATGTTCCCAGACTCCCCGAAAATAGCTGCGAAACATGACACTGAAGAGGAAACGATGTTGCTACCCTGGTTTCAGGTCTGGGGATCATGCTTTAATTAAATGGATTGGCAGCGAAGCGCTTCGGAAATCTAAATGTAGCCTAATTATTGACGAAACAACTGACTGTTCGGTAAATAAAGCATGTGCTGTAATTTTTGAATATATTGATGTTGATGAATGCAAAATAATAACACCTACGTATGCTGGACATCATAAACATTTATGAAGGGAATCAAGGTTCATCGGGGGAAATCTTTATATAACGGGATTTTTGAACAGTTTAAATGCTTTACAAATTCCATTGAGTAATATAATGGGAGGTTTCGCTGCTGATGGTGCCTCAAATGTAATGGGTACTGTTAACAGCTTATCAAGTAGGCTGAGAGCAAATGCCAGGCATAACAATATTCCGATGCGTTGCACACAGTATTCATTCACCGTTGCCCAAGTGAGGCAGCAAAGACATTGCCCCGAGTTATGTGAAGACCTCATAAGGATATATACAACTTTTTTTTTATCTCATAGTGCAAAACGGAAATAGAATTTAGAGAATTTCAAGATTTCTCGCCAGGTAAACACCTCATAGGTTATTGCATCCTTCTGCAACTAGGTGGTTATCGCTTCATCAAGCTGTTGCGAGAGTGTTCGAGCAGTGGCAGCCCCTCTAAACTTTATCTCACGCAGATTGCATTGGAGGAAAGATTAACAGCTGTAGAACAAATTCATAACACACTTAAGGACCCTTTAGTTTTTTTTTATTTGATTTTTTTGAACTTCATTCTACCACAACTCAATAGTATAAACATAATTTTTCAGTCAAAGGGACCCCACACTCCATCTCCTTCATGACAAAATATCCAATATGTAACAGGTTACTACTGAAAACTGTTATCCTCACATAATTGTAAAAACTCCACTACATGAAATTGACCCTGCAGATGAAAACATTCGTGTTCCACTTAATCAAATGTACCTCGGGCTGAGCTTCACGATTTATTTCAGAAGCCAGAATATCAGCGTAGAGATCTGGGTGAAAGTGTGAAAAGATGTTGAACTTTCCTCATTGTATAGTCTGCCAGCAAATAAACAAAAGGTTTGACCTCAGCAACAAATGATGGAAATTGGGCTTCATGCTTGCATCCAAAATCTGTTATGGATCATAATATCAGAAGCAGTGTACCATCTTTGATTGATTTTAGGTAATGCTGTTCCCGTATTAAATAATTATGACAGGCAATCCCAGACGAAAAGTGGTGGGAGGTATATCTTTGGCACCCTTTCCCAGAGGAAATAAAAATCATCACCCAATGATATAGAGCCATTTTATAAATATATTATGACTGTTGAGATGGACTGGGTCAGAAAAAATATGAGTCTTTGGGTAAATTGGCAATGGAAATTCTCTCTCTCTCTACCTCTAACGCTGATGCAGAGCGCCTTTTTTCTAAATTAGATTTAATAAAAAGGAAAGAAAGAAACTGTCTAAAAACTGGAAACTGTAAGATCTCTATCCACTTAAGTGAAATTACTGAAGAAATGAAAATTTAATGAGTTTGCAACCGACAACAGAAATGCTTTTCGCTGTGAATAGATATTGCGTTGTTTTCTAAGTATGAATTGTGATAACTATTCTCTATTGTAGTTTGACCTTTGTTTTTCGTTTCTTTGGTTTTTACTTATTATAAGTAATTGTTGTTATAATGTATTATTTTTTTTTTAAATAAATGCCTTGTATCTTGAATGAAGTGTGATTAAAAATTTCATCTTCAAAAGTTTTTGTAGAGAAGCTAAGTTGGCTGTATCCTTATATATATAATAACTCGATCAACGAATATTTTTCTCAAAATACCAAAAACTAAGTTGTTAATAGTTTACCCTTTAAGATAATGGTTTTCTATATCCCGTTCTCTTCTAGAAAGATAGAAGACGTCGTAATTCGGAAATTGACAAAGAGCTTCCCCTGAGGGAGGTTGTTGGGGGATGGTTTGGTCCTGTGTCTATTGAGTGTTCAGATAATTTCGGCCATAGGCCACAAAACGCGGCTCCGATTAGCGGTTGTTTATCGTATCCAAATGACGGTCGGAGTTTTGTTTGTTTCAGTAGCGTCCGAAGGCTGTGATTGTGTTCTGTGTTGTCGAGTGATTGGAAATTCAGTGGTTTTTGGCGTCAACATCGACATTCCTCAGGGCCTGGAAGTAGGTAAGGGTATGGTATAATACGTTTCCAGCAGATGCATTTTCCAGATTTGAACTAAATGTCATATTTTCAGAATGTCACGTGTCTATAGACCAGGTAGTTTTTGTATCGTATATCTGTGGTTTCTTCCCGTTGGCTGTAGCCTAAGCTTATACCTTAACTAGGTTAGGCTAGGCCCTTTTTTTGTTTTCTATACATCTAAGTCCTATATTTCTCCAGATGTTAGGAGGACTAAATTTTTTAAATAGCACCTTACGTTATATATCGCCACTGTAAACATTAACTTGAACTTAACACTGTTTTCTTATCCAAATTGTATAGTATTACAACGTTAAATACCCCATAAGTACTTTTAGTGATTACCGTTATTTCATAGCCTAGCCTGGCCTTTAACATAACATTTTATTAGGCTAAAACAGGGCCTTGTTTTATTTATATTTAAGTCCTAGTTTTCTATAGGAGCGGTTAGGAATGCCTAAATTGCAAAGACATGAATCATCAATGTATTGCCAACATTGAAATTAAGATTGTTTTTGTAGCTCAAGGCCCTTAATATCTCAGAAGCATCCGCATTACGAACTAGTTCCTTCCCCTGGCGTTATATGTTTGTGCTTAAGAATTTCCTCTCTCTACTCCCCCCCCCCCCCCTAGATATCTGTTTATTTTACCTCATACAAAATACTAATACCGAAATTTTATATGCAAACTTTTGAATATGCCTGATATTGACTATCGACATTTTAAAGTAACGAATTTAATATTGAAGTGCGCCCATCAGGAACAACGTTTACGGCATTTCATTCCATCTGGCCTCTCGCCAACAGAGGTTTTATAGTGTGGCAGGTGCATAACCAGTGGCTTACTATAACTATAAGCCAATTATTTCACCTGTAATGCATTTGAATGCTACGGCTATATATAAAATAGTACATTCACACCGTCTTGGACCATAAAAATGCAGATTTGTATTGATATATTATTAGAGTTGCCAGAGTGAAGACCAGAGATTAAGACAGGTAGCTGGGTACTGATGATTTATTTACAGGAACTGGGTTGACATAGACAGGTGCGGACAGACTCGCACCGAGAGCAGAAACGACTCTGAGACAGTAGATTTGTGTTTTCTTACAATCATACATTTAAAGATAATAAGGCGTACAAATAATGTAATTACATGTGTTATACATCGGTGGAAAGGCCTCGGAACGCTCTATAGAATAGTAAAAGGAACAACGCGACTCGATGATTGGATACAATAAAAAAAAATAGATAAAAACCGTTGTCCTTACACCAGATTACAAGATTAGTAATCTGGGACACTTAAAATTTCTCACCTCATATGTAAATTTAGAGCTTATAATGTACAAATCCAGACCCATATACTAGGGTGAAACACCAGCGACTACCAACCCTTATCACGGTGGACAGGTCTTATTCACTGGATATTTAAATGGTGAAACAAGAATACAATTACAACTCCAAGCATACCATTCAAAAGATTGAAGTTTCGTCAACATAATGTGATATATGAAAGCCCCCATACGAACTAAAATAAGCATGTGAGGTCTTCGTAAAATATGTTTTTCAAGGCAGTTTTGAAATCCAATATGGCGGCTACCGTGTGGATGTACAGGTTCTGATCAGTGACGACAACCATCTTTCCCAGCCTTCCCAGCAATCATTTGAACATTTGAACAATTTAGCGTATATATGTAACGTTTATTGATCTTACTCAAGATTGCAGTTGTAATCAGCACAATAAAACAACATTTTGTTGCCTATATTACTGAAAGTATGAAACTTGTTATTCCCGGGGGTCCATGGTTTTGAACTGAATTCATTTTTACCTTGTAATCGGTGGTTTTTATCCTTACTGCCATCACAACTGAAACTCCACAGTGCTTATTTGATTGTTATTATACACATTTTGGTCTCAATTCACTCCACATTGCACTTTTTAAACAAGTTGCTGTTCCTGGTTCTTAAGCGCGCGCGCCACAAACACAGTTACGAGCAGCACAACGACGAAACTGCAAGTTTTATTCCCAAATTGTTTACTTTACTCGTTATTTACTTCAACTTTACTTTGTTGTTTAAAAATATTAATTTAATTCAAGTATATTATCCCTTTTTTGCAACCAAAATTACCCCGAAAAATTACAGATATTTCTAAACTAGATACAATCCAATGTTTCTAACCTTTTCGTACATCTGGCTGCCGAAAATCATAGAGGAACGACTACGGATAAGTGGATAATATATATTATATTTTTGCTTTTTTTTTTTTTGTTTTTGCTAGCACTTTCATTGATTTCAGTCTATATTAGTATTTTGAATTTCTTTAATAACCGTATGCCAGAAATAAATGTAACCTTTAATGTTTGCATGCTAAGAATGGCAAAATCATCGTTGCCACATTAGTGGAGGCTTCACACATACGCCGATTCATTATTATAAACTGTTTCCATGAATTCTAGTTGTCATAGTAATGCAATAATGATAAAATTGCTTTAATATTTATGTATATATACTTCCAATACATAGCCTAATTTCACCAATTTCAAACGTTTTGTGTGTAGTTCTTATACCCAGTTTGGAGGAGGGTCAACACATACCGAATGGTAACAGAGAGAGAGAGAGAGAGAGAGAGAGAGAGAGAAGAGAGAGAGAGAGAGAGAGAAAGGAAGGCGAAGGAACAAAGGAAAGGGGTGGCGGTGGAGGAGGGGGGGGGGGGGGAGAGGGTAGGTGGAGCTTTATACGCGTGTTCGTATCCATTTCTGCATAATGGAGTTTTTGTCTCTTGGTACAAGGACAAGTGTCGTTATTCTTTACGATTAGTGATTCACGATACCCTTATAAATTACGGCACTGGGTGTAATGCACTATAGCAAAATCTCGTTCTGATAAGAGTGTTCGTTACAGAAATAGGTATTGCCCAAAAACGTGCTTGCACTGTCTCTGAAACCCATAGTAGGTATGCTGCTTAGTTGTCAATCAAGTTTTTGTAATCAAGTATTTTTTTACAAGCTAGCTATTGAATAAAATTTGTATTTTTCTCAATCAAATCATATGCCCCTCATGCTAACTTTCCTCTTTTAACGACTTTTCTGGTCATTGCAAATTCGGCACCATAATTTCTTATGGTGCGAAAACAGAGGCGCATCGACCGAAAACGATTGCGTCACACTACGGCGATAATCCGGCAGTAAAACATCTTCATATATCCAAAAAGTAAAATAATGAAGATATATATTGCGCATTACGATTATACCAATTACATGAAGAGCTGATAATCTGCATGAATAACTGGTAAACTGTTCTGCAAGAAAGTTGAGTAAAGCAATTATTTACAATAGGTACGAAAGTCAAGATGTCGTGACGTCATAATACAGGACTTAAAAGAACGTTCTAATTCCAAAAAATAATTACTTAAATTTGAGTCAGAATCGAGTTACTTTTTCAATAACGAATATTTTCAAATTAATCATCATAAATATGTAAAATATTGATATTTTACTATTTATTTAAAAAATTATCGAAGTGCACGCTTAGTCGTCGTCTTCTACAAAACAGTTGTTTACTCGATGAGGAAAAGTTTTCCGTTTGTTGTGATGAAAGTGCCCCAGCGTCTGTGGGTACAAGTGTGTGGCGGATTTATCACAGGAAATGGTAGTTTATTGACACAAGCGACTCCGTAAACATCGAGATGGCGTCAATCTTCTAAATATTCGAGTTGTAAGTAAAAATGTTGAACGCGTTTTTGGTGAGATTTGCTACGTTTGAGACCGTTTTCAGTACCCTCTGTTTAAATCTTTAAAATTTAGCCTTAATTTCTAACTTTGGAGAAAAATACTTACTTCGAAAGGAGAGTAGAGGTCTTTAGCTCCGTTTCTCACCAACAACAAGTCGCGACTGATGCCCACTCCGATGTCAGGACGCGTTATAATGTACTTTTTTGGGATTGTACACACTGACCGAACATTGTCCACTCTGGACCCTACGGTTTATTTACCCTAAACTTACAATCACAAATGCACAAACTCGTGAGTGAAATAATGTGACTTATAGGTAGAGGTAATTCATGGTGAGTTAGTTCATTACTAAGATATTCTAAAATAGAGTCTATAGGAACTTTAGTAAAAAGAGAACATACATCAAAACTAACGAATCTATCAGTAGGGCAAAGAGCAATTTTGTTTAATTTATCAACTAAAATCTAGAGAATTATATATGAGAATCGAGATGGTTCCAAGTACGGGGACAAGATCTTGATGATATATTTCGAAAGTTTATATGAAATTGAACCAACAGTAACTGATAATAGGCCGCATAGGGTTATTTTTCTTTGTGCGTTTTGACTAATCCGTACAAGTAAGGTAGCGAAGGAGATTTGACTGACAATTTGCCTAGTAGTTCTGTTTTATCTTTAAGGATACTTTTCCCACTATGCTATTGAAGTTTTTTATGACTTGATCAAGTGATTTTATGTTAGTTTTTTTTTATAAGTCACATCATCTCCAGTAGGGCTTTATCTAAAATTACTATACTATTTGACTTATCAGCTTTTGTAATATGGATAGTATTGTCCTTTTTAAGATCGGTCAAACTTTTCTTATAAGCGAGCAAGGAAGTTACTTTCATGCTTAACATTGGCAGCTCCGTAAACAAAACCTTTAATCATGTCAACAGATTTGATGAAGATCACAATATTTTTTCAAATTTACTTAGGGATGACGCAATCATTAAAGCAGAACGGTTTACTTATTACAAAGAAAGATAAACCATATCCAAGCGCACTCACAACATTTTCAGTTATTTGTTTACTAGATAAGTTAACAACACAATCTTGACGTGCCACAATTCGTCCAATCACAGCTATCAATAAGATTTTTTAGTTTTCTGTCGAGTTTCCTTTTCAGGGCATCTGTAGTCCTACGTAGTTTTTTCGTAAATTTCCCGTCGCAGCGAGTCCTTCCAATCAGCCGGGATGGAATGATGTTTTTGGAGGCATTTTAAAAAGGACCAACGGAGGACTTTCGTGACACCCGTCACCTACACCGGGAGGGATTTGATGGCTTATAGTACCTTATTGTGACCCAGTTTTGTGAACAATAGTAAATGTACTTCTTTTTTTATTTATTCATAATTCATAACTATATACGTAACACCAGTTATGAAGAGGTGTGTGAATGATAATTTGCCCATGAGTAGTCTCTCTCTCTCTCTCTCGTCTCTCTCTCATCTCTCTCTCTCTCTCTCTCTCTCTCTCTCCAGTGCTTACACAGGAGTGGGTGTTCGAGGGAATGGTCCAGTAGGTCATAGTATTTATTGGAATTGAAATATTAAAACAATTGTTAGGAGATAGTTTGAGGAAAGTAAGAAGGAAGAAAAAGAATATGAAACGGAGGTGGGGCAAAAGGAATGAAACAGGTCGCAGATTGGGGCCGAATGGACGCAGCAAGAACCTAAGTGATGCCTACAGTGCAACCGTGTGAGACACTGATGGTGGCACTTACCTCCTTCGGGGATTAGTATTTATTGTAAATCTTATGACTCTAAAAACTTGGCAAATTGTCATTATTCTGTTCCACAGATTTCTATGCTTTGTATTTTGAGAGTTCAAATCTTTTCAAACTGTTCTTTTTTATTTCTGTGCTTTTTGAATTTAGTTACATTTGGTTCCGATATATCTTTGGACATTGTAGCTTTCCATTTCCATCTACTTTATACATGCATGTAATTTCAGCCACCATTTTTACTTCACATTGACTAACAAGAAACAGCCAAGAATAACCGAATATGAGCTTAGGTATCGACTCGGTTTCATTCAGACTTGCATAATGAAGTCGGTTAATAGCCATTTTGGTATTTTTTATGTTTTTTTTTCAACAAAGAGGAATTCTGTAAACTTATGATCAGTTCAGGTACTTACGCTGAGTTACTATTTTTTTGAGGGTATAGTTATTTTTGAGGGTATAGTAAGTATTTTTGGTAACTTTAAACTAAGCGATGCTACTCGCCTTTAATTCAGGAGATAAGTTAGTGGATATTGCTAATAATATTATGATAAATAAATATTACTTATTAGTGAATTACTCCCAAGAAATCGCATTGGACCAGTCCTGAAAGTCATATGCGCTCGGTAAGTAAAATAATTCCCAGATATGAGATAGATATGAACAGACTTCAATAAATAAAAGATAATCTCGTGGAGTTGAACCCTTCTCTTCCTGATTGCAGTGGATGGTGTATATCTCCGAGAGAAGCCAAGTTATTTGACAATCCCTCCCCCCTCCACCCCCTCCCCCTGCATCAAAGAACAACATGAACTTTGCAGTGGGCGATTATTCCATCTCGTTTCCTTACGAGTTATGTGAGATCCTGTTGCCCTGTAATTTGTGTAGCCTTTCAACCCGGTTCCTCCTTTACGGTAGAATTGTTCTTCTTCTTCTTCTTCTTCTTCTTCTTCTTCTTCTTCTTCTTCTTCTTCTTCTTTGTGAAATTCCGCCATTCATCTCTTTCCTTTGTCTTTCACAAATCTCCACTCGTGTGCAGCTTTCTTTCTCGTTGTTCTCATCGAAGTAGGTCTAGGTTATGCCCACAGGAGTCCAGCTGTGACATCATCGCTTTCCTTTCATCTGCACAAGGAATTCCCTTTATTATGAAATATTCACATTCCATTTCTTTTCTTTGATGAGTTCCTTGGTAGGTTATAAGTCTCATCACACTGTTTTCATTTAGATGTTGCAAGCAGTCATCTACGTACTGCTTGCTGCCCTCTGTCAGTAGTACAGTTTCCTTATTTGTTGTCTTTATTATAGCTACTTTTTCTTCTGGCTGTTTTATTGGCTCCTCCTGAATAAATATGATCACTAAGACGCTTCCACACTACAGTAAAAATGTCACAAACACATGTCAGCAGGTTGTCGAATACTTATCACAAACAAGTTGAAAACAAGCCATTGACCGTAAGAGGAGAATGAATCTTTGGTCAATACTGAATAATGGTGTGATGCATTAGTTAGGACTATCAAGAGGTCGTTGACTTGTATTCAACCTGTTTGTGATGTGTATGCAATAAGTTGACGACGTGTGTTTATGACGTGTTGTACTGAATTCTCACAGAGGTATGATGTCCAATTCATTTCTCCCAACACGAAGAAAAATTGGTGTTCATATCACAAGAAATTTTTTGCTCAGTCACTCTGAAGACTCTCGGGCCATAGCTGATGACACCAGATGCCTAAGATGTGATGCAAGCTTTGAATCTTTTGAGTTTTGGGATGAGGTCGCAAGCCCTGCGCCTTAGCCACTCACAGATAGACAAAGAACTTCTGTGACGACAGCGTCTTCTATGTATTGTTTGCTGAGTAGAAATTTCTGTTGACCAAGTTTCTTCAAAGTATTTGTATCCTATTGGTTCCTTATCGTGTAAAATCACATATAGTATGTAAGATTAAATATCGCTGAAACAAGTGACAGACCAATTAAAACATGCTCGCGCCCTGACTTCGTCTATAACGAAAGTTTTACCCACAAAAGTTGGCGCGTTGAAGCGTCAAAGCATGACAGCAGACAGACAGACATTGTTTACGCTTTGCGTTCGTTTTGTCAAGATAAAAAACAAACAAAAGACGATAATTTTTTCTGATTAAGTTCCATAATTTTCATGATACTGACGTTAATATTGATACAACTGCCACTGAAATATGAGCAAAATACAATCTGATGTTAGTAAACTACCAAACACTTGTCATATTTTCCCTTGAAAGCGACTGGAAGTCGAAACAGATAAATTGAGGGAGAATCATTGAAGTCCGAATGAACGGTTCCAGTCGCCGTCGATTCAGATGCAAATGTCAGATGGCTGACAACTCTCGCTCCTCCTTCCCTCAGTCGCTCTGACAACAGGAAAGATACTTTCCCCAGAAATGTTGTCTGTGAAATACACGAAGGCGGTGTCAGAGATTATAGTGGTAGGATTAAGTTAGAAAACAATTGGGTTCAACCTCAGCTCTCTCTCTCTCTCTCTCTCTCTCTCTCTCTCTCGGAATCACGTAAGTATACGTAGCATTCGTATGCTCCTCAGAATGGTTGGAAACTCTCTCTCTCTCTCTCTCTCAAATGTGCAGCAATATATAGCTTTGACATAAATCTTGACCAGTGCAGGCTACTTTGGTCAGGGAAGTGGCTACAGAAGATTAATAATATCAAATAATTTGGCTTCGTGACTGAAACATGCTAATGGTAAGTGTTTATAGCCTTAATTTAACTTTATTTTCATATTTGCAATTTGGTATCTTTCAATTTCCTCTTTTCATCAATTTTGAGTTATCACTTTTCCTTTTTGATATTTTCTTTATATCTTCATTTTATGCAGGATTTTGTTTAAATATTTTCCTTACATCTTTGTTTTTGTTTTTAAAAAAAATGGTTTCTATCTTTGATGTTGGGATTTTATTCCGTATTTTTCATCTTCTATATTCCTTTATTATCAGGAATTCTCTCCTCTCCGCATTCTCAGGACAGTAAAGGTTCTCGTTGAGTGAGAGGATTTTTCAAGACAGAAAAAAGATTTTTTTATGAAATCCATCTTTTATCATTTTTTCTTTACCCTCTGAGGCTGACAGCTCACTTTCATCAACTCCCAACTACTCTAGAAAAAAAGGATAGACTGTTTAAGAATTTTTGAAAAAGCTGGTGTGAGTCTAACTCAAGGGTAATGGTTATATTTCTAAAAGAAATTTCTCTCTCTCTCTCTCTCTCTCTCTCTCGTTCGATACTACATCAGTTTAAATAATTTTTTCACCAAACCCATTGATTGACAGAAAGTTTGGGGAATAAACAAACAACAGTAGCCTCGACAATCATTGTTACTCGTATCTGAATGATCTGCTAAGCAAAAAGCCCGTGCCAGCACAAAAGGCTGGCTTAATCTAAAACGGACGAAATGAAGAGAAATGATGCTAATCTGGTTAGTATTTGAAATCTCATAATATGAAAGTTTTAACTAAATATCTTTTAGTAGACGCCCTTGTAGCACTGGGTAATTTTCCACTCAAATTATAAAGGAAAATGTTTGAATTGATAAAATGTACCATACTACATCAATGAATATGTCGCTGAAAAGTTATGATCAAAACGAAAGATTATTAAAAATTCATAGCAACTAAAAAACATGTTAAAAACTACCAACTTTTGGCCTTTTATTGCTCTGTTTCTTCCCTTTTCACCTCCGTCTCAATATCCTTCGTTCGTACGTTCCTTTCCTCGTCATTAGCGAAGGTGTTTTTAGTCCCTCATTCAGTTTCTAATTAGAGACAAACAGCCGGAAACTCCCGTAAGTCTGACCCTTTCAACTTATGAATGAGTCTCCCTTTTTTTGACTCGTGTTGACCTTCTCCAATGAGACATGCAGTCAATGGCCCTTCCGGAAGCGAGAGTTATCTCCATCTATTCCTCTATTCTTCTATTCATCTATTCAGGGATCTGCTACACAGTTCTCATAACAGGCTGAGGCCTTCATAAAGATCTGTCATTATTATTATTATTATTATTATTATTATTATTATTATTATTATTATTATTATTATTATTATTATTATTATTATTATTATTATTATTACTATTGTTGTTGCTGTTGGGGAAGTAATCCACAGTGGTTTAAGTGTAAATATATATTAGAAATATATGTACAAATGATGCTATGTTTGTATATAGTTCTTATATATATTTTCACTTAAACCACTGTGGATTTCTTACCATCTTAGTGACTCTTATTATTATTATTATTATTTTTTATTTATTTTTTTTTTTTTTTTGTTTTTCTCTATCACAGTCCTCCAAATCGACTGGGTGGTATTCATATTGTGGGGTTCCGGGTTGCATCCTGCCTCCTTAGGAGTCCATCACTTTTCTTACTATGTGTGCCGTTTCTAGGATTACACTCTTCTGCATGAGTCCTGGAGCTACTTCAGCGTCTAGTTTTTCTAGA
Organism: Macrobrachium nipponense; assembly: GCF_015104395.2. Classification (NCBI taxonomy): domain Eukaryota; kingdom Metazoa; phylum Arthropoda; class Malacostraca; order Decapoda; family Palaemonidae; genus Macrobrachium; species Macrobrachium nipponense. The sequence goes on along the minus strand of NC_087214.1, from coordinate 39,258,711 downwards.
TTCCTTTCCAGGGATCTTGGGATCGTGCCTAGTGCTCCTATGATTATGGCTACGATTTCCACTGGCATATCCCATATCCTTCTTATTTCTATTTTCAGATCTTGATACTTATCCATTTTTTCCCTCTCTTCTCTTCAACTCTGGTGTCGCATGGTATTGCGACATCAATGAGTGATATTTTCTTCTTGACTTTGTCAATCAACGTCACGTCTGGTCTGTTTGCACGTATCACCCTATCCGTTCTGATACCATATCCCAGAGGATCTTTGCGTGATCGTTTTCTATCACTCCCTCAGGTTGGTGCTCGTACCACTTATTACTGCAAGGTAGCTGATGTTTCTTGCACAGGCTCCAGTGGAGGGCTTTTGCCACTGAATCATGCCTCTTTTGTACTGGTTCTGTTGCAAGTGCCGGGCATCGCTTGCTATGTGGTTTATGGTTTCATTTTTCGTATTGCACTTCCTACATATGGGAGAGATGTTTATTTCTGTCTATCGTTCTTTGAACATCTGGTTCTTAGGGCCTGATCTTGTGCCGCTGTTATCATTCCTTCAGTTTCCTTCTTTAGCTCTCCCCTCTGTAGCCATTGCCAATTGTCATCGCTGGCTAGTTCTTAGTCTGTCTCATGTATTGTCCGTGCATTGATTTGTTGTGCCAGTCCTCTGTTCTGTCTGTCATTCTCCTGTCTCTGTATATTTTCTGGGTCATCGTCTACTTTTATTAGTCCTTCTTCCCATGCACTCTTTGCCATCGTCTTCACTGGTTTTCAGATATTGCCCCCAGTGCTCTGTTCTCGATGTTGACGCAGTCCTCTATACTTAGTAGTCCTCTCCCTCCTTCCTTTCGTGTTATGTATAGTCTGTCCGTATTTTTGCTCTTGGGTGTAGTGCTTTGTGTATTGTCATATGTTCCCTGGTTTTCTGATCTATGCTGCGGAGTTCTGCCTTCGTCCATTCGACTATTCCTGCGCTGTATCTGATTACTGGCACTGCCCATGTGTTTATTTGGCTTTTATCATATTTCCTCCATTGAGTTTTGACTTGAGTATCTCCTTGAGTCTGCATATATTTTTTCCTGATCGTGTCCTTCATCTCTTGTGTTTTTATATCCCCTCCTTCCATTATTCCCAGGTATTTGTATCCTGTCTCATCTATGTGTTTGATGTTGCTCCCATCTGGCAGCTTTATCCCTTCAGTTTTCGTTACTTTGCCTTTTTGTATGTTGACAAAGGCGCATTTTTTCTATTCCAAACTCCATCCTGATGTCCCCAGATACAATCCTTACAGTCTGGATTAGGGTATCTATTTCCTTGATGCTCTTACCATACAGCTTGATGTCGTCCATGAACATCAGATGGTTGATTCTGTTGCCTCTTTTCTTGAGTTAGTACCGGGCATCCATCTTCTGTAGTACTTTTGTCATGGGAATCATGGCTACTACGAAGAGTAGTGGGGACAGTGAGTCGCCCTGGAAGATCCACTCTCCTGATATTAACCACTGCTAGTCTTATTCCAGAGCTTGTAAGTATTGTATTCCAGTTGCGCATTGTATTTTTGAGGAAGCTGATGGTGTTTGACTCTGCCCCATATATTTTCAGGCATTCTTTTAGCCATGTGTGTGGTATCATCGAAGGCTTTCTTATAGTCTATCCATGTCATGCTTAGGTTGGTTTTCCTTCTCCTACTGTTCTTCATTACCATTTTGTCTATCAGGAGCTGGTCTTTTGTGCCCCTACACTTCCTTCTGCAGCCTTTCTGTTGGTGGGGGATGGTGTATTATTATTATTATTATTATTATTATTATTATTATTATTATTATTATTATTATTATTATTATTAGTAAGATACAGATATAACAACCCAAAAATGCCATGGCCTTACAGAGCCAAAACCTCCAGAGAAACGGAATTTCCTTCTGTGAAAAAATTAAAAAAGAAAAAACAAGACTGATAGAAAAAAAAAATTCACGTGAATAGACAAACTTTTTTTGCAACATTTGCAACATGACGTTGTTCCCCTTTTGGGTTGATTGATGACACAATTCACCTGTTCTTGATATTTCATATTTCGGATGTTTTTTTTTTTTTTTTTTTTTTTTTGTGTACTTTTGCACTACCATACTGCTTGCTATATATATATATAGTATATATATATATATATATATATATATATATATATATATAGTATATATATATATATTTAGTTTTTTAACATAGTCATGCAATGCTTAGCTCATTAATGCCCACTCTCTC
>NC_087214.1:39195951-39255960 GCF_015104395.2 Macrobrachium nipponense | reverse complement strand
AGATTCGGCATCAGAGATTGCTAATCTAAAAGGCCGCCCTTCGGAAAATGGAAACCAAAATGGCGGCCATTGAAGGTAAGCAGTGTAACTTAAGTGCTGTGGAGGGGGCGTCTGATTGTCTCCCCAATGCTCCCAGGCCTAGACCTCTTTCAAGCTCCCAAGCCCAGAGGAGAAGGAATGTCAAAAAGCCGTAAGGAGGTTGTGGAGGATCCCAATAGTCAGACGTCCCTTCGGCTTTTTCTGGTTCGACCACAGAATGCCAGAGAACGCTACAGAAAAAGCGTTCTTCGAGAGTGTTTCTCCTCTTCAGAGAATTCTTCTCCTAAAAGAGGTTGGAGATCGGCGGATCTTTCTCGCCCCCTGAAAAGAAGTTGGGATGAACCCAGGATTACATCGAGTCCTGAACGTTTTCAAGAGGAGGATTCTACGGTAATTAAGAAGGCAAAGATGTGCTTCCTTCCCCCACAGACTTGTGGGAATCGGTAGAAGACCGATCTGCTAGTCCTATGGTGGACAAGAATGTAGAAACGAATAGAATCCTTCGTACCATGCAGGATTCCATCACTTCTCTTGTGGGAGTTCTGTCAAGAGACCCTCCTAGAAGGAAAGAAGCTTTCCTTCTATAAAGAAGTCTAGGATGTCGCAGGGGTCAGACTTGCCATCAAGATTTGTCATCTTCGGACTTGGTGGAATCAGATTCGTCAGCCTTGCATAGACCGAGCAAGATCCGTTCTCCTGTCAGGCGCAAGGCGCCAGCCAGGCGCGAATCTCCAGTAAGACGTGAGATGCCAGCCAGGCGTGCAGCGTCCGCCAGGTGCGAGGCGCCAACCAAACGCGGAGAGCCTCCTAGGCGCGAGACGCCAGACAAGAGCGTCGAGCCTTCTAAGCGCGAGACGTCAGCCAGACGCGTGACGCCAGTTTGGTGCGAGGATCATATCAGGCGCGAGACGCCAGCTAGACGCGTGATGCCTCCCAGGAGCGAGGCGCCAGGCAGGCGCGAGGATTCTGCTAAGCGCGAGACGTTAGTGAGTCGCGTGACGCCAGTTTTGCGCAAGGCGCCTTCCAGACGCAAGGATCCTGACAGGCGCGAGACGTCAGCTAGACGCGTGACGCCTCCAAGGAATGAGGCGCCAACCAGGCGCCAGCAGCCTTCCAGGTGCGAGGCGCCGACTAGGAGTGATACAGTCAAGCGCGAAGCGTCTACTAGTTGTAAGGGCGTTGACGTTCTTAGTCCTTCCCCTACTAGAAGCATTTCTCCTAGAGAACCTACTTCTCTTGATAGAGAATCGATCAGGAGAGAGAGATCCCCATCTAACCTTGGCCTTGAAGAGGTTTCTGAAGAAGAAGTTTCTACCAACGAGGGACTTTCTAATTACAAAGTATTAGCCTCGTTACTTCTCAAGGAATTTGGGGACTCTCTTAGTCCTGCTGCTCCTCCTTCACCGAGATCGCTGTTTTCGAGCACGAAAACCCCGAAATCCTCGGCTTTCTTAAAGATGAAGCCTGCGATTTCAATGAGAAAAGCCCTACAGTCTTTGGATTCCTGGCTTTTGTCGAAGAAGGAAGCTCTTAGAACTGTTTATTGCTCTCCTCCCTCCAAGCTTACAGGGAGGAGAGGTATATGGTATAAAACGGAAGTAGCTATGGGCTTGATGCTCCCTTCGTCTGCAGATTCAGATATTGCAATACACCCCTGAACACCTGAATAAGCCCTGGTCACTTACCAGCCCGAACCATCATTTATTAAAAATTTACCAAATCTTTGGTTAAAATAAACGATCAGTGTTGCCAATCTCCTGGCAAACACCCTCGTTACCTAGTTACCAGCCCACCGCTGATAGCCCTGCCTCACGGGGCCGGTCACACCTGCCCTCTCACGTCAATCATAACTCAATAACTGTATGAGAGAAGAGGAGGGTGGGAATCATTCAGGTGTTCAGGTAGGTATTACAATATTAGTTTTACAATAAAACTTCATATTGCAATACACCCCCTGAACACCTGAATAAGCCCAACAATCTTGCTGTCTGAGTTAGTATTAGAGTAGGGAGCGAATATTAGGAATATGTATAAGGTATTCATGATATGATATATCACGGAGAGATTTTAAGTATTAGGACAGATAGGAAAGAACATGTCTGGGTCTATCTGAGGGTATTCTTCCAAGTGCCAACCAGGCAGAGTACAGACAGGCAGGTACAACACTACAAGAGAGGACATCACTACGATCGACGACACCGTCGCAGACGCACCGATGGACATGGTTGTCTCCTCCGTACATGAGAGGCCTAAGGCCACATGGGAGGTCTTCAGATTCCCTCCATACATGAGAGGCCGAGAGCCACATGGGAGGTCTTCAGATTCCCCCTCCACATGAGAGGCCGAGAGCCACATGGGAGGTCTTCAGATTCCCTCCATACATGAGAGGCCGAGAGCCACATGGGAGGTCTTCAGATTCCCTCCATACATGAGAGGCCTAGAGCCAAATGGGAGGTCTTCAGATTCCCTCCATACATGAGAGGCCGAGAGCCACATAGGAGGTCTTCAGATTCCCTCCATACAGAGTCCGAGGCCGAGAGCCACATGGGAGGTCTTCAGTTTTTCCTCTACTCAGGTGAGGCACATAGCCAGCTGAGAGGAAACAGGTTTTTTGTATCCCTCCCGCACTCAAGGAGTTTTGACCTTAGGGTAGAGGTGCAGGGAGTTTTTCCCTCCACATATGGGAGGCCTAGAAGGCCACACATGGGAGATTAGTTTGGACGAGTGACAAATGAACTTGAGACTGACACGCGTACTCAGTTATATTGACTGACAACTGGTACAGTGGAGGGCCGAGTAGATTTGATTCCCCACCTCCAAATTAATGTTGTTAATCGGGCTTATTCAGGTGTTACAGGGGGTGTATTGCAATATGAAGTTTTATTGTAAAACTAATATTGTAATACCTACCTGAACACCTGAATGATTCCCACCCTCCTCTTCTCTCATACAGAGTTATTGAGTTATGATTGACGTGAGAGGGCAGGTGTGACCGGCCCGTGAGGCAGGGCTATCAGCGGTGGGCTGGTAACTAGGTAACGAGGGTGTTTGCCAGGAGATTGGCAACACTGATCGTTTATTTTAACCAAAGATTTGGTAAATTTTTAATAAATGATGGTTCGGGCTGGTAAGTGACCAGGGCTTATTCAGGTGTTCAGGTATGTATTACAATATTAGTTTTACAATAAAAACTTCATTTCTCTAGCTTAGTAGAGTCAGTAAGAAGACAATCTCATATTTCTGCAAAGGCTTTCTTGGAGTATGTCTGAATTAGATCCAGTACCTTAAGGAATTTTCCACCTATTAGAAGTGTTTAACTTCTTGGATTGGTCCCTTGGGTGCTGGCTAAAAAGACGAGTGAGCCAGATTTTCTTGATCCAGAAACCTTGCACAGTGTCCTATCGTGTATGGATAAGGCTGTGCAAGATGGTTCCGGTGAGTTAGCTGCCCTGTTCGGATCGGGAGTAGTAAAGAAAAGATACTCTTTACAGTTCCTTTCTGACGAAAGGAGTTTCTCCTTCTCAGAGGTCCGCCCTACTTTTCGCACCTCTTTCAGAACATCTGTTTCCTTTGCCTTTAGTTAAGGATATTTCGAGATCCCTTTCGGAAAAGGCAACGCAAGATCTTCTAGTGCAATCCACGAAGAAGATTAGACCTGCAATTCCTGTTCAGAAGAAGGTGTCTCATACTCCAGTGGTGCCCTTTCGTGGAGCGCCCTCGACTCGATCAACTACGAAGAGAAAGCCCTTCGACAAGCGAGGGAGGTCTTCCTTCCGCTCTTTTAAAAAGAGCAAGTAGCAGCCATGTCCTCCAAGCACAGGTAGGGGCCAGACTTCAAAACTTTGTGGAAGCCTGGTCCATAAGAGAAGCAGATCCCTGGACTCTGTCTGTCCTACAGAAGGGTGACATCATTCCCTTCGTAGACAGACCTCCTTTAGCAACATCTCCAAAGGATTTGTCGTCGAGTTACAAGGACCCTGGACTGAGAGAGACTCTCCTGCAGACGGTGGTGTCGATGAGGGACAAGAATGCAATAGAGTTAGTGCAGGATCCATTCTCCCCGGGGTTTTACAACCGCCTTTTCTTAGTTCCAAAGGCTTCGGGGGGATGGAGATCCGTTCTGGATGTAAGCATCCTGAACCGGTACGTGGAGAAAAAGAAGTTCTCCATGGAGACTTCAGCTTCGGTTCTGTCAGCCCTACGTCAGGGAGATTGGATGGTCTCCCTGGACCTTCAGGATAATTACTTTCACGTTCCGATTCACCCATCGTCAAGAAAATACCTCAGATTTGTAGTACAAGGACAAATCTTCCAGTTCAGGGCCTTGTGCTTCGGCCTTTCAACCGCTCCTCAGGTATTTACGTATCTGATGAAGAATGTGGCAAATGGCTTCATTTAGAAGGGATCAACATCTCGACGTATCTCGACGATTGGCTAATCAGGGCCAAAGTTGGAGAAACTATGTTTGGAGGACCTACAGACTACTTTGAACCTAACAAGGACGTTAGGATTACTCGTGAACCTCAAGAAATCTCAGATGATCCCCAGCCAAAACTTAGTTTATTTGGGGATTCGGATGGATTCTCGGGGTTTTCGGGCTTTTCCTTCCCAGGAAAGAATTGCTCGGGGCATACAGAAAGTCTCGAGCTTCCTAGAGAAAGAACGGAGTTCAGTGAGGGAATGGTTAAGCCTTCTGGGAACCCTTTCCTCACTAGAACAGTTCATTTCTCTAGGAAGACTCCACCTACGCCCTCTTCAGTTCTTCTTAAGAAGAATTTGGAGTTGGAAGAACGGACATCTTTCGGACACTTTCGGAATTCCTCTGGAAGTGAAAGATCATCTAAAGTGGTGGCTATTACCCTTGGAAAAGAACGAGGGCTTGTCTCTAGAGGTTCGGAACCCAAACCTAATCTTGTTCTCAGACGCTTCAGAGAAGGGATGGGGAGCGACTCTAGGGACAAAGAAGTATCAGGCCAATGGAGGGGAAAGGATCAACAAGACTGGCATATAAACTCCAAAGAACTTTATTTTGCTGTTCTCCTAGCCCTAAAAGCCTTCGAGACAGAAGTATTAGGTCAAGTGGTACAGGTCAATGCGGACAACACCACAGCGTTGGCCTATATCAGGAAACAAGGGGGGACTCACTCTTTTTCTCTGTTCCAGATAACAAAGGAGCTGTTATATTGGGCAAAAGACAAGAATGTGACTCTCCTTACAAGATTCGTGAAAGGAGAGAAAAATGTCAGTGCAGACAGGCTAAGCAGGTTAATTAAACCAAGTTCTCCCCACAGAGTGGACCCTTCACATCCAGGTGTGACAAGCTCTGTGGTCCCTGTGGGGCAGTCCTCAGATAGACCTATTTGCCACCTTCCTATCCAGAAGGATAGAGAACTTTTGCTCCTTAGTGGAAGACCTGAGAGCCATAGCGGTGGATGCCATGCTGCTGGACTGGGCAGGCCTAGATGCCTACGCCTTTTGTTTTCCCCCTTCAAAATGTTAGGAGTGTGTTTTAAAAAAGTTTGTGGCGTCAAAAGGGATGAGACTAACACTCGTCGCCCCCTTTTGGCCATCTCAAGATTGGTTCACAGAGTTACAGGAATTGACGGTGGACTTCCCAAGATCACTTCCACACAGGAGAGATCTTCTCAAACAACCCCCATTTCGAGAGGTACCATCAAAACCTCCACGCTCTCGCTCTGACTGCCTTTCGACTATCGAAAGACTTGTCAGAGCGAGAGGCTTTCAAGCAAAGCTTCAAAAGCAATTGCTAGGGGCCCGAAGATCCTCAACTATTCAGGTCTACCAATCAAAATGGGATGTTTTCAGAAGATGGTGTAAGAAGAATAAACTGTCCTCCTCCGATACCTCTGTGACCAACATTGCTGATTTCTTGATTTTCCTTAGAGAGGAATCTAAATTATCAGTTTCAACCATTAAAGGGTATCGGAGTATGCTCTCTGCTGTGTTTTGAAACAGAGGTTTGAAGATAGCAGAAGATAAAGATCTCCACGACCTTATTAAATCTTTTGAAACCTCAAAAACTATTTCTCCTCGTACTTCGAACTGGAACTTGGATGTGGTTCTTAAATTTCTGTCATCAAATAGATTTGAGCCTCCTCACAACGCGTCGTTTAGAGATCTAACGAGAAAAAGTATTTTCTTGTCTTTAGCGACTGCGAAAAGGATTAGTGAAATACACGCTCTAGATTCTCGAGTAGGATTTAAGAGTGGATGCGGCAATTTGTTCTTTCCAGACTCTGTTTCTGGCCAAGAACGAGACCCTTCAAAACCCTGGCCAAAGAGTTTTGAAGTTAAAGGACTTTCAAATCTCGCAGGAGAGGAATTGGAAAGATCATTATGTCCAGTTAGAGCCCTGAAGTTTTATCTAAAGAAGAAGAACGAACTCAAGGGATGTAAACAAAGCCTGTGGTGTGCGGTTCAGGATCCTAGTAGACCCGCATTTTATGTTAGGAGCATTATTACTGATGCTCATAGTAACTGCACTGAAGACTCTTTCAGGACTCTCCGAGTGAAGGCTCATGAGGTTAGAGCGGTGGCCACTTCATTAGCTTTTCAGAAGAATATGTCTTTAAAAGACATTGTGGATGTGACTTACTGGAGGTGTGATTCAGTTTTCGCGTCTCACTACCTTAAGGACGTTAAAGTGACATATGAAAAGTGTTTCTCTGGGTCCTTTTGTATCAGCTGATACAGTGTGGGGCTGGGAAAATGGGACAACATAAACCGATCCTTAGAAAATTTTGTATTTGATATTTTAATTTTTGATGGACATACGTAGATCTTACCTTGTGAGACGAGTTGTTGTTTTTCTGCTGACTAGAATGCTTGTTGTCTCACTGGCGTCCTCTTGCCTTGGGTCAGTAGGAAATCAAGAGACGTCTTACTGGCTAGATTGTACAAAAATTTTTTATTTTTATTTTTATTTTTGTACTTTTAAGTGTACGAATGTTTGTGATTAGAGTTTGTGGTTGTTTGCAAGGAGTTAGGGGATAACTTCTTGCAATCTTAGAACTAACATGGTTAGGTTGTGGTGATCGGGATCGGTGTTGTGCTCCTTGTATAAGGTCCTTCCAGGATCTGCCGAGTAAGCGGATAAGACCCCTTTGGCAGACCCACAAGAACTCTTAGCCATAGATCAATATCTCGCTGAGGCTCTTGAGACTGACTAGATTCCTGGATTGTATTCATGAAGTCTTCAGTCTGAACAGGTAGGAACCAAGGTTTTATTTATTTATTACCTACAACGATTGTTGTGATTCCTGTTTGAATCTATATTTAGCTGTCTCTGTCCCACCTCCAATGGTGTGAATCAGCTAAGTATATATCTGACAGGTAAGTTGAATGTATAAAAATGATATTGTTATGATACAATAAAGTTTTATACATACTTACCTGGCAGATATATACAATTTTGTACATGAAAACTTACCCAGCAGATATATACTTAGCTATAGACTCGGTCGTCCCGACAGAATTTCAAAACTCGCGGCACACGCGACAGGTAGGTCAGGTGATCCACCATTCCCGCCACTGGGTGGCGGGGTCTGGAACCATTCCCGTTTTCTAAGCCATAATTTCTCTGTCGGTTGAACGGACAACACCTATTGTTCGTTCCTCCATCTTGGATTTCTACTCGTTTGCCGAGAATTTGGATTGGTTTTTTGGTGACGTATTCTGTTTTTTCTCTGGCTTGGCATACGCTTATTGTGGACTGTTTTTCGACTTTGGTTTTGACTACTCTTTCACGATGTCTGACACTAAGGCTTCACCTATGTTTAGAGTTTGTAGTAGGGAAGGTTGCAAGGTTAGGCTGCCAAAATTGGCAGTAGATCCTCATAGTACTTGTGCTAAATGCAGAGAGAATGAATGTTCTTTTAATAATACCTGTGTTGAGTGCGAGAACCTTACAGAGCTTGAATGGAAGGAGTTATCTTCATATGTTAGGAAGCTTGAGAGAGATAGAGTAAGAAAGGCTTCAGCTAGGTCATCTAGTAGATCTTGTTTCTCTAGAACAAGAAGTTAACTCTCCTACTAACAATTTTCCCTTAGCCTCAGCTGCTTCTCCCTGTTCTGAATCCAAAGATTCTTCTTCAGAGAGGGGAAAATGTAAAAGCTTCCATCAAGAAACTTCAAGCTCAGTTACGAGCTCTAAATGAAGGTAAGAGTGGTGATAGTGACTTGTGCAGTGTCCCCAGTGCAGTGGAGGGGGCGTCTGACCGGTTCCTCATTGCTTCTAGGCCTAGACCGCTTCCAAACTCCCAGGACCAGGGGAGGAGGAATGTCGAAAGCCGCAGGGAGGATGCAGAACATCCCCAACGGTCAGGCGTCCCTTCGGCAGATCCTGTTGTAAAGTCCCAGGCTGCCTCGGATTGCCGACAGAAAAGGCGTCCTAAGGGAGTGTTTTTCGGCTCAGACTCTTCCTCTCCTAAACGAGGATGGAGTTCGGCCTCACTTTCGCGCCCTTTGAAGAGAGCCTGGAAGGCGCCTAAAGGAGACGCGGCTGATTCCAGCCCAGAGCGTTTTCTCGAGAATTGGCCTTCGTACCTAAGAAGACGAGACAAGAGGAGCCCTCTCTTCAGGATCCTACGAAGAAGTTTTTTGATTAATCTGCAAGAGCAGTTAGCCTCTTTAGTAGGTGGGCTCTTTGCTAAGGACTCGACAAGGAGGGAAAGGAAAGATGTTTCGCTCCCTGTTAAGAGTTCCGCTAAGCGCCCCTCTTCGTATAGGAGAGAACCCTCACAATCTCCAGGGCGTTTATCGCCTTCGTCGAGAGACTCGTCCGATAGGAGTTGTTCTCCTGAGAGGAGAGTTCTTTCGCCCTATAGGCTTTCTTCTCCAAAGCGCCCTATGACGGGTAAGGCTTTGAATCCTGGTAGACAGGAAGATCGTAGCCTCTCTCCTATGAGACGCCGCGAATCGAGCAGAAGTCTCGATCGGTTTAGGTCAAGGGAACCGGAAGATAGACAAAACCGATTTAAGTATCAGGATCCTTTGGGTCTGCAGGACCAGGAGCCAGGCAGGCGCAAAGAGGCAGCGAAGACGCAAGAAAAGGGCGTCAAGAGCCTCTCAGACCACAGGATTCAGGACGTCAGGATCTGCTAGAAGGCAGGAATCAGGACGCCATGAGTCAGGACGGGGGCCACAGCAGTCAGGGCGCCAGGAGTCAGGACGCAGGCCAGGAGTCAGGGCGCCAGGAGTCAGGACGCCAGGAGGCAGGACGCCAGGAGTACGTTAGGCATCAAAAGAGTTAGGGGCGCCAAGAGCCTGTTAAGCGTCAGGAATCAGGACGCGGGGATCTTTTCAAGCGCCATGAATCAGGGCGCCAGGAGCCTATCAAGCGCCGCGAGCCTATCAAGCGCCGCGAGCCTGGCGAACCGCAAGGGCCTAGACAAGAGTCTAGTAGGCGCAAGATGTTTCGGACAGACAGGAGCCGCACTCTTCGTATAGAAGTTCGAACGTTCAGCGCTCCCCTTCTCGGGAAAGGAGTTCTTCTCCGGGAAGAGCCCGATCACTCCCAAATTTCTCCTTCGGTGGATCCGTTGGAACAGGTATCGGAAGAGGAGGAGCCCGTAGATGTAGCAGTTTCTGACTACAAGAGGCTTTCCTTTTGCTGCTCAAGGAGTTCGGAGACTCCCTTCATCCTGCTGACCCTCCTTCACCAGGATCTTTGATGTCGAGCACAAAAGCTCACAAGTCGTCTTCCTTCGTCAAGATGCGCCCTGCTCTTTGATATGAAAAAGGCCTTAAAGACCTTTTCAAAGTGGTTGACTTCCAGAAGGGAAGCGGGCAAAACAGTTTTTTCCTGCCCTCCTTCCAAGTTAACAGGTAAACCAGGAAGGTGGTACGAGACCAAGGAACCTATGGGGTTAGGCCTCCCTTCATCCGCAGATGCGGATTTCGCTTCCTTAGTGGACTCTTCCAGGAGGAAGTCTTTGTTTCTTTGCTAAAGCAACATGGGGCATGTGTGAGCTAGACCACCTTCTAAAGGGCCTCTTTAAGACCCTGGAAGTCTTCAAACTTCATGGACTGGGCTTTTGGGATTTGGGAGCTTTAGCTAAGAGAGCTCAGGACACTGACCTTTGTCTCCATGGAGGAACTTTCAAGCGTCCTGGCGGCTTGGACAGAGCGGTTATGGACGGTTCCGTAGAAGTTGCCTCGCTTTCGGAACGGGAGTCTTAAAGAAGAGATCGGTCTTTAGCTCTTTTCTAGCAAGAGCCGTATCACCTTTACAAAGAACATCTCTTCTTTTTGCACCGTTGTCCCCGCATCTGTTTCCACCAGGAGGACTGTTAAAGAGGTTGCTAAATCTCTTACGGAGAAGGCAACTCAGGATCCTCACTCAACTCAGCCAAGAAGTTTAGGCCGGCTTGTGCCTATCGAGAAAAAAGAGAGACCCTCTTTTGTACAGCCCTTTCGAGGTGCCTCCTCTTCTAGGACCCCTCTTAGAGGTCGCAGACCAGATAGAAGGAGTAGACCATCTAGAAGGTCCTTCGGGAAGTCTAGATGAGCAGGGAGTCCTCCAGACGAAAGTAGGCGCCAGACTACTCCACTTTGCAAAAGTCTGGGCGCAGAAGGGAGCAGACTCTTGGTCCCTCTCGATCCTGAAAAAAGGATACTTGATCCCCTTCAGGGAAAATCCTCCCTTGACGACAACTCCAAGGGAGTTGACTGCAAGATACTCGGATCCGGTCCGAAAGCTTGCTATTTTTCAAGCAGTGGAACAGATGATTTCCAAGGAAGTGGTAGAACTGGTTCAAGATCTCCAGTCTCCAGGATTTTCAATTGGCTATTCCTGGTACCGAAAGCATCGGGGGGATGGAGACCGGTCTAGACGTCAGTGCCCTGAATTTTCTTTGTCTTGAAGAAGAAATTTTCGATGGAGACGTCTCTCCTGTTCTGTCTGCTCTTCGTCCAGGGGACTGGATGGTGTCCCTGGACCTTCAGGATTCGTATTTCCATGTGCCAATTCATCCGGCAGCAAGGAAATATCTAAGATTCATGTTCCAAGGGAAAGTATTCCAGTTCCAAGCGATGTGTTTCGGACTTTCGACTGCCCCTCAAAGTCTTCACGACATCATGAAGAATGTAGCTTATTGGCTACAATCTGGAAGGGATCAGGATCTCTTTATATCTGGACAATTGGCTAATAAGAGCCCAATCGGAGAAAAAATGTCTGGAGGACCTTTTATTTACTCTAAATTTGACAAAGTCCCTAGGACTTTAGTCAATCGCGAGAAATCCATGCTGACTCCCCAGCAGAGTATTGTCTATCTGGGGATTCAGATGGATTCTCGGGATTTTCTAGCGTATCCTTTGCAGGAAAGGAGAGAACGCTGCTTAGAAAAGGTGGCAGTCTTCTTAAGGAAAGAACATTGTTCCGCGAGGGAATGGATGAGCTTACTGGGACCCTCTCCTCGATGGAACAGTTCGTTTCCTTAGGAAGACTACACCTACGACCCTTCAATTTTATCTGAAGGAGAAATGGGATTGGAAGTCCAACAATCTGGGAGAAACATTTCCAATCTCGAAAGGGGATCAAGGAGAATATCGCTGGTGGTTAGATCCACAGAAACTAAGCAAGGGAATCTCCCTTCGCTTACAGAACCTCGCCTAGCGTTATTTGCAGACGCCTCAGATTCAGGGTGGGGAGCGACCCTAGGTTCGGAAGAAGTGTCAGGCACTTGGGAAGGAGAACAAGTGTCCTGGCACATAAACAAAAAAGAACTAACAGCCATTCATCTAGCTTTAGTTCATTTTGAGGAACAGGTCTCAGGTCTGGGGATTCAGATTCACTCGGACAACACAACAGCCCTCGCTTATATAAAGAAACAAGGGGGGACGCATTCCTTTTCCCTGTACGAATCAGCAAAGGATCTGCTGATTTGGGCTCAGGAAAGGAAGAGTCTCTTCTCACAAGGTTTGTGCAGGGAGAGAAAAATGTCCGGGCAGATCTGTTGAGCAGAAAAGAACAAGTCCTACCCACGGAATGGACTCTCAATCCTCAGATTTGCCAGCAACTATGGCATCTGTGGGGAAGGCCCAATATAGACCTGTTCGCGACCAACAGGAATCACAAGATTAGAGAACTATTGCTCCCCATGATCTCGGATCCACAAGCAGTAGCAGTAGACAGCTTTCTGCTAGATTGGACGGGCTTGGACGCATACGCCACCCTTCTCATTTCAAGATAGTAGGGGAAGTATGAGGAAGTTCGCTTGCTCTGGAAGGAACAAGAATGGACCCTCATCGCTCCCTTCTGGCCAGCTCTCGATTGGTTCACAGAGGTGCTGGAGTGGTTAGTAGATTTTCCAAGATCGCTTCCACTGAGGAACGATCTTCTCAAAACAAACCCCACTTCGACAGGTTTCACAAAAACCTCCCGCTCTAAGTCTGACCGCCTTCAGACTGTCGAAGGACTTGTCAGAGCAAGGGGCTTTTCACGAGAAGTGGCGAAGGCTATTGCAAGAGCCAGAAGAGTCTCCACCTCTAAAGTATATCAGTCGAAGTGGGAGTTGTTTAGAAGATGGTGTAAGGGAAGAAAATATCCTCTTCCAGTACCTCTGTAACTGAAATCGCAGATTTTTCTCCTATATTTGAGAAAAGACTGTAACCTGGCAGTATCAAACAGTGAGGGTTACAGAAGTATGCTGGCCTCAGTCTTTCGACATAGAGGAATAGATCTGACCAATAATAAAGATCTACATGACCTTATAAGGTCTTTCGAAACCACGAAAGACCATGTAATCAAGAAACCTAGCTGGAACTTGGATGTGGTCCTCAAGTTCCTAATGTCGGAAAAATTCGTACTGTCTCACGCAGCTTCTTTTAGAGACTTAACGAGAAAGTCATTATTCCTCTTTGCGTTAGCAACAGCTAAGAGAATTAGCGAGTTGCAAGCTTGGAAGGTTAAAGTGGGTTTTAAGAAGGATTCAGCGATTGCTCCTTTAAACCATTTTTTCTCAGCAAAAAATGAAAATCCCTCAAAGCCATTGGCCAAGAAGCTTTGAGATAAGAGGACTATCTTCATTAAACAGGAAGAGAACTAGAAAGGACTTTGTGTCCAGTCAGGGCACTCAAGTTCTACCATGAGAAGAAAAAGTTGCTGGGAGGTACAGAAGAAAGTGCTTTGGTGCTCTGTAAGAGATCGAAAAGATCGATTTCCAAGAACGCCCTTACATTCTTCATAAAGGATGTAATAAGGGAAGCTCACCTTAAGTGCGATGAAGAGCACCTCAAGGTTCTCATTTTTTGAGTAAGAGCTCATGAAGTGAGAGCCATAGCTACGTCAATGGCATTTCACAAAACATGGTCTCTGCAGGCACTTATAGAGTCTTACGTTTTGGAGATGTAATTCTGTGTTTGCTTCGAATTACCTAAGAGACGTAAAAATTTCGTACGAAAAGTGCTTTGCTCTGGGAGCGTATGTTTCGGCGAATTCAGTGCTGGGAGAAGGGGCTGAGGCTAATCCTTCGTAATTTACTTTAGTGTTTAAATTATCTTTTATTGGTGGTTGTTTTTATTGGTTAATTGTCAGAGGGAATAGGGAACCCTCTTGCAATTCATAGATTATAACAGTATAACATGGTCAGGTGATCGGGATTGGCTTCAGTGCTCCTTGTGATTATTTTTAGTAACCTTAACTCTGTCATGTAAGAGGGCGAGTCTCCATTGATATGACAAAAAGGTCAAGGCTCTACCAAGTAAGTGGGTCAGCCCCCATTGGTACGATCCAGAATAGGCTCTGTCGCGTAAGCGGGCTAGCCCCCATTGACACGATCCAAAGAGTTATTCAGCCATAGGTTCATTCCTCGTTGAAACTCTTGAGGCAGGCAGACTCATCGACAGTAGTCATGAAGTCTTCAGCCCAATCAGGTTAGGAACCATGGATTATTTTATCCAAGAACATAGGTTGTTTTTTCCCTGTTTTTTAATGTATTTAGTTTAAGTATTACTTTGTTTGTTTTTAGCTGTCTCTTGCCCGCCACAAGGGTGCCAATCAGCTAAGTATATATCTGCTGGGTAAGTTTTCATGTACAAAAATGATATTGTTAAGATACAATAAAGTTTTGTACATACTTACCTGGCAGATATATACGATTAATGGCCCACCCATCCTCCCCTCAGGAGACAGGTGGAAGAGAAATATGGCTTAGAAAACGGGAATGGTTCCAGGACCCCGCCACACAGCGGCGGGATGGTGGATCACCTGACCTACCTGTCGTGTGTGCCGCGAGTTTTGAAATTCTGTCGGGACGACCGAGTCTATAGCTAAGTATATATCTGCCAGGTAAGTATGTACAAAACTTTATTGTATCTTAACAATATCATTTTATACCCACCCTACCTCCCCTCAGGAGACAGGCGGTATAGAAAAAAATATGATAGAACATGGGAATGGTTCCTAGTCCTGCCACCCAGCGGCAGGTAAGTAGATCACCTAACATACAGGTAGCGTGTGCGCGCAAATTCGAATTTCTGTCGGACGACGTAGTCAAATAGCAAAGTATATATCTGCCCAGGTAAGTATGTATAAAACTATTGTATCATAACAATATCATTTCCTGCTGCCACTGCGGAAATTTTAAAGAATCCAAGACTTTAAATAATGACGCTTAAAAACTGTCGGCGATTTCCAGCCAGTATATTCTTTAAGTCATCAAAGTTCATAATGCTGGAAATAATTAATAGAGGTGGCTACTGCCCTGATGTCATGGGCTTTAGGGAATGAATCAGGATTTGCATGTTTGATAAAATAAAGGATTTGTTGTCTAATCCCTTTTACTGAAATAGTACCACCTTTTCCCTCATAAAGAGGGGGCCGAGGATCTAGAGGAATGTCCTGGACAGACAGGCTCATAAGGTCGTCACTGGACAAAGAGAAGGGTCTGTGGAAGAGGGAGGACCTTCCAAGGGGCCCATCTCATTAAGGGGTCCTCATTCTTTGCCAAAAAAGTACGATCTGGAGATAGTAAGACTTCTTCTGAAGGGAGGAATTCTACATGTCCAGCATCTCTTGGGAAGGGCCAACAGTTCTGATATTCTGGCTCCTGAGGCCAAGCTTAGTAAGAATAAAGTTTTCCTCAGTAGCATTAGATAAGTACATGAATCGTTGTCAGTATCTGAAGCCAGTCTTTTGAGAACGTCATTCAAGAAACCATGAAATGAACATAGGCCTTGCTGAAGGTCTGAGCCTAGCACAGGCTTTAGGAATAGACGTAAAGTAGGAGTCTGTCAAGTCTAGCTTAAAGCCAAACTGGAAGATTTTCTTTAAAGCTGACTTATTAGTGGTAATAGTTACTAGCTGCTAAACCTTTTTCGAATAGAGACCTGAAAAAGGATATAGCTAGATTGACTGTCATGGTTCGGGTGTTTGTTTCCCTCAGGAAATTTGCTAATTTCTTTACAGCAGCATCATACTGCTTTAGAGTTGATTCCCTCTTATCTGATTCTAAGAAAGAATATTTCTGGGGATCAATATTTGCATCTCTCTTAGCCGCAAACTTCATGAAGTCCATAAAGTTAGGGCTTTGAGAATTCCTGAGGAAGCGAACACAGTCCTCATTTGGTACTGCCTGAGATAGAGCTTGGGATTGGGGATCCGTCGAGGCCGGAGACAAACTCCAGAAGCAGAGGATACCAGTTGCTCTTGGGCCAATCCGGGGCTTCTAGAGCTACTTGTCCCTGAAAGTCCTGAGTTTGTTCAGGACTTTCAATAGAAGATCACTGGGAGGAAAGATGTATATCTTCTTCCACTGATTCCAATTTATGGACATGGCGTCTATGGCATAAGCCAGAGGGTCCAGGTTTGGGGCCACATAACAAGGGAGCTTGTGGTTCGCTTGAGATGCAAAAAGATCTACCTGGAGACCTGGGACACTCCGGCGTATCCACTGGAATGAGCTCTGTCCAGGGACCACTCCGATTCTAGAGGAAACTGATCGAGACAGGGCGTCCGCTATCACGTTCCTTACTCCTGCCAGATGGGTGGAGGATAGGTGCCATTGTACTTGGTTGCTAGAGAGAAAAGTGGCTATCATGACATGTTTTTTTTTTTTCACATGTTTTGATTTGGATCCTCCCCTGTTGATGCAGTGTACTACTACTGCACTGTCCAAAACCAGCTTTATATGAAGAATTCTTGGCTGGTAGAAGCCTCTTCAGAGTGAGGAATACTGCCATAGCTTCCAATACATTTATGTGAAGCTGGCGGAACTGAGATGACCAAGTCCCTTAAACCTTCTTGAATTGGGAATATCCTCCCCACCCGCTTAGAGAGGCGTCTGTATGGATAGCCAACGCCCGGAGGAGGGAACTGGAGAGGAACTGATTTGGACAGGTTCTTGGTCTCCGCCCAGGGACGGAGACGTTTGCGAAGGAATCGGGGGGGGGGGATTACTGACAACTTGTCTCGAGATTTGACATTTTTGCTCTTGAGCGCCAAACTCGATTTATATCTTTCAATTTCGCTTTCAACAGAACGTCTGTTACTGAAGCAAATTGGAGGGAACCTAGGATCCTTTCCTGGTTTCTCCTTGACGTTCGTTTGCACTTGAGGAATTGCCTTATCGACTTGGCTATTTCTTTCCTTTTGACAATGGAATTGACAGAGTGTGGGAGTTCAGGTCCCATTGAATGCCGAGCCACTGAGAACGAGACTCCGGTGTAAGCCTGGATTTGGTCTTGTTTATTTGGAACCCCAGATGTTCCAGAAATTGAATTACTTTGCCTGTGGCTTTGAGGCATTCCTCAACAGTTGTTGCCCAAATGAGCCAATCGTCGAGGTACGCTACTACCATTATCCCTTGCGATCTCAGTTTTTGTACTACTACTTCCGCTATTTTTGTGAAGACCCTGGGGACTACATTCAGCCCGAAGGGCATCACTTTGAAAGAGAATGCCTGGTCTCCCAACCTGAAGTCTAGGTATGGGCGGAGTGTCTCGCGACGGGATATGATAGTATGCATCTGTAAGATCGATAGAGGTGGTGACGGCCCCACGGGGAAGTATGTCCGTACCTGCGAGAGTCAGTTTTCTTTTGAACTTGTCGCAACGAATGAATAAGTTTAGACGGGACAAATCTAAGATTATTCTTCGTTTTTGTTGAGCCTTTCTTTGGCACGTTGAATAAACGTCCTTGAAACTTTAATGTTTTGACTCTTGATACTACCCCTTTCTGAAGGAGCTCTTGCGCATACTCTGTCAATTCCTTTGTTGGTAGTTGAAGGAATGATTTGGATGGAGGGGGACCTTGATCCAACTCCACCTCAGTCCCTTTGGACACAATGCTCTGTGCCCAATTGCTGAATCCCCACTGTGACGGAAGAGGAACAGCCTCCCTCCTACCTGAGGGTTCTCACTGTTGCTGTGCAGGACGTGCTCCGCGTCCTCCACGGAAGTGTTTCCCCCCCTGTTGGTTGCCCTTCGCACCCCTTTGGCGAAATGCACCCCTAGCCCTGCTTCCCCTTCAAACCTATTGATGGCTTGGAATGTTTGACTTTCAAAAGCAGGGTTGAAAGCCGGGGAAACAGCTTTGGGGAGTCAACAGGAGGATGGGCTGATTCTGACCTTTGGCAGTCGTCGGTTGCACAGATTTGTGAGACCAGGACTGCATGAACAACAAATTGTTGCTGTTGTTGAGTCTGGAAGGGCGGGAATTTCTTGGCCTTCTTTAGCTTTTTAGAGCCAGAAGGAGTTACTTTCTGTCTTCCTTTTATTAGAAAGACCCCAGCGAACTCTAAGGCTTTGGTTGAGCCTAGTCGCCTCATGCTGTACCTCGTTTACAGCGGCTTCTGGGAAGAGGTCAGCCCCCCGGATAGTAGAAACCAGCAACTTATTCGGTTCATGCCGAATTGTAGCTTCCTGCAGGACATGTTTCCTGCAGCTCCGCCTTGCTACCACAAACTCGTACAGATCCGATTGCACGGTCTGTGTTTGCGCCTTTGCTAAGAGCTTAAACAGAGGCTCCAAACCATAAGTTATGGCCGCAACCTCTGTCATTACCAAAGCATTCAGCGTCCTCCCTAACCTAGTCCTTGCCTCAAATTCGGCTTGGATTAGGTTATCCGGCAGCCTAGGGAGCCTCTCCCAGAAAACTGATCAATAGCACCGTCCGGTTTAAGTTTTTCCTACCGTGAAGGTTGCCGGAAGGTCTGCCCAAAGGAAATCCCCATAGGCTGGGAAGAGTGGAGACGTGGGTCTGACTCCCTGAGCTGAGGGAGAGGCTCATCCTTCATGGCGGCCTGTCAGTGGTCACCTCCACAATCTTGTTGTGAAGGGGAGTGGTGCCTCATTCTCCGTCGCAAAGATTGTGAAGGGGCTCTTGAATGCCTGGAGCCTGGTATTAGTGCAATCCCAGTCTTCCAGGCTGTAGATGACAGTCTCTTTAGGGATCTTGTCTTCCCTATTCAGAGCTGCCTCCGTCAACCTAGCATATCCCATGAAAGGTGGTTTCAGGCCGGCGGGGTGGAACTCGAAGTCCTCGATACGACGAGTTCCGCAGTCCAGGATGGAAATCATTCCATCCTTGAAGGGAGCAAAGGCTGCTACCCTCCAAGGATTGCTCATGGTAAAAGCGGGAAGGGAGTTATAGTCAGGCATCGGAGTAACTCCGGCGCCTGCTAGAGGAAGAACAGCTGAAGGAGCTTGACTCAGACCTGCCAGCCGGTTCTCCTGGTCCGTCAGCTGTCCGAGATGTTCTGAATCGACTGACCGGGACTGTGCAAACGAGGTGGAGATTTAGGCGAGCACTTGATCGAACCTGGTGTTCATCATTGTGCCTACCATATTCCCCACCTGTTGCAAGACCCCTGCTGTGAAGGAGACAGGGTCGAAGGGACCAGAAAAACTGGCCTCAACAGGGGTCACCGGAAGAGCTCCGGTAGAAGAGGAAGGTACTGGCTCGGCAGGAGCACGGACTTCTCTTTAGAGGACTTACCTCTAGACCCTGTAGAGTGCGAAGATGAGGAAGAAGTCTTCGCTTTATCTGCTCCGGGATGGTGAGACCGGAGACTTACGAGAAGAGGAAGAGGACGAAGTCTTCTTAAATGACGTCTTCTCCAGGGTCTTCTGCTCTCTCTGTCCCTTCACCTTGGGGACGACTGAGGCAGCAGGCGTCTTAGCCGGAATCTCCGATTCCATAAAGCCTTGGAAAGATGAAGAGGAAGGTATAGGGGAAGAAGATCCAGAAGCGTCCAAGGGAAGCCCTTGGGCGCCCAACAAACCCACCTCAACCAACAACTCACCTCCACCTACCGTCATTGGCTCAATGTTCAGGTCTAACGTAGCGCGTCTGTTGTGATATCCGGGGCTCCCCCTTCCATCAGGGCCTGCTCCACCTGGAGTTGGATAGCAGCGATAGCCGGAGCTGCCGCGGCGGGGTCGACGTACGGTCGACTTGCCGCCTGGGAAGATCCGGACAGCCATATTCTTGTCAAGGATGTATGCTGTCCCTTCGGCGCGTTCTTGCCAAAGCCACCTACCCAGCTTTCAGGGTGGCCGAGCGGCGTCCTTAACCCCTTCGCCACTGGCCTGCTGCATTGCTGCTAATGCTGCATACCGGCATGAGACCCCCTGTCGACCGCGAGTATCAATCATTACTGGCTCCTTCTAAATTTTATGTTTATTCATATTTTTCCTTTACATTCTTATGTGAAAAACATTGTGTGTACGGATATCAATGAATATTTTTTACCCCATTGTCAAAAAATTCTTACAATAGTAAGAATATCGGAAAAAATATGGAATATTTAGTGGAAAAAGTAATTGCAGAAGTATGGAACTGTTATAAAGTAGTAGAAATAGTAGTAAAGTTAATAGAAATAAAGTAGCAGAAAAAGTATTAAAGTAGCAGTAAAATAGTAGTAGTGGTAATAGCAGTACTAGTTTTCTTACTGAAACAGTTATTCCTATGGTTTCATACAGAAACAGCGTATACATCAATGAATGTTTACGGCACTGGTAATAATAATAAAACAATAATAATAGTAATAATAATAATAATAATAATAATAATAATGATAATAAAAGCAACAGCATCTCGTGACCAATACGTATATACATATGGGGCAGTTTATTCACCCCCATTATCATTAGCAAGCTATAAAAAAACACATCTCATCACGAGTAACAGGCTCCATAGAAGTCCTTTCACCTTACGCTTTCTGTTGAATGAAAGTACTACTCTGCCTGAGCATTCATCCATTCACACAATTTGTCAATTACATCACCACACAAAAAGAAGAAAAAATGCACCACGTAAGCAGGTGAAATCTGGTGTGTAAGCAGGAATCCTATTACCACCCTCCATGAATCAGGGGGGCCTGGGTCTGGGCGCAAGTCACAAGATGGATCAGTTATGAACCGCCAGCCTTCATCGACAAGAGGTTCAATGTCTTCGAAACACTCTTTGTCACTGTCAACCTCTAAGAAATTATTACTATAATCATCATCTGATAGATTTGGCAGGTACTCAGACCCTGACTCTGAAACACTATCATCTGACATGATACTGAAAAAAAAGAACATT
Organism: Macrobrachium nipponense; assembly: GCF_015104395.2. NCBI lineage: Eukaryota > Metazoa > Arthropoda > Malacostraca > Decapoda > Palaemonidae > Macrobrachium > Macrobrachium nipponense. Next base: position 39,235,376 of record NC_087214.1, on the reverse strand, counting down.
AAAATAAAAAACTGCAATCAAAAGGAAAAAAGGTTTAGAATTCAAATCTACATGGTTTACGGACAAAATCGTCATCATCCTTCCCAAATAATAGCCTGAGGCGCACTGGCATATGTTGGCCAATACCCCTCCTAATATCCCATATGAAATGACGTCACGACGTCCATCGGATGCTCATTGGTTAGAATGAATTGTGGGTGGAGCTTCAGAACCTCTCCTCGTACACAATACTGTGTCTGGGAAACCATCCAAGCTGAAGAAAACGCTTGCTTTTCGAGGAGGATGAAAGACGTACACGCATACGTCCCGGTCTTTTATTACTGTACCGTAAAAGACGTACATGTGTACGTCCCAGTGCTGAAGGGGTTAACAGCGGAAGCCTGAAACAAAGGGGTCATTGTAGTCCTTACAACGAAGCCCCAAGGATATATCATTAACAATTAAAAAACTGATCAGTCTATCATATAGCAGTATTGCAGAAGACTTATGTGATAGTATATACCAGAAAAGGGATTTTGACGAAGGAAAAATCTATTTCTGGGGAGAGACCTGTGTCGCCCGGTGGAAAAGGTCCTTCTTGTCACTTTTCTGATATAAATAAATTCCAAATATACCAGAGAAAGTTAAATAATGGTATGCAGAGGTTACTACCCTCGCGCGAACACCCTAAGGGCGTCGTGTATAAAGTAAGGGCGTGTGAAAGCCACTATTCACAGGTATCTTCCATTTAGATTATTCCTTCATCAATATACACGTGGGTGGGGGTGCCATAAACAGCGGCTATTCACCACCGCGTCGGACTGGATCACCCCGACACCGCCCGACACCAGCGCCATCTGACATCCTTCTGTATTTGGATTTCAATAATAGCTTAAGGAAAGGAATGGGATGGAATAAACAGGGTAGGGTTTCACCGGGCGACACAGGTCTCTCCCCAGAAATAGATTTTTCCTTCGTCAAAATCCCTTTTCTGGGTCGACCTGTGTTCGCTGGTGAAAATTTACAAGAGAATGCCTTCCAAGCCTATGAATATCAATTCTAATACAAGGTACAATAAAAACATCTTTAATACTTATATAAAGGTTTACTAAATTAATACTGATATATAAGCTTAAACACTAACTTGAGACTAGATTATACAAGACTTAAAAGTAAATATTCATAAGTTATATTAGGAGTAAAGTTTTATATACACTTAATAATACAATATGTACCTATAAAAATGAACATATTTCAAGGCTGATCGATATTCTTTAAAGGAGATCAGGATATCTGGGTGGCTGTATTCGTTTTACCGAGGTGAGAGGCATCGTGGTGAGAGTGGCAGGTAGAAGGGATAAAGAATCAAGAATGGGACGAAATGAAATTAAGAAAAATCTGGAGAGATTAGACTTCCAGCTGCTATAGTAGAAAATTTTAGAGCTTGTATATTTTTAATAAAGTGGCGTTTAAAGACCATAGGAGATTTCCAACCCGTATACTTCTTAAGATCATCAAAATTCATGTTTTGAAAATAGTTAATAGAAGTTGCTACTGCCCGAATATCATGAACGTGTGGAAAAGATTCCGGGTTAGCCTGTTTTATGAAGTAGAGTATTTGCTGTCTAATACCTTGAATGGAGATAGTACCTCCGTGCTCTCTGATAAATAACGAACCAGAGGATCGAGAGGACGACCTAGCTAAAAAGGCCTTAAGAGTCACTACCGGACATAAAGAAGTATCCTGAGGTAGGGGAATAATTTTCCAAGGGGACCATCTGTTTTGAGGGTCTTCATTTTTAGCTAGGAAACTCCTATCTGGAGAGAGCAGTACTCCTCCTGACGGGAGGAAATCTAGGTTCTCAGGATTGCGGGAGAGAGCTGCTAATTCTGATATTCTAGCACCTGAAGCCATGGCTGTAAGGAACAAGGTTTTCCTGAGTAAGGAAATATAAGAGCAGGATTCATTATTGGTATCTGAAGCTAGTTTCAGAACATCATTTAAAAACCATGAAACCGTTTGTGGACGGACTGAAGGTCTAAGCCGTGCACAGGCTTTAGGGATAGACGAAAAATAGGAATCTGCTAAATTGATCTTGAAACCAACTGAAAAATCTTTTTCAGGGCCGATTTAATTGTGGTAATAGTACTAGCGGCTAAGCCTCTTTCAAACAAAGTTCTAAAGAATGAAATGGCTAAATTTGGGGTCATCTGACGAATGTCTGAATTCTTTATAAAGTCCGCTAGTTTCTTAACAGCTGAATCATATTGCCTAAGCGTTGAATCCCTTTTGTCAGATTCTATGAACAAGACATTATCTGGATCAATATTTGCATCTTTATGGGCTGCGAATTTCGTGAAGTCCACAAAGTTAGGGTTTGAACTATTCTTGAGGAAGCTGACACAGTCTGTGTTTGAACTACTTGTGTCAACTTCGGATGCGGGATCCGTCTGGGATGGAGTTTCAGTTCTACTAGGAGCGGAAACCAATTGCTTTTGGGCCAGTTGGGTGTTACTAAGGCTACTGTACCCTTGAAGGAGCGTAGTTTGTGTAATACCTTCATCAGAAGATTCACTGGAGGAACAGATAAATCTTCTGCCATAAGTTCCAGTCTATTGCTAATGCGTCCATGGCAAAGGCCTGAGGGTCCAGGTTGGGGGCTATATAGCAAGGTAGTTTGTGATCGGTGCTTGTCGCAGCAGATCTACTTGGAGATCTGGGACTAGTCTGGATATCCACCGAAACGAATTCATGTTTAGGGACCATTCCGACTCTAAAGGTTTGGTCCTGGATAACGCGTCCGCTATGACATTTCTTACTCCTGCCAGATGTGTTGCTGACAGGAACCAATTTCTTTTTGCTGCCAAGGTAAAGATTGCTACTAGAACATGATTCAGTTTGGGTGATTTGGACCCCCCTCTGTTTATGCAGTGGACTACCACCGAGTTGTCTGAGACTATCTTCACATGACTTGTCTTTTGATGAGACAATTGTTTCAAGGTTAGAAACACTGCCATCGCCTCCAACACATTTATATGAAATTGTTTCATACTGAGAGACCAGGTCCCCTGAAACATTTGGTGTTGGGAGTAACCCCCCCAACCACTGAGTGACGCGTCTGTATGAATCGCCACTTGAGGAGGGGGAAATTGCATAGGAACTGATTTGGCCAGTTTCTTGGACTCTGTTCATGGAAGTAGTCTACCAATACAGGGGGAATTGACGATACTTTGTCTCTTAAATGTATCTTTGCTCTCTTCCTCCAAACTCGATTGATGTCTTTGAGTTTGGCTTTCAGTATGACGTCTGTTACTGAGGCAAACTGGAGTAAGCCGAGAATTCTTTCTAAAGATCGCCATGTTATCTTTTTGTTCCTGATGAACTGTTTTGTCACCGATGCTATCTCTTTGACCTTCTTGGATGGAAGAGATAGCTTGTGACCCTCTAGGTCCCAATGAATACCCAGCCATTCGAACTGACTTGCTGGTTGTAGCCGAGATTTCTTTAGATTCAACTGAAAGCCTAGACTTTGCAGAAAACGAATTACTTTGGTTGTTGCTTTGTGGCATTCTTGCACTGTATTCGCCCAAATGAGCCAATCGTCTAGGTAGGCTACTATCATTATTCCTTGGTTCCTGAGCTGTTGCAATACTGTCTCTCCTAGTTTCGTAAATATCCTGGGTGCAATGTTGAGGCCGAAGGGCATTACCTTGAATGCGTAGGATTTTCTGCCTAGCCGGAAGCCTAGGTAGGGAGAGAAATTTCTTGCTATCGGAACATGATAATAAGTGTCTGTAAGATCTATAGAGGTGGTGACGGCCCCACAGGGAAGTAAGGTCCGTACCTGAGAAACGGTCAGCATACGGGACTTGTCGCAAAGAATGTAAGAATTCAGTTTGGACAAGTCCAGGATCACTCTCTTTTTGGAAGAATTCTTCTTTGGAACAGAAAACAGACGTCCCTGAAATTTCAGGCTTTTTACTCTCTTTATAGCATTTTTCTGTAGGAGATCTTTGGTGTATTCTTTCAGATCCGGTGTGGGTGTCTGAAAGAAGTTCACTGACGGAGGTGGAGACCCCTTTATCCACCTCCAACCTAGACCCTTGGATACAATACTGTGTGCCCAAGGACTGAAGGTCCATTGATCTCGGAACCGGTATAGTCTCCCTCCTACCCGGTCCTTCTCATTGATTATGAGTTGGCTTATATCCTCTGCCACCTCTTGCACCTCTGGCTCTAGGACCGCCACGCTGGCGGAACTGGCCTCTAGCTCTGTTACCACTGGGTTGCCTAGTGTATCCTCGAAAGGCTCCGGTGGCTTCGTAAGCTGAATTGAATGCTGGAGAGGACATCCACGTTGCCTTGGTTGATGATTGTCCGCCTTGTGGTGCAGGAACAATCATGAACTGTTGTGGTGGAGGTGTTTTTGACGTCGATGGAGTCGACGTTTGGGCCAGAGGGATAGGATGGTGCCGTTGTTGCTGGCCACGAGAAGCTTTATAAGAAGCAATGTACCTTTGCTTCTTTTTAGGATTCTGGTGCTTTGATGTAGGGTCAAACTTTCGTTTGGAAGAAAGTCCCCATTGAACCCAAAGATTCTGATTTGCCCTAGCGGCCTCTTGAAGCACCTTGTCTACCTCCTCCTGAGGAAAAAGGTTCTTCCCCCAGAAAGAAGCTTTAATTAATCTATTAGGCTCATGCCTAATAGACACCTCCGCCAAAACAAATTTCCTGCAGGTCTTCCTGGCTGCGATAAACTCATGGAGGTCTAGCTGGTAAGTCTGTAGCAGACTCTTCGCTAGAACTTTGAAGATTTGTTCTTCCTTGTAGATTGAAGCCACCAACTCCATTGATGTCAAAGCGTTGATGGATCTAGCCAACCTTGATCTTGCTTCAAACTCCGTTTTGAGCAAGTTTTCCGGCAGTTTAGGGAGTTCCTCCGAAAATAAGGAAGACGCACAGTCTGGATCTAGCTTTCCAACTGTGAAGGTTGACGGAACATCATGCCAGAATTGCCTAGTGGCTGGCATGAGGAGGGAGGTAGCATCCGTCTCCTTAAGGGTTGGCATTGGCAGATCGTCATTTTCTGCTTGGAGCGTTAGCTCCGTAATCTTGTCTATAAACGGAGAGAAGATGTCTTGGAGAGTCGTAAAGATAGTATACGACCCCTTGTGCGGCGTCAACTTAGTATTCGCACAATCCCAGTTGGTCAGTGTGCAAGCCCAGACAGCTTGGGCTTGTTCCTTCGGGAAAATAACAGTTTCTTTAGGAACTTTGTCCATCCTGACCAATGCATTCTCCGTTAAACGAACAAACCCATTAAAAGGAAATTGGAGACCTTCTGGGTAAAACTCGAAGTCCGATAACGGCCGAGTACCCAATCCTTCAAGGGTTAAAGTGCCGTCCAAGTATGGAGCATGAAGGGCAAACTGCCAGGGATTGTTCTTGTCGAACGGCGGAAGTTTCGAGGCATCCGGAACTGCCGATGGAGATGGTTGAGTTCCGGAGTGGAAGAGTCCTGCGATCATATCTTTGATCGGTTTTAGCTGCTCCGCCACTATATCAGACACCGACTGCGAGTCTGAAGTGGAGGCCGAAGTAAGAGAGTACATTCTCTCATCCAGCCTTTCATCCACTACCTCTCTGAATCTGGACAAAAGATTGTCCACAAAAAGGTCAGATTCTACATCAATCCCAGTCTTTTTTTATTTCGCGGACTTACCCCTCTGTCCTTTAGAAGGAGGAGGGGCCTTGGCAGACAGCGATGAATCCGACGAAGTCGATGGCCTAGAGGCTGGAGACAACGCTGATGTCGCCAACTGGGTTGATTTTACAGCCTTAGATGCAGGCTTTGATGCCTTTAAGGGCTTAACCTTGGGTCGGACTGACCTAGCTCCTTCCCAAGGTGAAGGAATGGATTTGTCAAATCCTAAGAAAGAAGCAGAAGAAGAAGAAGGAGTAGGAGAGATAAAGGATTCTGCCGAAACCTGTACACCACTTACCTGGTCATCCATCGGTTCCAGATGGATGTCTAGAGCGGCTACTTCTCCCGTCAGATTCTGGTCCTCCAAGGGTGGGGCAATCGCGGTCCGAATGGCTTCTATAATGGGAGCCGCTATTCTCTTCTCCACTGCTGCCGACGGAGACCCAGGGAACAAGCGGGGAGCCAGGTCGCCATCCAACACATAAGGGCAACCTTGGGGGGCGTTACGGCCGAAGCCGCAGACCCACTGCCGGAGACTTGCTTTGGCCGTTTTCAAACTCTCCTCGTCCGCCTGTAAGAGGGGATAGGATTATAAAACTCTTACTGACTAGAACTTAGAATAGATTTTATGTTCATATCACATATGTAGAAAACATGTAAGAACATGTTTTTGTACATGCAACTTCCCCGGCAGATATATACTTAGCTTATGTCTCTGACGTCCGACAGAAATTCGAATTTCGCGGCACACGCTGCAGGTAGGTCAGGTGATCTACCCCCCTGCCGCTGGGTGGCAGGAATAGGAACCGTTCCCGTTCTAGAACCAGATTTTCTCTGTCGCGGTAGTGTCAACATATGTTGTTGCTACCTCCTGACTTGATTTTCGTTTTCATCGCCATCGATCTTCTGGGCTGTCTTTGCAGGGAAGTACTGGGTCTTTGGTTCGGCATACGCTTTTATTAACTTTTAATGAATTTGGCTTCGAAAATTTCGAAGAATATATGACGTGTAACTACCGAAATTTCGGTAGACACTCACATAGTTTGCAAGAAAGGGAAATATTAATATTTATTCATTAATAGTGTAATAAGTGTTAGAATTGATTGAGGAAATATACTGACTTCCTACTTTAGGGAGTCAGTAAAGCATGTAACTAGATACGTTTCTTTTAAAAGTTTTTTAGAAACTCGTACTAACGAGCAATTAGAGTATTAACAGTACTAGTAGTTTTGCATCCTCATCACCTTCTTACTTCGCAGAAACTTCAAATTCATAATTGCAATTTGAAGACAAGGATTGTGGCTCAAAATGCGAGCTATTGAAAGGTAAGAAGTGATTACTAGTGTTCCCCATTGCAGTGGAGGGTGCGTCTGATCGGCTCTGTCTCGCTCCCAGGCCTAGACCTCTTTCAAGCTCCCAAGCCCAGGGGAGAAGGAATGTCGAAAGCCGTAAGGGGGTTTCAGAGAATCCCCACCGGTCAGGCGTCCCCTCGGCAGGTTCTGTAGAGCGTCCCAGACTGCCAAGGATAGCCATTGAAAAGGCATCCTTAAAAAAGTGCGTCTCTTCATCTTACATCCGAAAAGACGAAGAATGTATATGTTTTGATGATCTAGCGCGTTCTCTGAAACTAAGAGAACACTGAGCAAGAGCCAGCCAGGAACTTAGGAAGCCGCGTTCCAGCAAGCTAGCGTGAGCCACGTTCCAACAGCCAGCAGCGAGCCGCGTTCCAGAAAACAGACTAGCGCGAGCCGCGTTACCTACAACCAAACGCGAGCCGCGTTATAGCAACTGAGCGCGAGCCGCGTTCTAGAAAATTTTTTTCTTGGCGCAAGGCGCCTTCAAAGAGACGAAGCGCCAGCCTGGCGCAAATTGCAACAGAAAAACAGACGGCTAGAGCAAGGAGCCTTATAGTACAGTGGCAATCAGAACGGTCCTTCCATTGAACGTTTCCGGGCAAGAGGCTCTTTCTAAAAGGGGTCTAGTAGGCGCTCGGAACTATCAGGGCGCACGGGACCTTCCACACAAGCGAACGTTCCAGGTCCAGGCGCGCGGAACTATCCAGGCGCTAGGCGCAAGGAGCCAGGCGCCAGAATATTCCAAATCTTCTTAAGAGAGAGAGGTCAGTCGCGAGGCTCCTCTTTGAGTAATGCGGACACACTCCTTCATTCATGCTCTTCCCTCGTTATGAAGAGGCAAGCGCTTTGGGAGTTTTTCTTATAAGAATCTCATCGACGTTTGGGTATGATGGCGGATAGGAAATATCTACTTCCTTCCGTAAACCCTACAGACGAACTGGAATTCTGTCTCTTCCACGATTTATGAGGAAATCACGAAGATTTAAAGAGTTCCTGGATTAACTTCCTTCCTTAAGGAGATATATATACTCTTTCTATCATTCTATTAACGAAAAGAACGAAGACAGTAAAAATTTTTCCTTTATCTGCCTCGGCAGGGAAAGAAGGTAGTAGAGTATCTGCTGTAAAAAAAGAATACGATACGGCAAATCACACATACCGTAGTTACTTCTTTGTAGAGCAACTCAATTATCAGTATCCTTCCAGGAATTTCCTAGGAAGGACTACGCTTAAAGGGATTGTGAAGAGAAACACCTACTTAGCTTCTAGATTTATCGAAGTCTTGTTTCCCTTAAATATGCATTAATAAGAACTTCCTGAAGTTCAATAATTTTGTAAGATTCCTTTATTTAATGGAGTTAGCTGGCACTCTGGAAGAGTAAAAGGCCAGACGGCTAACGGAAGACCTGCTATCGCGCCTTAGACGCTTAGAGACCAACGCAGTAACATGTAGGTGTCGGTCATGAGTGGTTGGTTACATGTCTCTCTCCTGCGGGATGGAATAACTAACCGTGTCTCTCCCCTACAATCGCGGTTTTAGCCTCGGATTGAGGGGATAGTTAAGCAAACATAAATAAAATATTGTCTGCCTTTTGCTAAGAAGCTTTCAATAAGAAAGATATTACAACCTTTCAATGCTGTTTACCGTAGGTAACATTATTAAATGATTACTAACGCAGCGGAACTCTATATTATATGATGCTCTCATGCTTACGAAAGCATGGCTTATTAGAGTACATGCTTAGTGAGAAGATGAATGTAGTAGAAGAGAATTCACTTTAAGACTACGGTATGGTCAAGTCTTATGCGCATACCGAGGTTAACTACAGAATTCCTAGTATCCTTACAAAGGTTTCCTAGATTAATGCTGTTTACCACAATGTGACAGTATTATAAAGGAGTCTAATACGGCAGAGCACGAATAATATAATTCTCTCATCCTTTCGAGAAACGCACACAACCTTTTTAGAATCGGATATTGCTCAAGAGAAGATGGGTGAGTCGGATGGGAAACTTCTCTTAGTGGCAGAAGTTGTTTCCCTGAATGGACTATACTACGTATATAAAAGTTTTTTCCTACTAAGAACGGAATTAACACGTGAAGGATGTCGGGTACCATAAGGGCACAGATGTTCTGGCACATAACCTTAAAAGAACTAGAAGGAAGCGCCAGCCTGGCGCAAATTGCGCCAGAAGCGCCAGCCTGGCGCAATGCGCCAGAAGTACCATCCAAGATATTTTCTCGTTTTAGCGAGTTATTAACCTAAAGAGCCAGTAGTGGGTTGGTTTGGTGTTTGCTTCTCACTCGGTGGTCGCGGGTTCGATTCTCGGCCATTCCATTGAGGATTGAGAGATGTGGATTTTCTGGTGATAGAAGTTCACTCTCGACGTGGTTCGGAAGTCACGTTAAAAACACCATACAAACAAACAAACAAACCAGTAGCCTCTCGGAGGCTCGGTAACGGCAAGATTCGTTCCTGATTTCGTTACCCATTTAATCGGAAAGGGGTCGCTTACAAGGAATGATGAAATTATTTTTTTTTAATCACTTAGGCCAATTCCACGACTCTCTCATATCGCAAAGAGCATCGAGAATCTCTTTTTTCGCCCCTGTTCGCGTTAACAAAAGAGAACCTATTTGGGAACAGACACGGAACGTAACGATCCTTAAAAGGTTCGATGCAAGATTTTGCATGTCCGTGAGAACCTCTCGATCGAAGATAATAACTGTTAACGTATGTCTAACATTTATTGAAAAGAGTTTTGAGAACCTGCGGAAAGTCTTCATAGATCTCTTCGCAAGGTAGAAGACGAACAGGCTTCCTATAGACTGCTTCCTTTCCTCGAACCAAGAGAGGTAGCAATATACGACATCTTTAATTTAAAGAAGGGGAATAAACTTTAGTCTTTTTTCCCCTAGTTATAAATTCTTAACAGATATTAAGATAAATGGGCGTCAAAGGAAGAGAGGATGAATGCCTCATTTTGGCCTTAGAGAGGTTGGATTCACAGAAGTCACGTTCTTCTCACAGCTGTTTCGTAAGGCTTTTCCAAGAGTATCTGGATATTCTATCAGAATCTATTATAAATAGACCTGAAAAACCTCTCCACTCTGAGTCTTTCCACGTGCAGACTGACCAGAAGTGGACATGAATGAGATGATTTTTCAAGGTAAATGACAATAGTCATGGCTAAGACATAGAATTGCTGCAGATCGTGCTAGATGGAATGAGGAAACTGTCCTCTTTCGATACCTCTGTGAACCACATAGCGAGGTTTTTTCTTCACTTTCAGAGGGAAGAATCACCTATGTATATATCTGCTATCAAAGAACGCAGTAAAAGGCTATACTCTGTCTCTACAAGGGGAATTAGAGATAACAGAGGATTAAGATCTTCGGGATCTATACGATACCGCAATACGACAAGAGTAGGATATCATGTACTTCGAATGGAATTTTTTTTTGTGGCCACAGATTCCGTGTTCCGACAAAATGGAACTGCTCCTCATCAAACTTCTTTGAGGAAGTTTATGAAGGAATTCTTTGTTTCTCTTAGCCCTAAACGACCAAGAAGACAAGTGAATTTTTTGTGCATTGTCATCTCGCATCAGATTCAATGGAGACTCGGCAATGGGTTCTTGCCAGCATAGTATGTCTGGTGGCCACAAAGAACTAAATCCCCTCCCTATTTCCTGACGCAACGCTTTCAGATAGAAGTTTAGTGCCCAGGCAGGGTACTTACATTTTCATCTACAGAAGAAGAGATGGTTTAAACGTTTGCCTACAGAGTCTTCGGGGTGCGATGAGGGCTCAAAATGCTTCCCAGAAGGTATTCAGAAGAATACAATAAGAGCTAGAAATCAGGGTTCCGCCCAATTTCAGCTCAGTCTCTCCTTCGACTTCCAGACTCCTTCCCTTCCTTCGGGCAAGGATAGGGAAGATTCTGCAACGAGGAACCTCATCAACATGTAAGAAGAGATCTCGTTAGCAAAAGAAGTGTTCACGAAGGATCCTCCTCGGAGGAAGACTCTTCTCTCTCGTATTGTTAGATATACTGTCGTCTACTGGGTGTAGCTGACTAAAATCACCTCCCCTTGCCAGGGGCCAAAAGCTCAAAGGGGAAGAATTTCTTCCACCCTTCTCCAGTCTCCTGATAAACTATGTGGTTGTTCAGGACTCTCGGACAATGTAGCGCCAGCCCAAGCGCCAAATGCCAATACAGGCGAAAAACGCCAGAGGCGGACAGTTCCAAGGAACTCTGTCATGGCCGGATACTGAGAAGGAGCGGGCCTCCAACCTGGCGCAAATGCGCCAGAGGCGACAATCGGACAGATATAAGAGTGTCCGATGTGGACATCGCCAGACAGCCTAGAGACTCTTCCAAGCTCGAAGCTCCAGCAAGTGTGGAGGAGCCAAGCCAGGCGCGAGGCGCCAGCCAGGCTCTAGGAGCCAGCCAGGCTCTAGGAGCCAGCCAGGCTCTAGGAGCCAGCCAGGCTCTAGGAGTCAGCCAGGCTCTAGAAGCCAGCCAGGCTCTAGAAGCCAGCCAGGCGCCATCCAGGTGCCAGGCTCCTTCAAGGCTAGGCTCCAGTCAGGATTGAGGATCCATCCAGGCGCAAGGCTCCTTCCAGTAAAGAGAAACCTAAAGCTCTGTCATGTAAGAGGGCTAGTCCCCATTGATATGATACAGGTAAGGCTCTGCCATGTAAGTGGGTCAGCCCCCATTGGCACGATCCGAGAAGGCTCTGTCGTGTAAGCGGCTAGCCCCCATTGACATGATCCAGAAGGGGTTTTGTCATCATAGGTCCCTACCTCGCTGAAACTCTTGAGGCATGCAGACTCTAGACAGTAATCATGAAGTCTTCTGCCAAGCTCCAGGCGCAAGGCGCCAGCCAGACGCAAGGCTCCAGCCAGGCGCGAGGCGCTAGCCAGGATGGAGGAGCCAATCAGGCGCCAGCCAGGCGCGAGGCGCCAGCCAGGCGCAAGGCTCCAGCCAGGCTCTAGGCGCCATTCAGGCGCAAGGCTCCAGCCAGGCGCGAGGCGCTAGCCAGGCTCCAGGCTTCACCCAGAAGAGATCTATATCAAAGAATGCCCTGGCCTTCTTTGAGACAATGTGATCTCCTAAGCACTTGACAAGTGCATTGATGATTCCTTCAAACAGCTGAGAATTAAAAGCGCATGAAGTGCGAGCTTTTTTCTGTATTCTTGTTCTTTCCTTAACAATATGTCGTAAGGACATATTAGCTGTCACATACGGGAGATGCAACACTGTGTTGACTTCCCATATCCGAAGGATGTCAAGATAACCTACGAGAGATCCTTCTCTCTTGGTTGATACGTGTCTGCGGATACATTGCTGGGATAGGGAGCCGATACTGATCCTTAACTAGTGAGTTAAATTTTAGTTAACGTCGTGTTTTTTCTTTGGGTTGTTTGAAAGGAGTTGGGGATAACTCTTTTCAACTTAAGCACTAACCCTCGTGTTAGGATCAGGTGATCGGGATCGGTGTTGTGCTCCTTAATTATGCCACTAGGCATAGGGATATTGTCATGTAAGAGGCTCTGTCGAGTAAATGGATAAGACCCCATCGACAGACCCACAAGAACTCTTAGCCATAGGTCAAATCCTCGCTGAGGCTCTTGAGGCGAAGCAGATTCCTAGGAATTAGCCATGGAATCTTCCGCCTGAACAAGTAGGAACCAAGGTTTTTATTTATTTATTACCTACAACGTATGTTGTTTACCTGTCTATTCAGTAAATAGTTGTCTCTTACCCACCACCAAGGGTGTCAATCAGCTAAGTATATATCTGCGGGGAAGTTGCATGTACAAAAATGATATTGTTAGAATACAATAAAGTTTTGTACATACTTACCCGGCAGATATATACGATGAATGGCCCACCCAGCCTCCCCTCAGGAGACAGGTGGAAGAGAAAATCTGGTTCTAGAACGGGAACGGTTCCTATTCCTGACCACCCAGCGGCAGGGGGGCAGATCACCTGACCTACCTGCAGCGTGTGCCGCGAAATTCGAATTTCTGTCGGACGTCAGAGACATAAGCTAAGTATATATCTGCCGGGTAAGTATGTACAAAACTTTATTGTATTCTAACAATATCATTTCTAAATCTTACCTCATCATTTAACAAAATCGAAACCAACTCGAAACATAACAAGCATGACTCCGGGAACCAGACCATGTACAGGGTCTGATTTTCCTCTAGAGCGAAGGAAATGGCACAGTGAGCATGCGACCGGCAGACGTCATGGCCCACCGGATCGTTGAAGGTTGCCGGACAACCTTTGAAGGCACAGCGGGCTTTCTGTAATATAATATTTTCAATAAGCACACCATCTCCTTATTGAAATACTAAACTAAACTTAACTAATAAAGCATGCAAGTATTCTGCAAAAATGATAAAAGACATTCACTAATTTACTCCATTGCATGCCGGAGGTCCGGTGAGTACCGGAGTAATTAAAGTACCCACAAACAAGAATTATCATGGTATTTCATTATTTTGTTTCAAACATTTATTCTCAGTATAGTGAATCTCCGGCGGAGATAAACCACCGGAGTAAGTAATACCGGAGCCGAGGACGGGTACCATATCAAAATTCGGAGAGCCTATCGAGGGGAGGTGTCTCCCAGTCGTCATAGGCAACAATGAAGATGAAAAATAACCCATTTTATAAGATATTAAATATAGTAATAGCGTCTCTAACCCAAAGTCTCTAAACCGACGGAGTTTCCATCCGTGGAGCTCCGGCGAAGAAGCTCCATATAGTAATTCTTATTGAATTACCTAATCTTCCGCCCTGTCCCTATCTTCCTCAAGTCATAGCGGAGAAAGAAGGAGATGGGCTAATGGAAGGAGGGACAAGGGTAGAAACGCAAATGGCGGCCCATTAAGAGCTGGCCATATGTGATCAGAATTGGTCTAATCTGTGATAACGTATCGAGGACCAAGGAAAATGCTAAAACCAACTAATCGAAATTGATAAAACGTCGGGGAAATTAACGCAACACTGTTTCCCTGGACAACCTGGTCACAGACTGGTAATAAATACCATGTTACCAATCTGGGCCATGAACAGAGGAACATAGGCTAACCTAAGTTCGAGAATGGTACCACGAACTGGCTCTAGTACGAGACATTTAACGAAATACCTTGAATAAACAATACAAACGTGAGAGCATAAGTAGTGTATATGAATAATGACCTTATAAAACGTAGCCCAGCTTATAAAAGTACTTGATAAGGCAATGAAAAGAGGGGGAGTATTCCAGCCTCTCTTCGAATCTGGAAAATGGAATCCTTCCAAATTCCATGTAGCCTACATACCTTAGACAGATTATGAAGTACTTAAATATGCATATAAAAGAGGGGGAAAATTTCCAGCCTCTTCCTGGTAATTAGAGATTATTTCAAACTCCAAGTAGGCTACCAAAAATACCTGAAAAGAGGGGGAGGGATCCAGCCTCTTTCCAGCACTAAAATATTATAATTCATAATTCATATATGAACAAAACACGCTCTCATAAAATCGTTAACTACACTAGACATATAATAAAAAGGATAGTCACATTTTAAAAACTGGATAAGCGAGGAAGGGAGAACTATTAGGCTAGGATGGTAAAGAAATATATTCCTTCTCAACGTCATACTATGGCAAATTAACATGGTTATGTGAAACCTCGTATTGCCCAAAGGTAGCTCTCTTCTTCGCTTAACCAAGACTATCTAAAATCCAAATGCGGGACTCGTAGCACTGAAGCATTGTTTACATCGCCAAATACGAACTGTATTGCATTAAGTAATCTGAATTATAAATTGCTCAGTTATTAAAAAACTATGCATTATATAATTCGAACATAGCAATAAAAAGGGTAGTGAAGAGCAACCTTGAATCGTACCTAAATAGGTAGACCAAAACACAACATGCATTGTGTATGCTCGAAATGGCTGCACATGGTCGATACCACGCTCTAACAAAAACACGCTAATACGCGGGTTATACCAAATCTCGTTAGCTGTTTTTATTGAAAACATAAATTGGGGTACTTAACATTGGTGTAGATGCAACCAGAGCCTCAGCCATCTTGAAAATTAATCAAAATTGATGAAAAATCACTAACACAAAAACAAAGCGTGCTACGATTTTACAAGTCCAAAAGAAGGATGTCAGATGGCGCTGGTGTCGGGCGGTGTCGGGGTGATCCAGTCGGACGCGGTGGAAGCCGCTGTTACGGCACACCCCACGTGTATATTGATGAAGGAATAATCTAAATGGAAGACGACCTGTGAATAGTGGCTTTCACACGCCCTTACTTTATACACGACGCCCTTAGGGTGCTCGCGCGAGGGTAGTAACCCCTGCATACCATTATTTAACTTTCTCTGGTATAATTAGAATTTATTTATATCAGAAAAGTGACAAGAAGGACCTTTTCACCGGCGAACACAGGTCGACCCAGAAAAGCTTATATCTACGCCGGTATATACTTACTCCGTCCGAAAACTGTTCCACCAGCTCGTAGCAGATGGAGCAGGCTTCGTGGTGCCACACAATCAAACCTTGTGGCGGACGGCGCAGGGAGCGTGAGTTCTGCAGACCTTGTGTCCGCAGGGGTCCTGGAGGACGGCGTTACAGCCCGCCTCCTGACAGTTGGTAGCCTGTAAGTGAATAGATACATAAGTATCACCGTTATACACTAGCAGGACTACTCAGGTATGATGCTCCGCTGCATGCCGGAGTAGCATAAATTTTTGGGCATAATCCTCTCCTGTAATCTGTGTGGGAGAGTCCATGGGACTCGGTAAACTGGTTGAAAAACTCCGGTATACGCCGGAGCGAATATTTCTGATAAACCAGATACCTATCATACACCTATAATACATCGGGGTTTCAGGAGGAGTACGACACACCGGAGAACGAGAGAGGATTACCCTAATAAATTAAGACTAAACAAAATAAAATAAAATAAATAAAACTGGAGCGTGTAGCTCCGATGTAGAACCCCTACGTCAACCGCCGGAATGCTCGGATAGCAAGCGGGCGCTCCGTCAGAAAACGAAAGGGACTACTGTTACAGATATGGGGAAAGCATGTAGGACCAACCGAATTCCCCCCTTCCCGTACATAGCTGGCGGAGTCAGCTATACAACTAGAGGTAAGAAGGAGGGGGAGGGGAACCGGAGAGCAAAACAGAACGCCGGAGAAGGACCGATGCGAACAGGTGGGGTGGCCAACCCCACCCAAACACACCGGGACCTCCCCGAAGCTCAAAGAAAACGGGACTGGTCCGACAGGACCCCCCGTAAGTCCAAAACTCCCGTATCCTCCCTGATAGGGAGGAAGAGGGGAGGGGTGCCCGGATGGTCGCCATGGCAACCGTGAGCGAGCGAGGACTAACTCTCCCTCCGTGTGGGAGGAAGGGAAGGGGGGACAGGGACTAGGGCGACCAGTGGCTCGACGCGAGCACAGGTGGACCACGAGGCGATAATGCAACAAAAAACATAGCCTAGGTCGAGCTGACCACGTGAGCGCGAGTGGACCACAAGGCAATAATGCAACAAAACTAGCCTAGGCCAAACTGATCGCCCTAACATGCAATCCATAAATAAATACATCGTAATAAAGAAAGAGAAAGGAAATCACTAGTGGGAGAGAAAGAAGGACGTCCAGGAGAAGTAGGCTAGTTTCCCCGAAAGAAAACAAGCGAACTACTCAAGAGCTGTCCTCTGCCGACGTGGAAAGGAGGGCGACGGCCAGGATGGCTGGACTAAAGAATAACATAGCAGTGTATTCATAATCACCCACACGCCTAAACACCTAGACAAAGGGACATGCATGCATGAACACTAATCTAAGGCACAGGCAAAGGATTTCCGAATAGTACGATGTAAAGCAATAGAATAAGCGGGAACTTCTGTACCACATGAAAAATAACTCATATAAGAGTAAATATACACGGAATAGATACCACGGTATGGGAGACCGAAGTAGCTAACCGAACATGAGGCGAGCCGGCAAGGCGAGCCATGCGCCAGACCAGGAGACTATTATCGGACCTAAAAAACGGTAAAAATAGTTCCTGGTTGACAAAAAACTAGTGTAAAACCTTTCGGGGTACTTAACTTAGCTGCGGCGATAGCTTGCAGTTCCATCTTGGGCATAAATCCAAAGGAAAAAGCACAAAATCACAGAGCAAAGATAAGCACATGCGGCCAGAAGTTCGCTAACGAAAAGGATGGCCACCAGGAGCGCTGCGGTCGGCGTCGTAGGTAGAGTAGTAGTAGTTGATGGCGCCGGCCGTGTATCAGCTCTCTCAGGAGGGGGATTTCGACGTGGGAAAGTTCTAAATGGCAAGAGGTTCGTGGTAGTGGTCTCACTCGCCCCAGCTACATGCCGACACCCTCTTTTTATTTAGGGTGAGCGAGTCAGTTATTCTGACATCCCCCTATTTTTATTTTTTCTCTGGTAATGTTAGTATTATTTACCTAGAAATAATGAACTTAAGGGATTATTTCACAAAGCGACACAATCTGAGCCCAGAAAATGAAAAATTATCTTGTCTCATGTAAGTAAAATATGTAAATATTCCTAATTGGTAACTAGAGGCAAGAAAATTTGCTCAGAGTTGGTTTAAATACAGCGAAATAAACAATTATTTGCTATCAGCTGGTTTCCAAACCAAAACATTGACCTCTATGTCAGTATTTTATAATACTATACATACAGTATTCTTGGATACAGTGAGGTAAAGTGTAACTTTTTTTTAAATTCTAGGAAAAGATGCATATTCGTCACTTTTTTATTTTATAATTATACATAGCCATCAGCAGCCTGCCATCGCTCATTATGCTGATGTCTGATTCTGGTTTCGTGTCCATTTTTTTGTTTCTAGTGACAATCAGATTGGGCTATATTAATAAATTCTATACTGTATATGTAGCATAGAGTATACTGTAGGCTAGGCTACTGTATTCATATGTATACGATATACGATAGTATACGCTAGGTTAACTCTTGTTAATGTTATTAAATTTCTCTTTGTGCAGAATTATCATAAGCCAAAATGTATACTCTTTGTGCAGAATTATCATAAGCCAAAATGTATAAAGTATGTTGTGTAGTGTAGGCTAGGCTACCCCATATCTAAAGATGGTACTGATTACCCCAGTGTAGGCTAGATTATATTTGAGATATGATTTTTCCAACAAAGGGTGGGTTTTTTGGAACCTAACCCCATCGTAAGTAGGAGAATACCTGCTGTATCTTCTCTTAATTAAACTGAAAGCCTTTTGGGCCTCCCAAGAGTTTCCAATTTTTATTTTGAGACGACTAGTGGTACTCTTTGTCAACAATACTACAGGGTTGATATATCACTAACCCAGGGTTTCTTCCCTCTTGTCTCGGTTAACATGCAGGTGCTCGAGTTTATCTGTAGTGCATTCGATAGCTCTGTGAGCCAAATGCATTCCAACATGGAATGTACTATCAGGCAACTCGGCTTACAGAGTCTAGCGAGGGGCAGAGTACTGCCTTTTCACTGAGATATTGTTCATCTTAGTACTGTTTCTCCTCTGTCGAGGGTTAACTACTAATTTGAATCCCTCTGCCCCGGCTATCACAGACTTAGATCTCTGGTTGGCTCAGAATTCTCACATACACTTCATGTCTCGTGCTTACATTTCAATTGCATGAATTACCAGAAAAGAGATATGTTAGACTCATCATCTTTCTGTTTACCTCAGGGTATAACAGAAGTCTGTAAGTCTTCTGCTTCATCACAATAGACTCATTGGTCACTGCGATGATTCAGAATGATTTTTCAGACAAATACAGTGGGTTTTTTTTCTCTCTCTCTCTATACAGTGGACCCCAGTATTCACGTTCTCGGCATTTGAGGACTCCAGTATTCGCGGATTTCTCTATGGACCAAATGTAGCCATTATTCAAGGGAAATTCACATATTCACGGTATTTTTCTATGAGAAATATCCACAAATTCCTATTTTTTTTTATCAAAATGAACTTTTTGTGATAAAACTATTACAAAAAAAACATGCATAAACATTTTTAGTGGTTTTTCTTGAGTTTTAACTAACAAATTACAGCTAATTGCTGACTTACGACAGCAATTAGCTACAACCAACCGGTCGTAAGACGATTTGGACGTAAGTCGGCCCATGTTGATTTACCGTAAGAATATTATAGTACTAGCCTAGCCTGCACTGCACAGTATACTTTATACATATATGGCATAGTAATTATTAATTTCAGCTAATTTTCTAGGTTCAATGCACAATGACTTATGATAATTCAGTACAAAGAGAAATTGAATAACATTAACAAGTTAGCCTCGCATATACAATGATGATGATATCATGGTATATGTATACATACGAATACAGTAGCTTAGCCTACAATATACTGTATACTACATCTACTATATAATTTAGTAATTTATTAATATATAGGCCAATTTTGGAGGTTCCATAAATTCTGACTATGATATATCAGTAGGAAAATAAACTGGACATGAAACAGGAATCAGATTCGAACCAACATCAGCATGATTGAGTGATGTCATGCTGCTGATGGCTATGTATATTCATGAAATAAGAACACAATGAATATGCATCTTTTCTGTGTATCTTTTTAAAAGTCATACATTACTGTATCCAATAATATTGTATTATTCTCATATTATTCTATCATAAAGTACCAACAAAGCGGTCAATGTTTTGGTTTGGAAATCAGCTGATGGCAAATATGAGTTTATTTCACCATATTTAACTCAATTCGGAGCGAATTGCCTTGCCTCTAGTTAGCATAAAATATCTAGATACCTTACGTATATGAGACAAGTAATTTTCCATTATATGATGTGTTTTTATGTCAAAATATGAATTTAATACTTTTCATGAACTAAATTATTGTTTGCTATTTTCACTTGATTTCATCGTAGTAAGAGCTTTACCGTTACGTTACTTATCATTTATTGCCATGAAGTTTTGATTAAAATGATTCTCTCTCAATTTTATCTACGGTTGTGTTTGATGGCATAAGTTTACTGGAGTTATATTCTTGTTGCTGAAAAAAGTGAGCTGCGTGTGTGTGGAGAGGCGGGAGCTGGGGAAAACTGTCGTATGTTCAGCTAAAAACTACTCTTTCTTGCTCACGTCGCTTCCCAGTTGTTCTAGATTTGGGTGGTTGTAGAGTCGATAAATCGTAACCTGCATAGGTTGTAAGCCAACCACTAGCTGTAAGCAGTTTTAATCGTTTTTATAGGGGTTTCAACTATTCGCGGATTCTAGCTATTCATGTGGGGCGGGGCAGAGGTGCGGTCAGGTACACATCCCCGTAGATACAGGGGGAATACAGTATACATTATCTAATTAAAGTGTTCAACTACTAGTTGTTCACCCCAAATTGGAGTAAATGTTGGAAGACTTTGTCTGCCCTGACAGCACCACTGTCAGGGTAAAAAGAAGTTACTTCTAGAACCAACATTTGCAGTGTTAGAAGTGGTTTGTACAGGCTGAACATCCCTGTGTTTTAGAGTTTTATACGGCTAATGACTTCAAGCCTTCATTGCAAGCACAGGCCTTTTTGCCAAACAGCAATGAAATAGTTAAAATTCTCTTTCATTTCTCCATTAATTTCAGGGATTAGAACCGTCCTCTTTGTTTGGCGTCATTGATGGGACTTTTCTTTGTCAGAGTTGCGAAAGTTAACTTTTTTCCAATGCAACTGTGAATACACACTTGCTCTAGTCTTTCACGTAAGTAGTGTTGTTTCTCCTTAGTGGAGATTCTGCTACTTATGAGAAACTTTTTCTCGGTCTTGCCATCCCAGGGACCCCAGGCCTTTGGGTGGCATTTGACTCATGCTTGGAACATGCGAGCCCTTATGAGAGTCATCAGGCAGAGTTTTTGTTTTTCAAGACTGCATCCTGTCTCTCTCCGGCAATGGCGAAGAGGATTAACGTGTTGCATGGATGGTCTTCAACATCACCTTTCAACCGTAGATGTACCGGGGGTGGAGGGCCGCAAGTGTGGGGTCTTCCTCTCTTTTCGAAGATTGATGCTCAGTTGCGCTCGGTGCCGAGGGCGGGAATGCTCTCGGCTCGAGCCTTGTAATTTTTGGGTGAAAGTGTGAAAGTGAAAATCGTAAGTGCAGTCCTCTTTTTCATTTTTCATTTATTTTCTTGCCCGTTGCGCTCAGTGCTGAGGGCGCGAATGCTCTTGGCCTGAGCCTTTTAATTTTGTGTGAAAGTGAAATTGTAAATACAGTATTCTTTTTCATTTTCATGTATTATTTTCATTATGGATCAAGGTTTCCGCTCATTCCCGGGAATTGATCCTCATGCCCTTGCGCTCGGTGCCGAGGGCGCGAATGCTCTCGGGCCGAGCCGTGGTCGGAGGTGCAGTGGGTGTTGTGCGGGGGTGGGAAGAGCGAAGGCCTGCCAAGGAGTCATCGGAAAGCTCTCCCGCGACTCCCTTGGTAACCAATTCTTCGTCTTCTTTCCTGCCCCCGCTCGGCTCCCACGTATGGTACCTTCCCCTTTTGGGGGGGAGAGGGGGTTTTGATGTCCTTCTTCTTCGCCTGATTTATCGAGCGTAGAAGAGGGCGCTTGTTACCGACGTGCATTGTATTAAGGGTCTTCCGTTTGTTCAGGGTGGGGCCTTCCCTCCTCCTCCTCCCCCCCTCCCCCCCCCCCGCAAGAGGGGGAACCCCTCTTGTTTACCCGACTCTTGCTTCCGCAGGTGCTTCTGCCGTGAGGGATGACCTTGGTCAGGTGTGGGCGTTATTGGGGCTGCAGGGCATGCCGAGTGTCCAGGGGCTGCTCCACCATTTGGCGGGGTCTGGTGCAGTCACCCATGGAGTGGTGGCCACTATGTCTACCACTTTCTCTTCCCCAGGGTACGCCGCCCCTCCTCACTTGGTGTATTCTCCACACGTGGTATCTGTGACTCCTTCAGCCGCCATGCAGGGTCCGATTGCCGCCGTACCGAAGAGGGGCGTGCTGCCGCCACCCGGATTTGCCGTGCTGCCTCGCCCAGAATTCCGCTCCCCAAAGAGCTCGCCCCTGGACCTGCCGCTGGTACCCAGTATGTCGCTGGCTGCTGCCCCGTCTCCTGGCCTACCTGTGCTCCCTGCCGTGCTTGCCGTACCTGCCTGGCTGTTCCTGCTGATCCCGTACCTGCTGACGTCATCCCAGTCCACGGTGCTGCTGCCTCAGACGTTGGTCTGTCCGGACAGGTGCGACCGGGCCCTGTTGCTTCGGCAACAGCAGCCCCGGCTCGGCCCTGGATGGCTGACCTCACATCTGTCCTGAGGAAGCTGACGAAGAAGAAGAGGAAAAGGAGGAAGGTGTCGTCGTCGTCTTTGTCGTCTGCAGCCATCTCTTCTCCTTCGACTTCCAAGGCTACCCAGCCGCAGAAGAAGAAGGCTGCCTCCTCCCCTCCTAAGAAGGCTCCTTCGGGAACTTCTCAGGGCCCGTCCCACGGGGTCCTTCTGCTGGTCCTCCTGCTCCTTCGGGAGTAGGGCCTGTCTCTCCTTCCGCAAGGAAGAAGAAGACGGGGACCAGAGGGGTACCGGCTAACACCGGGGCTACTTCCTCGCCTGGTATTAGAGGTTCTGCCTCTACACCAGGTTCCGTCTCGGCCTCTCATTCGCGAGAGGTACTGAGTGTACGGTCACCCACTGGTGGCCATGCAGCCAAGAACCAGATGCCAGAGCTTGCTCGGCGCCAGGTTCACGGCATGGAGCGAAAGGCTGGTGAGAGCCGCTCAGGTGACTCGCCAGGCCAGCGGTTGCTCTCGTAGCGACCAGCCAGTCACCCGGGTTGAGGTGACGGTACCAGACCGGCCACGGGCTAAGGCTGGGAAGGGGTCCCCCCGATCGCTGGCGCCAGTGGTTCGACGCGCCGTGAGGACAAGTACCGGTCTCACTGCGACAGTGGTCTCTGCAGGTCGCCTGACCGCCGCTCCCACAGGGACCGGATGGGTAGGGCAACCAGCAGCAGTTCCTCTGACGCACGAGATCGGGGCCGCTGTTCTCGGTCCAGCCATTCTCCCCAGGGGAATGGCGCGACCAGGCCTGCAGCTCGATCCCCACCACGGGTTGGTGATCGCCTGCAGCCCTCAAAGCACACTGGTTCTGCCAGTGAGCGAGTGGGGAGCGTCAGGTCTTCCTCTCCCATACCTTCAACTTCCTCGGGTTACACCGGGAAGGGCGAGGCACCGAGGAGTGATCGTGAGGGGCGCGCCCCGCACAATCCCTTCACGACGCCGTACGTACCAGGCACGGTCCTACTCCACAAGATGCAGCCGCTCCGGATATCCAGAGGAACTTTGCCGAGGTTATTGCACTGATTCGTCAGCACAACGACCTCGGGGAAGGATCGCCGCTCCCACCATCCGACCCCACGTCCCGGCTCGAGTTGTTTTGGGGTCCGAAGAAGGAACCCAAACCGACGGTGGGTCTGTCGCGATCGGAGCTTGCCGACTCTGTGTTAGACCAGGTGGGGTCTCTCGTCTCCGGACAGGAGGGCTCGCTGAGGTCTGGCAGGTCATCCAAGCTACTTCCTCTTCCTCTACTGCGACAGCGGGGATTCTACGTGCCATC
This sequence comes from Macrobrachium nipponense, assembly GCF_015104395.2. Lineage (NCBI taxonomy): Eukaryota > Metazoa > Arthropoda > Malacostraca > Decapoda > Palaemonidae > Macrobrachium > Macrobrachium nipponense. Next base: position 39,211,695 of record NC_087214.1, on the reverse strand, counting down.
AGAGGATCCAATGCTGCCCAAACAGGTAAATCCAGAGTTAGCCAGGCTAACTCCGGGTGTGTCTCTGCAACAGCTCCTGTCAGAGAACCTCTGGTTCTTGCAGCAAGAGGCGCTAGGCCTGGAATGCACCGCTATGGCGGCTTTCCAGGCCGTCTCCTGGTTAGACCTGTGGCGTGAGGCGGCACTTGGAGCACTCCCCCATTCGGTCCTCTTGAGAGGTTTTGGCCTCGACGAGGACTGGGATGCGTTGGAGGACGGTATCGGCTCTCTCCTGTCAGGTGCTCAATCAGCCCAGACGATGTTCACGGTGGCGGCAGAGGCTTAACCTACAGTACGAGTTCGTAACCCTCCTCGGGAAAAACGTTTTCTCCTGACGATACGTTTTCCTAGATTCTGAGAGGCCATCGCCGCAAGGTGATGGCTGCTCGTTCTCGCTTCTCCAACTGCTAGTTCCACAGGGAAGGCGAGCGAGTATCCAATTCCCTCTCTCCTTACGGCTACGAGGGAAAGGGAAGGGATCCTGCAGAGGGTTCTCTGTAGGATTCCACGTTGGGGACTGCGTTACTGGGGGGAACCTTCGGGTCCTACCTGACATAAGTCCCCGTCGTTGAGGAAGGATCCTGCCCCATCCTCGATTTCTACGGGAATCGGGAGGACCGCCAACCGATGATCGTCTGACGAATTCGGTGGGGGTTCGCCGAGTGCTTAGAATTCTGCGGAATTTCTAGCACTCAGAGTGTTCAAGTTTTTTACGATCTGCAGACACTTGGGCGAAACCACGGTCCAGAGTGGGCTAGACGAGAATCCCCGATAATTGTTACTACGATAATCGGGAACCTCGCCGAATGCTCGAATTCCTGGAAATTTCCTTTTGGCATTTGAAGAAGCACTGCTGCTGAAGGAAGAATATCTCACAGTAGGCAACCAACCCTGGAATAGAGAAGAACGGACGGGAACATCCAGTTTGGCTTGAACTATTGTCTTCGGTATTCTGTTCACCATTGAAGCTTTCCTTCGGTTAAGACTTCTTCACTTTCTTGATTAGAAAACGAAGGGTGTCGACTTCCAATCCTTATTCTCATTCCTCGAAGGGAAAAGAATTTAGGATGGAGGTCGTCGTACAGGAACCTGTTAAGCAGTTGAATTGTCCAGGGTGTAGGCGCATACTGTAGTTAATTCTACGGATTGTGACCGAGACGAATAGTATCCTAATTGAACTGCAACTCGGGACTGCCTGCAACCTCCCAGGAGTTACCAGTTTCGATTTTAAGATACTTATGGTATTGTCACGACAACACCACCTCAGCTTTTGTATTTACCGAAATCCGTTTCGTTTAAATATAATTGCTCGAGCGTATTTTTTTACGCTCGATGGTTCTAGCCGAACGCATTCCCTCGTGGAATGGATTACCTGGCAACTCAGGATGACGAGTGAGCGAGAGCGAACTGTGTATTGGACTGCCGATGGCAGCCCAGTACCAGCTGGCTCTCCGAGATGCACGGTCGGTTTATGTCTCTTTCCCCTACAATGATTGACTACCGAACCGTATCTCTGCCCAACAATCACGGACTTAGGTCTCTGATTAACGGGGATTCTCGCATACATGAATGACCATCTACTGCATCGCCTTGGACATTGCGAGAATTTTCAACAGAGATATCTCTTGGACTCTTTCATCTTTCTGTTTACCGCACGGAAACAGAAGTCTGTACTAGTCTCCCGCTGCATCGCACTGCGATAATGCGGAATGATTTCTTCAGACATCTGCGCGTATTTGTAGGTGTGCAATTGTTCATTGTTCACCCCGAATTAACAGATGTATACGGAAGACATCGCCTGCTCCCCGCCCTGCCAGCTCTACTTCCAAATGATCAGCCCATGAGAAGCAGTTCTTCAGGCAGTACTCCCTGTGTTTTCTTACCTGAAAAACGACCCGCTTTCATTGCAACTACGACTCTTCACCGGACAGCAATGAAATAGCAGTTTAACGTTTTCAGTTCTTGGTAAACACAGGTTCAGAATCTTGAGAATCCTTCTCTCGATTCGGCTGTGAAGACGTAGGTTGCATTAACCTTCCACCTTCGTCTTCAACGACACAGTGTTGTTTCTCCCTAGCTGAGATTCAACTACTATGAGATTGTCTTGCCATCAGGGACCTCGGTCCCTAGAAGGCAATTGACTTTCGCCTGTTGGGCACATGCCTTAAGAATCATCACCTTGCCGTCCGGCATCGGTGGCAAACAAATAGACGATTTGTATGGTCTCTCGGCATAACCCTTTAAAGGTGAAGGTCACGTGACTTGCTCGGATGCTTGGACAACTTGCCTCACACTACCGAACGCAGTCAGTTGGCAGCTGGCAGAGCGCCCGAGTTAGTTACGATCTATGCTGTGGACTTAGTGCGGTTGTTCCAGATCAATCATTACTTCGTCCTAATAGCTTGTCCCAGTACCCAGACCATTGACACCCACCATGGAGTGTTGGTGTCCTATCCACTACCGAGAAGGAGAAACTTCGCTGCATGGGATAGGAGAATGCGAGACACTTCACTGCAGACAGATAGACCAGTATGGGTACTGGACATCACCGAAGTCGAGAAGAGGGATAGGTCATAGCGTCTATTCCCTTCTTTTCCTCTGAGGGAACTGCATGACTTTTCCTGCGAAGTCAAGCATCCAGGGGATGGGGATCTGTGACGCTCGATTTCGTACCGAACTTCGTAGCGAAGACTCAGAACCCTTCGGTCCCTGCCGATCGGTTCGAGTCCTTCACAATCCCCTCCCTAATGGACTTCACCGCCTTCGATGTGAAGGAGATGCTGCTTTGTCCTGTGAGGGCGCGACGGCACTATCTGAAGAAAACTCGACACCTCAGGTCTGAGTGTTGACGCCTCTTCGTTAGCACCGGGATGACCAAGAAAGAAGTATACAGGAACACTTTCTTTCTGACTGCGTGAGGTGATCAGGAGGGCGTACGAAGCTGATGGTAGCGACGACATCCGTACCCTTCGTCCGAGAGCCAACGAAGGCAGAGATATTGGTTCTTCCCTCGCGTTCCGCAAGAACTTCACCGTGGCGCAGGTACTGAAGGCAGGGGTCTGGTCCAACCAGACCACATGCACCTCCTTCTACCTTCAGGGTATAGCCCACAGGTCCTTGGACACTTGTCCCTTAGGACCCGTGGTGGAGGCTCAACACGTTGTGTAGCTAACCCAGACCCTAGCAGGCTGAACAGCATCGATTCCTGGTGTGATTGTAGAATGGATGAGTGAATGAGAGTGTGACTGGCTCCTCTTTCCCATCTTTTTCTCCCCTCTACCTGTGGGTAGAGAGACAAGGTCGTCACCCTGCTGGAAAGGATGAGATGCAGGTAAGCTACTCGACCGAGCCCCATCCTATCCCTTTCACTAGGGATAGGAGTGAATATCCACCACTTCCCCCAACAAAGGGGGGGAAGTGGAAGCCAACAAGAGACAAACCCATAACTTTATGTTGCCTCCTGCAAACAGGAACAAGTTCTTGCTTGCTAGTTTTAAGATACGCTTGCCTCTCTCTTATTACTTGGGTCCAGAGGTCTGACCATTGATCCTGCGGTGCACACCCCGATCAATTGGACAGAGGCTAGGATCCCTCCCTCGCTCTTATGACCAGGGAGGCAATCCAAGGTTGGGCAAACACCAGTCTGTTCACAAAAGACTCAGATTCCTCCCCCAAGAAGTGAGTCTTCCTATTGTAAAAGGACCGAAAGGTTTGTATTCCGTGTCGGAACAAATGACAATTTGTCCAAAATTGCATTTTTGTACATTCAACTTCCCTGTCAGATATATACTTAGCTATAGACTCCGTCGTCCCCGACAGAAATTCGAATTTCGCGGCACACGCTACAGGTAGGTCAGGTGATCTACCGCCCTGCCGCTGGGTGGCAGGAATAGGAACCATTCCCGTTTTCTAATCAGATTTTCTCTGTCGCCGGTACAATCAACATCGTTGTTGGTTCCTTCTTACTTGATTTTCGTGTTTCATCGCCGTTGATCTTCTAGACTGTCTTATTTGGTGACGTATTTCTTCTTTGGTTGGGCATACGCTTTTGTGGACTGTTATTTGGATTTGGATTTGAATTTTTCTCAAAATGTCGGACTCTAACTATGCGGTTAGAAGATGTGTGAATGAGGGTTGTGTGGTGAGGCTACCGAAAGCTTCGGTAGACCCTCACACTGTTTGCAAGCGGTGTAGGGAGAATGAATGCTCTATAACTAACACCTGTAATGAATGTGTAGATATGAATGAGGAAGAATGGAAGACTCTAAATTCCTACTTAAGGAAATTAGAGATGGATAGGGCTAGAAAGGCTTCTTCCAGAAGCTTAAGTAGGTCTCGCTCTAACGAGACAATTAGTGTAGCACCTAATCCTCAAGTTATAATTGCTTCCTCATGTACAACAAAGACTGCAAACCCTTGATTGGAAATTGCAGATCTAAAAGCTGCCCTCAAGAGGATGGAGCTTCAAATGCAAGCTCTGCAAGGTAAGCACAGTGAAGTGGAGAGTGATGTGAGTGTCCCCAGTGTAGTGGAGGGTGCGTCTGATCGGCTCTGTCTCGCTCCCAGGCCTAGACCTCTTCCAAGCTCCCAGGCCCAGAGGAGAAGGAATGTTGACAGCCTTACGGAGGTTATGGAGAATCCCCACTGATCAGATGTCCCCTCGGCAGGATCTGTTGCATCCCAGGCTGCCAAGGATAGCTATAGGAAAAGCATCCTCAAAGAGTGCTTCTCATCATCAGATTCTTCTCCTCAAAGAAGGGGTTGGAGTTCGGACAATCTTTCACGTCCGTTGAAAAGGAGTTCGAAAGCGCATACTTTGGATTCAAGCCCAGAACGTTTTCCGGAAGAGTATCCATGTGAGAGGAAGAGATCTAAGAGGCCCCTTATTGCACCGGCTCGCAACTCAGAGTCTCCTTCATCCTCTAGACATCCTTCCCCGCTCTCGGATAGGGAGAAGGAGGACACGGCTACGAAGATTCTCCTAAAAATGCAGGAACAGATCTCCTCATTAGTAGGGGTTCTAAAAAAGGATAATCCTCGAAGAAAAGACTCCTTCCTTCCGGTAAAGAGATCTACTCGAAGGACAGACGTATCTGGCTCCAAGCTCTTCTCCTCTACTCCTCGGACGGAAATCAGGCGAAAAGCGCCAGAAGCGTCACCCAGGCGCAATGCGCCACAAGCACCAGAAGCTCCAGTTTGGCGCAATGCGCCAGAAGTGCCGGAAACGCCAGTTTGGCGCAATGCGCCGGAAGCGCCAGCCAGGCGCAATGCGCCGCAAGCGCCATCCAGGCACCAACCAAGCGGCAGGCACCAGGACCTTCCTCTTCTAATAGAGAGATAGTGATTAACCGAGAGGCTTCTTATAGCTTTGTACAGGATCAGCTTTTTCCTGACAGGGACTCTATATGTCGCACAGGTGGCCGTAGCCCCTGTCGGGATGGCTCTGGTTCTGTTAGAAGTGGTTTTGCCAAGGACATCCCTCTACTGGCAAGGGCGCAAGATGTCGCACAGGCGGCCGTCGCCCTTGCCAGGAAGGAGATAAGGATAGAGTTTTTTCGCAGGATCAGCCTCCCCCTGGCAAGGACGCAAGATGTCGCACAGGCGGCCGTCGCCCTTGCCAGGATGGCTCGGATATGCGAGAAACCTTCACCCTATGCGAAAAGACGACTCCTCTTCGGTTGATCGCTCTTCCCCCATTAGGACTGAACATGAACATGAGCTTGAAGATGTTTCGGACGGACCTCTCAGACTATAAAACTTTAGCAGCCCTTTTTACTGCAAGAGTTCGGAGAGTCTCTTGAGTCCAGCCGCACCTCCGTCTCCTCGATCGTTGTTCACAAGCACAAAGATCTCGAAATCATCCTCCTTCTTGAAGATGCGACCGACCATTTCCAAGAAGAAAGCTTTGCGGTCTGTTGGAAATTGGCTTAAATCCAAGGAGGAGGCTGGAAAGACTGTCTTTGCCTGCCCCCCCTCCAAACTATCGGTGAGGAGAGGCATTAGGTATGAGACAGGAGAATCGATGGGTCTTGCTCTCCCTGCTTCGGCTGAGGCAGACTTCTCGACACTTGTGGACTCGTCGAGGAGACAGGTGTTGTCATCTGCAAAAACCACTTGGGGAATCTTCGGGAGTGGACCATCTCCTCAAGGGATTATTCCATGTCTTGAAAGTATTTAACTTTCTAGACTGGTCCCTTGGGGCTTGGCCAAGAAGACGCAGGATACTGACTTTCTGAGCCCCGAAGTCCTACATATTGTTTTGTCGTGTATGGACAAGGCAGTCCAGGACGGATCTAGGGGAAAGTGGCCTCCCCTGTTCGGAAAACGGGATTCGTTAAGAAGAGGGCTTTATTCAGCTCCTTCCTCACGAAAGCAGTCTCACCTGTTCAGAGGTCGTCCCTGCTTTTTGCTCCGCTTTCGAACCAGCCGTTTCCTTCTCAGTTAGTGAGAGACATTTCTCATTCACTTACTGAGAAGGCCACTCAAGATCTGTTGGTTCAGTCAGCAAAGAAAACAAGGCCATCCGTTCCTGCCTCGAAGAAGGAGCCACGTAGCCCTCAGCCACCCTTTCGAGGGAGTTCTCCTCTCAATCCTCCTCGAAGAAGAGAGGAATGGAAAAAAGAGGTAGGTCTTCGTTCAGACCAATTAAGAAGACAAAATGACGTACCAGTCCTCCAAGCACCGGTAGGAGCCAGACTTCTGAAATTTTCAGAGGAATGGACAGTGAAAGAGGCAGACACCTGGTCCCTCTCCATCGTGAAAAAAGGATATCGCATCCCCTTTCGAGACAGGCCTCCCTTGACAACGACCCGGAGGGAACTGTCTGCGAAGTACAAGGACCCTATCAAGAGAGAAACATTATTGCATCTTGTAGACCAAATGTTAGAAAAGGAGGCCATCGAATTGGTTCTGGACCCACACTCCCGGGGCTTCTACAACCGACTTTTCCTGGTTCCGAAGTCCTCTGGGGGGATGGAGGCCAGTACTGGATGTGATCGCACTGAACCAATTCGTAGAGAAGACAACATTCTCTATGGAAACTTGGATGGTCTCCCTGGATCTAAAAGACGCGTATTTTCATGTTCCCCTGCATCCTTCATCAAAGAAATATCTTCGCTTCATGATGCAGGGCAAGATATTTCAGTTCAGGGCCTTGTGCTTCAGTCTGTCTACGGCTCCTCAAGTGTTCACGAGCCTGATGAGGAACGTGGCGCGATGGCTTACACCTGAAAGGATAAGCATATCTCTACCTGGACGATTGGCTCATAAGAGCAAAATCGAAACATCAGTGTTTGGAGGATCTGAAAACGACATTAGAACTGGTACAATCACTCGGACTGCTCGTGAACCTCGAGAAGTCACAAATGATCCCCAGCCAGAACATGGCCTATCCGGGGATTCGGATGGATTCTCAGGGTTTTCGAGTGTTTCTGTCGCAAGAGAGAACTGCTCGAGGCTTGGAAAAAGTCTCGATCTTCTTAGGGAAAGAATGAAGCTCAGCGAGGGAATGGCTCAGCCTCTTGGGTACCCTTTCGTCACTGGAGCAGTTCGTTTCCCTAGGAAGACTCAACCTCAGACCTCTGCAGTTCTAGCTGCGAAGAATGTGGGATCGGAGGACAGGAGAACTGTCGGATTCATTTCCCATTCAACCGGAGATAAAGACTCACCTGAAGTGGTGGTTAACCCCTCTAAGAAGAAACGAAGGAGTGTCCCTCTCGATTCGGAACCCGCTCCTAGTGTTGTTTTCCGACGCCTCGGAAACAGGATGGGGAGCAACATTGGGACCGAAAGAAGTGTCAGGCACCTGGACAAAGGAACAGGTGGCATGGCATATCAATGCGAAGGAACTTCTGGTTATCCATCTAGCCCTGAAGTGCTTCGAATCGGAAGTCAGAGGCGCAGTAGTCCAAGTCAACTCAGGCAATACCACGGGTCTGGCGTACATCCGAAAACAGGGAGGGACTCACTCTTTCTCACTTTGCGAGATTGCAAGAGCTCTGTTGACCTGGGCGGAGGAACGGGGCATAGTACTCCTAACAAGATTCGTGCAGGGAGCGAAAAATGTAAGAGCAGACAGGCTGAGCAGGAAGAACCAGGTCCTTCCAACAGAGTGGATGCTCCACTTAGAAGTCTGCCAGAAACTCTGGTCCCTCTGGGGGAAACCTCAGATAGACCTGTTTGCAACGTTCCTCTCCAGGAGGATGGACAACTTCTGCTCCTTGGAGGAAGACCCCAGAGCCATAGCGATCGATGCTCTCCTCATGGACTGGTCAGGCATAGACGCTTATGCTTTTCCCCCATTCAAATTGCTGGGGGAAGTACTAAGGAAATTTGCATCATCAAAGGGAACAAGACTAACTCTCATCGCTCCCTTTTGGCCCGCTCAAGACTGGTTCACAGAGGTACTGGAATGGATGGACTTCCCCAGATCTCTTCCCGAAAGGACAGATCTGCTCAAACAACCCCACTTCGAGAGGTTCCACAAAAACCTCCCCACTCTCTCCCTGACTGCCTTTCGACTATCGAAAGACTTGTCAGAGCGAGAGGCTTTTCTCGAAAAGCTGCAAGCGCAATCGCTAGGGCCCGCAGGTCCTCTACTCTGTGGGTCTATCAATCGAAGTGGGAAGTCTTCCGTAGATGGTGTAGGTCGAAGAAGCTGTCCTCATCCAGTACCTTTGTGACTGACATAGCCGATTTTCTTCTCTTCTTAAGGGAAGAATCTAAATTGGCTGTTTCCACTATAAAAGGATATAGGAGCATGCTCTTGGCTGTATTCAGGAATAGGGGCCTGAACATAGAAGAAAATAAGGATCTTCATGATCTCATAAGGTCCTTCGAGACCACCAAAACGAGATCGTCTCTCCCCCCGAGTTGGAACCTGGATGTAGTCCTCAAGTTCCTCACTTCAGACAGGTTCGAACCTCCGAATAAAGCCTCGTTTAGAGATCTCACGAGGAAGTGCATATTTCTACTGGCCCTCGCAATTGCCAAGAGGATCAGTGAATTGCATGCATTGGACTCTCGGGTGGGATTTTAGGAAGATTCTGCAGTGGTCTCGTTCCAACATCTGTTTCTGGCGAAAAACGAGAACCCTTCTAAACCTTGGCTTAGAAGCTTCGAAGTCAAGGGACTCTCTCCACTTGTAGGTAGAGAGTTAGAAAGGTCTCTCTGCCCAGTCAGAGCACTGAAGTTTTATCTTGAAAAGAAGAGTCAACTTCAGGGATGCCGCCAGAGCCTCTGGTGTGCAGTAAGGGACCCGAAGAGACCCATGTCAAAGAACACACTAGCGTTCTTTGTTAGAAATGTGATAACGGAGGCTCACATGTAGTGCCAAGAGGACTCCTTAAAGCTGCCTAGGGTTAAAGCACATGAAATTCGTGCAGTTGCAACTTCCCTTTCTTTTAGCAAGAATATGTCTATGAAAGACATTTTAGCAGCAACATATTGGAGATGCAACTCAGTGTTTGCTTCCCATTACTTGAAGGACGTCAGGGTAACATACAAAAAATGTTTTTCTCTTGGTCCTTACGTATCAGCGGATACTGTGCTGGGACGGGGAGCGGATACTGATCTTTAAATAGTTTGTTTTTATTGTTGTATATTGTAACAAAGTTGGTGTTGAGTTTTAGGGTTGTTTGAAAGGATGTTGGGGATAACTCCTTTCAATCTTAGTACTAACCCCGGTGTTAGGATCAGGTGATCGGGATCAGTATCGTGCTCCTTGATAATGCCATTAGGCAAGGTGTTTTGTCATGTAAGTGGATAGGACCCCTTTGACAAAGATCCTAAGGTTCTGTCAAGTAAGTGGATAAGACCCATTTGACAGACCAACAAGATCTCTTAGCATGAGGTCACTACCCCGCTGAGGCTCTTGAGGCGATGCAGGCTCCTAGGCAGTAGCCATGAAGTCTTTCGCTAACACAGGTAGGAACCAAGGTTTTTTAATTATTACCTACAACGTATGTTGTTTACCTGTCTATTCAGTAAATAGTTGTCTCTTACCCTCCGCCAAAGGTGCCAATCATGATGCTAAGTATATATCTGACAAGGAAGTTGAATGTACAAAAATGATATTGTTATGATACAATAAAGTTTTGTACATACTTACCTGGCAGATATATACGATTAAATGGCCCACCCAGCCTCCCCTCAGGAGACAGGTGGAAGAGAAAATCTGATTAGAAAACGGGAATGGTTCCTATTCCTGCCACCCAGCGGCAGGGCGGTAGATCACCTGACCTACCTGTAGCGTGTGCCGCGAAATTCGAATTTCTGTCGGGGACGACGGAGTCTATAGCTAAGTATATATCTGCCAGGTAGGTATGTACAAAACTTTATTGTATCATAACAATATCATTTTTCCTAACTATACAAACCTGAGGTCCTTGTACATACAGTCCCACCTCATGCCACCCCTCACTCTGCGTTTTTTGCCTGGGCCTAAAGCAAAAGTGATTCTTCACCTCCCAGTCGCGCGGCGCGCGCACTGTCGGACAAGCATTTAACTACCGAACTCCCTTGTTCAAAGCTTACAACCATCCAGCTGCCGCTAGTTACCTTCCTATTGTAAAAGGACCTCAGGTTTGTATAGTTAGGAAAAATGCAATTTTGGACAAATTGTCATTTTTAATAGTTTTATCACAAAAACAGGAATTTGTGGATATTTCTCATGGAAAAATACAGCTAATAAGCGAATTTCCAGAGAATAATGGGTAGACATGATCCAGAGAGAAATCTGCAAATCCAGAGAATGCAAATACAGGGGCCCCATTGTACTGACATTTAATCTTTAGCTCTGACTTACTTGCACTCCCTTTTCCTTTCGGTTCAGGAAAAGTGTATCGTTACTTTTGGTTCAGGAAAAGCATTTTGAGAAACTTAAACAGGATGTAAGCCTTATTCTAGAATCATTTAAATCAATTCCCCCCATAGTGATCGCTCTTTTTCGCGTTGTAGAGGTAAGGTGTCTGTGCTCTCGCCCGTGTGTAGCCGAAGCCTAGGACTGCCCTGCAACAGTTGGTCAAGTCTGCTGCTATGGACCCGGATCTGTTTGCTAGAAGTGAGAACACTTGCTTCTGTCTGCCTATGCAGTTCAAGTTAAGGTGATAAGTGATTATCTACTGGTAGATGGACAGTTGCAACCTCCTGGCATGCTTAGAGAGACTTGGGACCAGTACCTTACATGGTGGAGATGGTGAGGGGGAATTCATTTTTGATTGTCCTCTACTGGTTTAATCTCCTGCTTATAGCTGATCCTTTGTTGTCTTCCTACGAAAGAGAAGTCTCTCTCTCTCTCTTTAGTAGGAGGTTTTATTAGAAAGAATGAATGGGCCAGTCGGTAATTCACTTGGATTTTACCCGTCTTTCCTAGTTCCATAAGCAATTGGAAGTAGGCGGTCATTCTCGGACATTTTGAGACTGAATAACAAGATGTGTCTGTCCCCATACTTTTCGTTTTCTAGCATGGTTTTAGTGCTTTTCTAAGAACGGTCAGACTTGTGGTAGACATGCAGAAACGTATTCCTCTTACCAGTACATCCTCAGTTATGCAAGCTCCTTCAAGATGTGTTTACAAGAAGGTATTGCTGTTATGTGCACTTTCTTTAGATTAGTGTACAGCACCTCTATTAGTTTGTCAGGGATTTTGTTGCACATAAGTGGATGGTGTCGATTTTTAGGAGCAAGAATCTTTTCTACTGAATCACTGGTTCAAGTTGGCCAACTCTGTCAACAGTATTCTAATGGCCAAAGACCTGTAGCTTAATACAATATAGAATGGTCAGCACTACATTTGGTTAAACTTTCTAAATATCAGGGCAGTGGAAAGACCATCAGAGATACTTAGCAGGTTTATCCCTAGTCAGAAACAAAGTCTTTGTGGGAAGTTTGCTGATTTGAGTGAAATAAACACAACACTATTGGTTTGATCATTCAATGTATGGAGGGACAATATTTTGGCGATAGGAAGATTCAGAAAGAACAAACTACCTACAGATGGCTTTTACATCCTTAAGTTCAGCAGTTGCTGTGGGAACTCCTCATGTAGACTAACTACCATGTAGATGAACAGGAACACCCAGATGATTACTCTCCTTTGATGGCCCTCAGACTTGAGCTGTGGATGTGTTTCCTTAAGTGGCCTGATTCTGGGTCATATGGCTGCCCCTTGATATTGAGCGATTTCAAGATCGAGAATTGCTTAGTGTCTCCTGTAGAGGACTTGTAGCCTCAGAGCAAATGATTTTTGGAATTTCTAGTGCTCTTGGTAGACGCCCCTCTTATTCTGCTGTTAAGAGGAAATTAATTTGATTATATAATTCCATGCACTTCCACTAACTTATGCATCTCCTTAACAGCATAGAGATGCTAGAATGTCTCTGCGCCCAATAAGGGGATTTTTAAGTTATCAAGTGGAAAACAACTGTGGCCTTGTGTCTGAAGCAGTAGTCTGAGTATTGCTGAGGGTGGCATTCTAGAGGAATTCTCAGCACCTGAAACATTGTAGACATCAATGTTTTTCTGCTTTCATAAAAATAGTACGGCTTTTTCGCTCTTTACTTTCAGAGTTATCGTTCCATACTTTCCTCTGTATTGCATCATGTGCTTTTAGATCTCGCTGAGGATCAGCACTGTAAGGTGTTGAGATTGAAGCCCCTTCATCTTTATATCAGTCTCTCTCTGGAGTTCAGATGCAGGTCTAACCTTTATCTGAATTATTTACTATGAAATCTTTTATTTAGCACTATTGGTAGTTAATTTATTGCAGGCACCCTTCTTTAAGCTCTGGTAAAGGGAATGCTATTTTATCTTTCTGCCTTAGAGCTAAGGGTAATGTTAAGACTATGTTTAACAGAGAACTGTAAGAATTCCAATATATCCTCCTTAGTGGAGAAGAAGAGGAAATGCTTCTGTGTCCTCCAGAGGCAATTAAACTTAATCGTATAGGTTAAACCTGGAAGAGGTAGTTATCCTTTTAGAAACCTGGAACTTCTTTGTCAAAGGTTAACCTTGGAAGAGGTAAAGTTAATCTTTTGTTTTGTGGTTTTAGGAAACCCATATGTTGTCAGAGGTAAGTCTGGAAGAGGCAAAATTAATCTTTGTGGTTTTAGAAAACCTAGCTGTCTTTACCAATGGTTAAGCCTGGAGGAGGCAAAGTTAACTTTTTGGCTTGGGGGTTTAGAAAACCTAGAATGTATTTGTCTAAGGTTAAACCTGGAAGAGGTAAAGTTAACCTTTTCTTTTTTGTTTTTAGAAACCTAGAACGTCTTTGTCAAAGAACATAAAGTCCTTGGTGACGTATTTGATTAGGCTAGTACATGAGAACTTGTTCTATATCTACTACCTTTGTTGAAGGTAAACATTCATAATGTGAGCAGCACTTGTAACTTCATTTAGTGTTATGTCAATTTGTCGCTTCAGGATAGGATTGATGTGGCGCAGTAGAAGTGCAATTTGGTTTTTACCCGTTCAGTACCTTAAGTATGCAGAATCGTGATTGAAAACAGTAAAGCCCTTAATCCATTACTAGGTGTGGGTAGTCTTTTCCTGCACCGAGGAAAGAGCAATCCTGTAGGCTCTTTTGTTTAAATCCCAGTTTTAATATTTTAGGGAACATGATGGTACAAATTTTGTGTGGGAGCATACCATTATATCATATAAGTATTTATTGTAAATGACTCGTTTTATAGGGCTTTTGGACCCAGGCACAGGGGTCCCTTCACACCGCTCCTGTTTCATTCTGACTGGATCAAAGTGGTTTTCTCCACAAGGCTGCTCTTTGATGCACATGTATGAGAGCCTTGCTCCCTGAATGGAATCTAACTTTGCTGGTAGTAAAATCCAGAAAGGATTCCGGATCAGGTGAGAATGTTTTGGGTTTCATGCAAGAAACCTTTAGCTCGGTTGGCTGAGCGGATTTTTTGTCTAGCTGCACCACCCACCATCCTCTTCTTAATGTGCGAATCAGCTTACTTTAACAGTAGGTAAGATTCATCTCAAATAATATAAATTTTGTTCATGCAACTTACCTGACAGATATATATATAGCTGTATTCTCCGAAGTCCGACAGAATTTCAAAACTCGCGGCACACGCAGGGGCGGCCAGGTGGTAGTACCATTCCCGCTGCTGGGAGGCGGATATCAGGAACCATTCCCATTTTCTATTCATATTTTTCTGTCGCCGGTCGCTAAACAACTGTTTACAGACCTCCGCCTAGGATTTTTTGGATTGACTCGTTCTAAGTATCTGGATTGACTTTTGGTTATTGATTCTGGATTGTTGGGTTGGTTGCATAACGTGATAGTGGACTGTTTTGTTTTTTGATTTTGGATTGGCTTTTCTGTGAACTGATGTCTGGATCAAGTTCAGTGAGTTTCAGAGTGTGTGTGAAGAGTGATTGCAAGGTGAGGCTACCTAAATCATCGGTAGATCCCCACACAGTATGTATGGGGTGTAGGGGGCTTGTATGTTTGTTGGATGATCGGTGCAATGAATGCGAAGGTTGACCGATGATGGATGGAAAGTGTATGATTCTTATCGCAATAAATTGGAACACGATAGGTATCAGGAGGGCTTCCTCCAAGAGCGGTTCTTCGAATAAAGGTAAGGGAAGTAACATTTCACCTGTATTAACACCAGTAGAATTTGCTTCACCTAATCCTGTGTTGTTGCCTGCGGGCCCTGTTTCTGTGTCTGGAGAAGGTAATGCCCTTTCTCTGATTCTAGAGTCGTTACGCATTCTAGAGTCCAAAGTGTTGGCCTTAGAAACCGGCTCAAGTAAAAGTTGAGTGATCGTGCCCCTAGTGTTGTGGAGGGGGCGTCAGATCGGCCCATAATGCCTCTAGGCCTAGACCTCTATCGGACTCCCAGGGCTCAGGGAGTGGGTATGTCAAAAGCCGCAAGAGGGTTACGGGGGCTCCCCACCGATCTGGCGTCCCTTCGGCAGGACCTGTTGTTAGTTCCCAGGCTGCCAAGGAGCGTGCACAGGCTCGCATCCTTAAGGACTGTTTTTCGTCCTCCGAGGCGCCCTCTCTCGCGCAAGGGGTGGAGCGCTCGGAGAGACTCGCGTCCGTTGTTGAAAAGGACTTTTCCGAGGGAGGACGCTTCACGTCCTCTCTCACCGTTATCGTTGCGGTCTTCACCTGCGTCGTATGACGCGTTTCCTCCGCAGAAGAGAGGTAGGACGTCATCTGAGGACGACGCTGAGAAGCGCTTCTCTCGCGCTTCGGAGAGGCAGGTAGCTGTACCTGTGAGAAGGAAGGAGGCGTCCCCTCGCCCCTCGCCCCTCGTCTTCTCGCAGGTTCAGCCCTTCACCTCCTCTAGTTTCTTCACCAACGAAGAATATTCTTGTGTCTCTTCAAGACCAATTGTCAGCTTTAATGGCTCAGAAGACTCGCCCAGCAGCAGTCGAGCCTAAGCGTAGGAAGGACGCCAGGCTGCCTGTCAAGAGGACGAAGCAGTCCCCTTCTTCCTTGTCTCCTCGTTCGTCTTCTGTCTCCGCTTGCTTCTCCATCGGAGCTTCCTCGATCTCGTTCTACTTGTAGGAAGTCTTGTGGAGAGGACGCTTTTCTTCCCTCTCGACGTCCTGATCAGCCCGCGCGTCAGGACGCCTTTGAGGACACTCGGCAGGACGCTTTTGAGGACGCTCGGCAGGACGCTTTGAGGACGCTCGTCGGGACGTTTTGCTAGACGCTTTGCCTTTTGA
>NC_087214.1:39160044-39195451 GCF_015104395.2 Macrobrachium nipponense | reverse complement strand
TCAAAAGGCAAAGCGTCTAGCAAAACGTCCGACGAGAGTCCTCCCAAAAGCGTCCTGCCGAGGTGCCTCAAAGGCGTCCTGACGCGCGGGCTGATCAGGACGTCGAGAGGGAAGAAAAGCGTCCTCTCCACAAGACTTCCTACAAGTAGAAACGAGATCGAGGAAGCTCCGATGGAGAAGCAAGCGGAGACAGAGATGAACGAGGAGACGGAGAAGGGGACTGCTTCGTCCTCTTGACAGGCAGCCTGGCGTCCTTCCTAGCTTAGGCTCGACTGCTGCTGGGCGAGTCTTCTGAGCCATTAAAGCTGACAATTGGTGGGTCTTGAAGAGACACAAGAATATTCTTCGTTGGTGAAGAAACTAGAGGAGGTGAAGGGCTGAACCTGCGAGAAGACGAGGGGCGAGGGGGCGAGGGGACGCCTCCTTCCTTCTCACAGGTACAGCTACCTGCCTCTCCGAAGCGCGAGAGAAGCGCTTCTCAGCGTCGTCCTCAGATGACGTCCTACCTCTCTTCTGCGGAGGAAACGCGTCATACGACGCAGGTGAAGACCGCAACGATAACGGTGAGAGAGGACGTGAAGCGTCCTCCCTCGGAAAAGTCCTTTTCAACGGACGCGAGTCTCTCCGAGCGCTCCACCCCTTGCGCGGGGAGGGCGCCTCGGAGGACGAAAAACAGTCCTTAAGGATGCGAGCCTGTGCACGCTCCTTGGCAGCCTGGGAACTAACAACAGGTCCTGCCGAAGGGACGCCAGATCGGTGGGGAGCCCCCGTAACCCTCTGCGGCTTTTGACATACCCACTCCCTGAGCCCTGGGAGTCCGATAGAGGTCTAGGCCTAGAGGCATTATGGGGCCGATCTGACGCCCCTCCACAACACAGGGGCACGATCACACACTTTACTTGAGCCGGTTTCTAAGGCCAACACTTTGGACTCTAGAGTGCGTAACGACGCTAGAATCAGAGAAAGGGCATTACCTTCTCCAGACACAGAAACAGGGCCCGCAGGCAACAACACAGGATTAGGTGAAGCAATTCTACTGGTGTTAACCTCTTCATTACCGAAAGTTTGTTTGGAGGTAGGTGGGTACCACCATCAAGTCTACTACACCGCACAGGGTGCATAAAGGTGGTACGCATAGTACCACCAAAACTCCTCTTTTCAGATAGGGACTTCCAATCATTCTGTTAATTTCTGTTTGAAGAGTTTGGAGCAAAATAAACAGTATGACACGATGCCAGACGTATGATGAACCCCAAAAAATATTATTACTGCTTATAGTAGTGTGTAGGTGACAGATGAACTGCGTCTCAACAAAAAATCACAAAACCAGACAAGCGTAAACATGTAATACTTCTACCCAAGTAAAAAATCAGTTGTATCATCATTTACTGTATTATTTATTTATTCACTTATTACATTTTACAAATAAAAGATATGAACACCAGATAAATGAAGGTAGAAATAAAGCCTTATAGACTTTATATATAAAAAACCAAACCAGAGAAAAAGAATTTTTTCTTAGGACAAGAACTTGAAAAAATAGTTTAGATCCCTGATGCCCCTAAAGTGTTTTCTGTGATGAACTAATCTTAGAAAACGTAGAAAATGACATCGACCAATTTTTGAAAGATATACTATAAAATTTGCGATTTCCATATTTATTGGCGGGGCTTTCGCTTTAGTTTTTGCTCTTTTTTTTTTGTTATTACATGCTTATTTACTGTTCTATTTTGATAATACTTTATGTGCATGTTCCAGGTGGGATATACCAACATTCTGTAAGACCAAATTTCTATTCAGACCATAGTTTTCTCGACGACCACCAGTGTCCCTTGGTACAAGGGACACTGAGTTTCACATTTTTTTTCATAAAATCATTTATTTTCCCTGTAGATGATAAAACTAACAGAGAATATGCGTTTATTATAGTGCTAATAATACCTGATAATTTCATTAGCCTGTCTTGATTAGTGTATTTTTGGCAAATATTTTTACGATCGGCACCCCTCCAAACTGGAGTCACTACCGAGAGATTCAGTTCGCAGCAAACGCAATGTTTACATTCTGCTCACCCACCCGGTAAAGAAGGGGTTAATACAGGTGAAATGTTACTTCCCTTACCTTTCGAAGAACCGCTCTTGGAGGAAGCCCTCCTGATCCTATCGTGTTCCAAGTTTACGCCGATAAGAATCATACACTTTCCATCCATCATCGGTCAAACCTTCGCATTCATTGCACCGATCATCCAACAAACATACAACCCCCCTACACCCCATACATACTGTGTGGGGATCTACCGATGATTTAGGTAGCCTCACCTTGCAATCACTCTTCACACACACTCTGAAACTCACTGAACTTGATCCAGACATCACGTTCACAGAAAAGCCAATCCAAAATAAAAAAACAGTCCACTATCACGTATGCCAACCCAACAATCCAGATCATAACCAAAAGTCAATCCAGATACTTAGAACGAGTCAATCCAAAAAATCCTTGGCGGAGGTCTGTAAACAGTTGTTTACCGACCAGCGACAGAAAAAATATGAATAGAAATGGGAATGGTTCCTGATATCCGCCTCCCAGCAGCGGAATGGGTACTACCACCTGGCCGCCCACTGCGTGTGCCGCGAGTTTTGAAATTCTGCCGGACTTCGGAGAATACAAGCTACGTATATATATATCTGTCAGGTAAGTTGCATGAACAAAATTGATATTATTTGAGATGAATCTTACCTACTGTTTAAAGTAAGCTGATTCGCACATTAAGAAGAGGATGGTGTAGTGCAGCTAGACAAAAATCCGCTCAGCCAACCGAGCTAAAGGTTTCTTGCATGAAACCCAAAACATTCTCACCTGATCCGGAATCCTTTCTGGATTTTCTACCAGCAAAGTTTAGATTCCATTCAGGGAGCAAGGCTCTCATACATGTGCAGCAAGAGCAGCCTTGTGGAGAAAACCACTTTGATCCAGTCAGAATGAAAACAGGAGGTGTGAAGGGACCCTGTGCCTGGGTCCAAAAGCCCTATAAAACGAGTCATTTACAATAAATACTTATATGATATAATGGTATGCTCACAAAATTTGTACCATCATGTTCCCTAAATATTAAAACTGGGATTTAAACAAAAGAGCCTACAGGATTGCTCTTTCCTCGGTGCAGGAAAAGACTACCCACACCTAGTAATGGATTAAGGGCTTTACTGTTTTCAATCACGATTCTGCATACTTAAGGTACTGAACGGGTAAAAACCAAATTGCACTTCTACTGCGCCACATCAATCCTATCCTGAAGCGACAAATTGACATAACACTAAATGAAGTTACAAGTGCTGCTCACATTATGAATGTTTACCTTCAACAAAGGTAGTAGATATAGAACAAGTTCTCAGTACTAGGCCTAATCAAATACGTCACCAAGGACTTTATGTTCTTTGACAAAGACGTTCTAGGTTCTAAAAACAAAAAGAAAAGGTTAACTTTACCTCTTCCAGGTTTAACCTTAGACAAATACATTCTAGGTTTTCTAAACCCCCAAGCCAAAAGTTAACTTTGCCTCCTCCAGGCTTAACCATTGGTAAAGACAGCTAGGTTTTCTAAAACCACAAAGATTAATTTTGCCTCTTCCAGACTTACCTCTGACAGCATATGGGTTTCCTAAAACCACAAAAAAAACAAAAGATTAACTTTACCTCTTCCAAGGTTAACCTTTGACAAAGAAGTCCAGGTTTCTAAAAGGATAACTACCTCTTCCAGGTTTAACCTATACGATTTAAGTTTGGAATTGCCTCTGGAGGACACAGAAGCATTTCCTCTTCTTCTCCACTAAGGAGGATATATTGGAATTCTTACAGTTCTCTGTTAAACATAGTCTTAACATTACCCTTAGGCTCTAAGGCAGAAAGATAAAATAGCATTCCCTTTACAGAGCTTAAAAGAAGGGTGCCTGCAATAAATTAACTACCAATAGTGCTAAATAAAAGATTTCATAGTAAATAATTCAGATAAAGGTTAGACCTGCATCTGAACTCCAGAGAGAGACTGATATAAAGAGAGAGGGGCTTCAATCTCAACACCTTACAGTGCTGATCCTCAGCGAGATCTAAAAGCACATGATGCAATACAGAGGAAAGTATGGAACGATACCTCTGAAAGTAAAGAGCGAAAAAGCCGTACTATTTTTATGAAAGCAGAAAAACATGATGTCTACAATGTTTTCAGGTGCTGAGAAGTCCTCTAGAATGACCACCCTCAGCAATACTCAGACTACTGTGTCAGACACAAGGCACAGTTGTTTTCCACTTGATTAAGGATAGATCCTATGATAACTTAAAAATCCCCTTATTGGGCGCAGAGACATTCTAGCATCTCTATGCTGTTAAGGAGATGTCATAAGTTAGTGGAAGTGCATGGAATTATATAATCAAATTAATTTCCTCTTAACAGCAGAATAAGAGGGGCGTCTACCAAGAGCACTAGAAATTCCAAAATCATTTGCTTCTGAGGCTACAAGTCCTCTACAGAGACATCTAAGCAATTCTCGATCTTGAAATCGCTCAATATCAAGGCAGGCTATGACCCAGAATCAGGCCACTTAAGGAAACACATCCACAGCTCAAGTCCTGAGGGCCATCAAAGGAGAGTAATCATCTGGGTGGTTCCTGTTCATCTACATGGTATTAGTCTACATGAGGAGTTTCCCACAGCAACTGCTGAACTTCAGGATGTAAAGCCATCTGTAGGTAGTTTGTTCTTTCTGAATCTTCCTATCGCCAAAATATTGTCCCTCCATACATTGAATGATCAAACCAATAGTGTTGTGTTTATTTCACTCAAATCAGCAAACTTCCCACAAAGACTTGTTTCTGACTAGGGATAAACCTGCTAAGTATCTCTGATGGTCTTTCCACTGCCCTGATATTTAGAAAGTTTAACCAAATGTAGTGCTGACCATTCTATATTGTATTAAGCTACAGGTCTTTGGCCATTAGAATACTGTTGACAGAGTTGGCCAACTTGAACCAGTGATTCAGTAGAAAAGATTCTTGCTCCTAAAAAATCGACACACCATCCCTTATGTGCAACAAAATCCCTGACAAACTAATAGAGGTGCTGTACACTAATCTAAAGAAAGTGCACATAACAGCAATACCTTCTTGTAAACACATCTTGAAGGAGCTTGCATAACTGAGGATGTACTTGGTAAGAGGAATACGTTTCTTCTGAATGTCTACCACAAGTCTGACCGTTCTTAGAAAAGCACTAAAACCATGCTAGAACAAAACGAAAAGTATGGGGACAGACACATCTTGTTATTCAGTCTCAAAATGTCGAGAATGACCGCCTACTTCCAATTGCTTATGGAACTAGGAAAAGACGGGTAAAATCCAAAATCCCAGTGAATTACCGACTGGGCCATTCATTCTTTCTAATAAAACCTCCTACTAAAGAGAGAGAGAGACTTCTCTTTCGTAGGAAGACAACAAAGGATCAGCTATAAGCAGGAGATTAAACCAGTAGAGACAATCAAAAATGAATTGCCCCCTCACCATCTCCACCATGTAAGGTACTGGTCCAAGTCTCTCTTAAGCATGCCAGGAGTTGCAACTGTCCATCTACCAGTAGATAATCACTTATCACCTTAACTTGAACTGCATAGGCAGACAGAAGCAAGTGTTCTCACTTCTAGCAAACAGATCCGGGTCCATAGCAGCAGACTTGACAACTGTTGCAGGGCAGTCCTAGGCTTCGGCGGACACACGGGCGAGAGCACAGACACCTTACCTCTACAACGCGAAAAAGAGCGATCACTATGGGGGGACTTGATTTAAATGATTCAAGAATAAGGCTTACATCCTGTTTAAGTTTCTCAAAACAAAATGCTTTTCCTGAACCAAAAGTAACGATACACTTTTCCTGAACCGAAAGGAAAAGGGAGTGCAAGTCAGAGCTAAAGATTAAATGTCAGTACAATGGGCCCCCTGTATTTGCATTCTCTGGATTTGCAGATTTCTCTCTGGATCATGTCTACTCATTATTCTCTGGAAATTCGCTTATTAGCTGTATTTTTTCATGAGAATATCCACAAATTCCTGTTTTTTGTGATAAAAACTATTAAAAATGACAATTTGTCCAAAATTGCATTTTTCCTAACTATACAAACCTGAGTCCTTTTACAATAGAGGTAACTAGCGGCAGCTGGATGGTTGTAAGCTTCGAACAAGGGAGTTCGGTAGTTAAATGCTTGTCCGACAGTGCGCGCGCCGCGCGACTGGGAGGTGAAGAATCACTTTTGCTTTAGGCCCAGGAACAAAAACGCAGAGTGAGGGGTGGCATGAGGTGGGACTGTATGTACAGGACCTCAGGTTTGTATAGTTAGGAAAAATGATATTGTTATGATACAATAAAAAGTTTTGTACATACTTACCTGGCAGATATATACTTAGCTATAGACTCCGTCGTCCCCGACGAGAAATTCGAATTTCGCGGCACATGCTACAGGTAGGTCAGGTGATCTACCGCCCTGCCGCTGGGTGGCAGGAATAGGAACCATTCCCGTTTTCTAATCAGATTTTCTCTTCCACCTGTCTCCTGAGGGGAGGCTGGGTGGGCCATTTATCATATATATCTGCAGGTAAGTATGTACAAAACTTTATTGTATCATAACATATCAGTTTTGTACATTCAACTTCCTTGTCAGATATATACTTAGCATCATGATGGCACCTTTGGCGGAGGGTAGAGACTACTATTTACTGAATAGACAGGTAAACAACATACGTTGTAGGTAATAATTAAAAAACCTTGGTTCCTACCTGTGTTAGCGAAAGACTTCATGGCTACTGCCTAGGAGCCTGCATCGCCTCAAGAGCCTCAGCGGGGTAGTGACCTCATGCTAAGAGATCTTGTTGGTCTGTCAAATGGGTCTTATCCACTTACTCGACAGAACCTTAGGATCTTTGTCAAAGGGGTCCTATCCACTTACATGACAAAACACCTTGCCTAATGGCATTATCAAGGGAGCACGATACTGATCCCGCCATCACCTGATCTAACACCGGGGTTAGTACTTTCAAACAACCTAAAACTCACACCAACTTTGTTACAATATCCAACAATAAAACAAACTATTTAAAGATCAGTATCCGCTCCCCGTCCCAGCACAGTATCCGCTGATACGTAAGGACCAAGAGAAAACATTTTTTGTATGTTACCCTGACGTCCTTCCAGAATGGGAAGCAAACACTGAGTTGCATCTCCAATACGTTGCTTGCTAAAATGTCTTTCATAGACATATTCTTGCTAAAAGAAAGGGAAGTTGCAACTGCAACGAATTTCATGTGCTTTAACCCTAGGCAGCTTTAAGGAGTCCTCTTGGCACTTCATGTGAGCCTCTGTTATCACATTTCTAACAAAGAACGCTAGTGTGTTCTTTGACATGGGTCTCTTCGGGTCCCTTACTGCAAACCAGAGGCTCTGGCGGCATCCCTGAAGTTGACTCTTCTTTTCAAGATAAAACTTCAGTGCTCTGACTGGGCAGAGAGACCTTTCTAACTCTCTACCTACAAGTGGAGAGAGTCCTTGACTTCGAAGCTTCTAAGCCAAGGTTTAGAAGGTTCTCGTTTTTCGCCAGAAACAGATGTTGGAACGAGACCACTGCAGAATCTTCCTAAAATCCCACCCGAGAGTCCAATGCATGCAATTCAACTGATCCTCTTGGCAATTGCGAGGGCCAGTAGAAATATGCACTTCCTCGTGAGATCTCTAAACGAGGCTTTATTCGGAGGTTCGAACCTGTCTGAAGTGAGGAACTTGAGGACTACATCCAGGTTCCAACTCGGAGGGAGAGACGATCTCGTTTTGGTGGTCTCAAAGGACCTTATGAGATCATGAGATCCTTATTTTCTTCTATGTTCAGGCCCCTATTCCTGAATACAGCCAGAGCATGCTCCTATATCCTTTTATAGTGGAAACAGCCAATTTAGATTCTTCCCTTAAGAAGGAAGAAAAAATCGGCTATGTTCAGTCACAAAGGTACTGGATGAGGACAGCATTCTTCGACCTACACCATTACGGAAGACTTCCCACTCGATTGAAGACCCACAGAGTAGAGACCTGCGGGCCATAGCGATTGCGCTTGCAGCTTTCGAGAAAAGCCTCTCGCTCTGGACAAGTCTTTCGATAGTCGAAAGGCAGTCAGGGAGAGAGTGGGGAGTTTTGTGGAACCTCTCGAAGTGGGGTTGTTTTGAGCAGATCTGTCCTTTCGGGAAGAGATCTGGGGAAGTCCATCCATTCCAGTACCTCTGTGAACCAGTCTTGAGCGGGCCAAAAGGGAGCGATGAGAGTTAGTCTTGTTCCCTTTGATGATGCAAATTTCCTTAGTACTTTCCCCCAGCAATTTGAAAGGGGGAAAAGCATAAGCGTCTATGCCTGACCAGTCCATGAGGAGAGCATCGATCGCTATGGCTCTGGGGTCTTCCTCCAAGGAGCAGAAGTTGTCCATCCTCCTGGAGAGGAACGTTGCAAACAGGTCTATCTGAGGTTTCCCCCAGAGGGACCAGAGTTTCTGGCAGACTTCTAAGTGGAGCATCCACTCTGTTGGAAAGGACCTGGTATTCTTCCTGCTCAGCCTGTCTGCTCTTTAACATTTTTCGCCGTCCCTGGCCACGAATCTTGTTAGGGAGTACTATGCCCCGTTTCCTCCGCCCAGGGTCAACAGAGCTCTTGCAATCTCGCAAGTGAGAAAGGAGAGGTCCCCTCCCTGTTTTCGGATGTACGGCCAGACCCGTTGGGTACTTGGCCTGAGTTGACTTGGTACTACTGCGCCTCTGACTTCCGATTTCGAAAGCACTTCAGGGTCTAGATGGGATAACCAGAACGTTCCTTTCGCATTGATATGCCATG
Organism: Macrobrachium nipponense; assembly: GCF_015104395.2. Classification (NCBI taxonomy): domain Eukaryota; kingdom Metazoa; phylum Arthropoda; class Malacostraca; order Decapoda; family Palaemonidae; genus Macrobrachium; species Macrobrachium nipponense. The sequence continues at coordinate 39,186,547 of NC_087214.1, read as the reverse complement.
CCACCTGTTCTTTGTCCAGGTGCCTGACACTTCGTTTCGGTCCCAATGTTGCTCCCCATCCTGTTTCCGAGGCCGGGGTCAGAAAACAAACAAACCTAAGGAGCGGGTTCCGAATAGAGAGGGACACTCCTTCTTTTCTTCTTAGAGGGGTTAACCACCACTTCAGGTGAGTCTTTATCTCCGGTTGAATGGGAAATGAATCCGACAGCTTCTCCTGTCCTCCGATCCCACATTCTTCGCAGCTAGAACTGCAGAGGTCTGAGGTTGAGTCTTCCTAGGGAACGAACTGCTCCATGACGAAAGGGTACCCAAGAGGCTGAGCCTTCCCTCGCTGAGCTTCATTCTTTCCCTAAAAGATCGAGGACTTTTTCCAAGCCTCGAGCAGTTTCTCTCTTGCGACAGAAACACTCGAAAACCCTGAGAATCCATCCGAATCCCCGGATAGGCCATGTTCTGGCTGGGGATCATTTGTGACTTCTTGAGGTTCACGAGCATCCGAGTGATTGTACCAGTTCTAATGTCGTTTTCAGATCCTCCAAACACTGATGTTTCGATTTTGCTCTTATGAGCCAATCGTCCAGGTAGAGATATGCTTATCCCTTTCAGATGTAGCCATCGCGCCACGTTCCTCATCAGGCTCGTGAACACTTGAGGAGCCGTAGACAGACTGAAGCACAAGGCCCTGAACTGAAATATCTTGCCCTGCATCATGAAGCGAAGATATTTCTTTGATGAAGGGATGCAGGGGAACATGAAAATACGCGTCTTGTAGATCCAGGAGGACCATCCAAGTTTCCATAGAGAATGTTGTCTTCTCTACGAATTGGTTCAGTGCGATCACATCCAGTACTGGCCTCCATCCCCCCCCGAGGACTTCGGAACCAGGAAAAGTCGGTTGTAGAAGCCCCGGGAGTGTGGGTCCAGAACCAATTCGATGGCCTCCTTTTCTAACATTTGGTCTACAAGATGCAATAATGTTTCTCTCTTGATAGGGTCCTTGTACTTCGCAGACAGTTCCCTCCGGGTCGTTGTCAAGGGAGGCCTGTCTCGAAAGGGGATGCGATATCCTTTTTTCACGATGGAGAGGGACCAGGTGTCTGCCTCTTTCACTGTCCATTCCTCTGAAAATTTCAGAAGTCTGGCTCCTACCGGTGCTTGGAGGACTGGTACGTCATTTTGTCTTCTTAATTGGTCTGAACGAAGACCTACCTCTTTTTTCCATTCCTCTCTTCTTCGAGGAGGATTGAGAAGAGGAACTCCCTCGAAAGGGTGGCTGAGGGTTACGTGGCTTCCTTCTTCGAGGCAGGAACGGATGGCCTTGTTTTCTTGCTGACTGAACCAACAGATCTTGAGTGCCTTCTCATAAGTGAATGAGAAATGTCTCTCACTAACTGAGAAGGAAACGTTGGCTGGTTCGAAAGCGGAGCAAAAAGCAGGGACGACCTCTGAACAGGTGAGACTGCTTTCGTGAGGAAGGAGCTGAATAAAGCCCTCTTCTTAAGAATCCCTGTTCCGAACAGGGAGGCCACTTCCCCAGATCCGTCCTGGACTGCCTTGTCCATACACGACAAAACAATATGTAGGACTTCGGGGCTCAGAAAGTCAGTATCCTGCGTCTTCTTGGCCAAGCCCCAAGGGACCAGTCTAGAAAGTTAAATACTTTCAAGACATGGAATAATCCCTTGAGGAGATGGTCCACTCCCGACATTCCCCAAGTGGTTTTTGCAGATGACAACGCCTGTCTCCTCGACGAGTCCACAAGTGTCGAGAAGTCTGCCTCAGCCGAAGCAGGGAGAGCAAGACCCATCGATATTCTCGTCTCATACCTAATGCCTCTCCTCACCGATAGTTTGGAGGGGGGGCAGGCAAAGACAGTCTTTCCAGCCTCCTCCTGGATTTAAGCCAATTTTCCAACAGACCGCAAAGCTTTCTTCTTGGAAATGGTTCGGTCGCATCTTCAAGAAGGAGGATGATTTCGAGATCTTTGTGCTTGTGAACAACGATCGAGGAGACGGAGGTGCGGCTGGACTCAAGAGACTCTCCGAACTCTTGCAGTAAAAGGGCTGCTAAAGTTTTATAGTCTGAGAGGTCCGTCCGAAACATCTTCAAGCTCATGTTCATGTTCAGTCCTAATGGGGGAAGAGCGATCAACCGAAGAGGAGCGTCTCTTTTCGCTAGGTGAAGGGTTTCTCGCAGTATCCGAGCCATCCTGGCAAGGGCGACGGCCGCCTGTGCGACATCTTGCGTCCTTGCCAGGGGGAGGCTGATCCTGCGAAAAAACTCTATCCTTATCTCCTTCCTGGCAAGGGCGACGGCCGCCTGTGCGACATCTTGCGCCCTTGCCAGTAGAGGGATGTCCTTGCGAAACACTTCTAACAGAACCAGAGCCATCCCGACAGGGGCTACGGCCACCTGTGCGACATATAGAGTCCCTGTCAGGAAAAAGCTGATCCTGTACAAAGCTATAAGAAGCCTCTCGGTTAATCACTATCTCTCTATTAGAAGAGGAAGGTCCTGGTGCCTGCCGCTTGGTTGGTGGCCTGGATGGCGCTTGCGGCGCATTGCACCTGGCTGGCGCTTCCGGCGCATTGCGCCAAACTGGCGTTTGGCGTTCGGCTTCTGGCGCATTGCGCCAAAACTGGAGCTTCTGGTGCTTGTGGCGCATTGCGCCTGGGTGACGCTTCTGGCGCTTTTCGCCTGATTTCCGTCCGAGGAGTAGAGGAGAAGAGCTTGGAGCCAGATACGTCTGTCCTTCGAGTAGATCTCTTTACCGGAAGGAAGGAGTCTTTTCTTCGAGGATTATCCTTTTTTAGAACCCCTACTAATGAGGAGATCTGTTCCTGCATTTTTAGGAGAATCTTCGTAGCCGTGTCCTCCTTCTCCCTATCCGAGAGCGGGAAGGATGTCTAGAGGATGAGGAGACTCTGAGTTGCGAGCCGGTGCAATAAGGGGCCTCTTAGATCTTCCTCTCACATGGATACTCTTCCGGAAAACGTTCTGGGCTTGAATCCAAAGTATGCGCTTTCGAACTCCTTTTTCAACGGACGTGAAAGATTGTCCGAACTCCAACCAACCCCTTCTTTGAGGAGAAGAATCTGATGAGAGAAGCACTCTTTGAGGATGCTTTTCCTATAGCTATCCTTGGCAGCCTGGGATGCAACAGATCCTGCCGAGGGGACATCTGATCAGTGGGGATTCTCCATAACCTCCGTAAGGCTGTCAACATTCCTTCTCCTCTGGGCCTGGGAGCTTGGAAGAGGTCTAGGCCTGGGAGCGAGACAGAGCCGATCAGACGCACCCTCCACTACACTGGGGACACACATCACTCTCCACTCACTGTGCTTACCTTGCAGAGCTTGCATTGAAGCTTCATCCTCTTGAGGGCAGCTTTTAGATCTGCAATTTCCAATCAAGGGTTTGCAGTCTTTGTTGTACATGAGGAAGCAATTATAACTTGAGGATTAGGTGCTACTAATTGCTCGTTAGAGCGAGACCTACTTAAGCTTCTGTAAGAAGCCTTTCTAGCCCTATTCCATCTCTTAATTTCCTTAAGTAGGAATTTAGAATCTTCCATTCTTCCTCATTTCATATCTACACATCATTACAGGTGTTAGTTATAGAGCATTCATTCTCCCTACACCGCTTGCAAAACTGTGAGGTCTACCGAAGCTTTCAGTAGCCTCACCACACAACCCTCATTCACACATCTTCTAACTGCATAGTTAGAGTCCGACATTTGAGAAAAATTCAAATCCAAATCCAAATCCAAATAACAGTCCATAAAAGCGTATGCCCAACCAAAGATCCAATACGTCACCAAATAAGACAGTCTAGAAGATCAACGGCGATGAAACACGAAAATCAAGTAAGAAGGAACCAACAACGATGTTGATGGTACCGGCGACAGAGAAAATCTGATTAGAAAACGGGAATGGTTCCTATTCCTGCCACCCAGCGGCAGGGCGGTAGATCACCTGACCTACCTGTAGCGTGCGCCGCGAAATTCGAATTTCTGTCGGGGACGACGGAGTCTATAGCTAAGTATATATGAGGGCCTCAGAACCAGAAAGTCGTATATGCCACTTTTTAAAATGAGTAAATTGGCCTCAAAGTTTATCATTCATTTACTCTGGTTCTAAGAAAGATATCGATTTAAACTTAGTTTCATATGAAAGCTATACTCTTTATAAGTTTTTTGTGAAAATTTGAAAAAAATTGTTGGGTGCGCTTGCGCGCTAGCATTCAAAATGTCTGCCAAACTCCCATTTATTTTTAATATTTGAGTCATAACAAGCACTTAAACCATAATTGAATGTGTTAAACGATAATAAAGTGTTATCATATTGTTGTAATAATGATGATGATATTAATAAGAGTAATAGTAATAATACTGGTAATAATAATGATAATAATACTATTTTAATAATATATTGATAAGTAATAATAGTGTGCTGAAAAGACGATACATTTTTGTGATAAGAAACCGAGAATTGCTAATGATAATAATGATAATAATAATAGTAATAATAATAACAATGGGAATAATAATAATAATAATAATAATGATAATGATGATAATAATAGTAATAATAATAATGATGATAGTACAATAATATTAGTACTAATAATGACACTGATGATGATAACCTTTCATCATCATAATACATCGATACTTATAATCAATCACAAGAAAATACTATAATAGAATAGTAATACTATTGTCATAATAATAATGATAATAATAATAATAATAATAATAATAATAATGATAATAATATAATGATAGAAATAATAATATTATGATGGTTGTAATAATGATGTTGACGATGATAACCTTGATCACCATGATGTTTAACCATCAATAATACACAATAATATTATCATAATAATTTTTTTTTTACTACTACTACTACTACTACTAGGGCCCCCATCCTTTAATAGAAGCTGCAATGTGAAGGGGACTTAACTCGATCAGATTGCAGTCTGTTAGCTCCAAACATCGCTACCAGCTGTGACCCTCATCCACTACTACTACTACTACTAGTACTACGACTATTATTACTGCCAGAGGAAGACATAATGTACTCAAATAAAGAATAATTTAGACATAATAACAGCACAACACAACGGATAATCGTAATCTCCCGCTATGATCACTGAAGTGAGATGTAAACATTGGCGGGAGATTGTAAGCTGCGCGGATGATTGTCGATGCTTACACGCGCCTTATGGGGAAAAAACGCTCATTGGCCTAGAATTCGCTACCCGCAAAGTGACGCGCGCTCTCATTGGCTTAATCGCGCTAGTGATATGCGTCTATCTGGTCCTCATGAACCGTCCGAGAGCGGCTGCCAGCACCGCTCGAAGTCATGTTCTTTCCTGTAGCTAAAATCGATAATTTCCGACTGTCTCAGTAGGAATTTCGACCGTATGTAAATGGTGGAATGGCCTAGAAATGCCTCAAATACACAGAGAAAAGGTTGCCAAATCTACCAGTATGCATAACTCCAAATCCACCTGGAAGTGGCATATACGACTTTCTGGTTCTGGGGCCCTCATATCTGACAGGGAAGTTGAATGTACAAAAATGCAATTTTGGACAAATTGTCATTGTTCCGACACGGAATATAAACCAAACCTTTCGGTTCTTTTACAATAGGAAGACTCACTTCTTGGTGGAGGGAATCTGAGTCTTTTGTGACAGACTGGTTTTGTTTGCCCAACCTTGGATTGCCTCCTGGTCGTAAGAGCGACGGAGGGATCCTAGCCTCTGTCCAATGATCGGGGTGTGCACCGCAGGATCAATGGTCAGACCTCTGGACCCAAGTAATAAGAGAGAGGCAAGCGTATCTCTTAAAACTAGCAAGCAAGAACTTGTTCCTGTTTGCAGGAGGCAACATAAAGTTATGGGTTTGTCTCTTGTTGGCTTCCACTTCCCCCCCTTTGTTGGGGGAAGTGGTGGATATTCACTCCTATCCCTAGTGAAAGGGATAGGATGGGGCTCGGTCGAGTAGCTTACCTGCATCTCATCCTTTCCAGCAGGGTGACGACCATGTCCCTCTGCCCACAGGTAGAGGGGAGAAAAAGATGGGAAAGAGGAGCCAGTCACATCTCATTCACTCATCCATTCTACAATCACACCAGGAATCGATTGCTGTTCAGCCTGCTAGGGTCTGGGTTAGCTACACAACGTGTTTGAGCCTCCACCACGGGTCCTAAGGGACAAGTGTCCAAGGACCTGTGGGCTATACCCTGAAGGTAGGAAGGAGGTGCATGTGGTCTGGTTGGAGGACCAGACCCCTGCCTTCAGTACACCTGCGCCCACGGTGAAGTTCTTGCGGAACGCGAGGGAAGAACCAATATCTCTGCCTTCGTGGCTCTCGGACGAAGGGTACGGATGTCGTCGCTACCATCAGCTTTCCGTACGCCCTCCTGATCACCCCTCACGCAGTCAGAAAGAAAGTGTTCCTGTATACTTCTTTCTTGGTCATCCCGGTGCTAACGAAGAGCGTCAACACTCAGACCTGAGTTGTCGAGTTTTCCAGTTTTTCTTCAGATAGTGCCGTTCGCGCCTCACAGGACAAAGCAGCATCTCCTTCACATCGAAGGTGGTGAAGTCCATTAGGGAGGGGATTGTGAAGGACTTGAACCGATCGGCAGGGACCGAAGGGTTCTGAGTCTTCGCTACGAAGTTCGGTACGAAATCGAGCGTCACAGATCCCCATCCCCTGGATGCTTGACTTCGCGGAGGAAAAAGGTCATGCAGTTCCCATCAGAGGAAAAGAAGGGAATAGACGCTATGACCTATCCCTCTTCTCGACTTCGGTGATGTCCAGTACCCATACTGGTCATATCCGTCTGCAGTGAAGTGTCTCGCATTCTCCTATCCCATGCAGCGAAGTTTCTCCTTCTCGGTAGTGGATAGGACACCAACACTCCATGGTGGGTGTCAATGGTCTGGGTACTGGGACAAGCTATTAGGACGAAGTAATGATTGATCTGGAACAACCGCACTAAGTCCACAGCATAGATCGTAACTAACTCGGGCGCTCTGCCAGCTGCCAACTGACTGCGTTCGGTAGTGTGAGGCAAGTTGTCCAAGCATCCGAGCAAGTCACGTGACCTTCACCTTTAAAGGGTTATGCCGAGAGACCATACAAATCGTCTATTTGTTTGCCACCGATGCCGGACGGCAAGGTGATGATTCTTAAGGCTATGCCCACAGGCGAAAGTCAATTGCCTTCTAGGGACCGAGGTCCCTGATGGCAATCTCATAGTAGTTGAATCTCAGCTAGGGAGAAACAACACTGTGTCGTTGAAGACGAAGGTGGAAGGTTAATGCAACCTACGTCTTCACAGCCGAATCGAGAGAAGGATTCTCAAGATTCTGAACCTGTGTTTACCAAGAACTGAAAACGCTAAACTGCTATTTCATTGCTGTCCGGTGAAGAGTCGTAGTTGCAATGAAACGCGGGTCGTTTTTCAGGTAAGAAAACACAGGGAGTACTGCCTGAAGAACTGCTTCTCATGGGCTGATCATTTGGAAGTAGAGCTGGCAGGGCGGGGAGCAGGCGATGTCTTCCGTATACATCTGTTAATTCGGGGTGAACAATGAACAATTGCACACCTACGAATACGCGATATTTGAAGACAAACTCAGATGTCTGAAGAAATCATTCCGCATTATCGCAGTGCGATGCAGCGGGAGACTAGTACAGACTTCTGTTTCCGTGCGGTAAACAGAAAGATGAAAGAGTCCAAGAGATATCTGTTGAAAATTCTCGCAATGTCCAAGGCGATGCAGTAGATGGTCATTCATGTATGCGAGAATCCCCGTTAATCAGAGACCTAAGTCCGTGATTGTTGGGCAGAGATACGGTTCGGTAGTCAATCATTGTAGGGGAAAGAGACATAAACCGACCGTGCTCTCGGAGAGCCAGCTGGTACTGGGCTGCCATCGGCAGTCCAATACAACAGTTCGCTCTCCCTCTCTCGTCATACTGAGTTGCCAGGTAATCCATTCCACGAGGGAATGCGTTTGGCAAGAACCATCGAGCATAAAAAAATACGCTCGAGCAATTATATTTAAACGAAACGGATTTCGGTAAATACAAAAGCTGAGGTGGTGTTGTCGTGACAATACCATAAGTATCTTAAAATCGAAACTGGTAACTCCTGGGAGGTTGCAGGCAGTCCCGAGTTCCAGTTCAATTAGGATACTATTCGTCTCCGTCACAATCCGTAGAATTAACTACAGTATGCGCCTACACCCTGGACAATTCAACTGCTTAACAGGTTCCTGTACGACGACCTCCATCCTAAATTCTTTTCCCTTCGAGGAATGAGAATAAGGATTGGAAGTCGACACCCTTCGTTTTCTAATCAAGAAAGTGAAGAAGTCTTAACCGAAGGAAAGCTTCATGGTGAACAGAATACCGAAGACAATAGTTCAGCCAACTGGATGTTCCCGTCCGTTCTTCTCTATTCCCAGGGTTGGTTGCCTACGGTGAGATATTCTTCCTTAGCAGCAGTGCTTCTTCCAAACGCAGAAATTCCAGGAATTCGACCATTCGGCGAGGTTCCCGACTTATCGTAGTAGCAATTATCGGGGATTCTCGTCTAGCCCACTCTGGACCGTGGTTTCGCCCAAGTGTCTTGCAGATCGTAAAAAAGCTTGAACACTCTGAGTGCTAGAAATTCCGCGAATTCTAAGCACTCGGCGAACCCCCACCGAATTCGTCAGACGATCATCGGTTGGCGGTCCTCCCAATTCCCGTAGAAATCGAGGATGGGGCAGGATCCTTCCTCAACGACGGGGACTTATGTCAGGTGAGGACCCGAAGGTTCCCCCCAGTAACCCAGTCCCCAACGTGGAATCCTACAGAGAAACCCTCTGCAGGATCCCTTCCCTTTCCCTCGTAGCCGTAAGGAGAGAGGTAATGGGGGAGGAATTGGATACTCCGCTCGCCTTCCCAGTGGTAACTAGCAGTTGGAGAAGCGGAGAACGAGCAGCCATCACCTTGCGGCGATGGCCTCTCAGAATCTAGGAAAACGTATCGTCAGGAGAAAACGTTTTTTTCCCGAGGAGGGTTACGAACTCGTACTGTAGGTTAAGCCTCTGCCGCCACCGTGAACATCGTCTGGGTGGGGCTGATTGAGCACCTGACAGGAGAGAGCCGATACCGTCCTCCAACGCATCCCAGTCCTCGTCGAGGCCAAAACCTCTCAAGAAGACCGAATGGGGGAGCGCTCCAAGTGCCGCCTCACGCCACAGGTCTAACCAGGAGACGGCCTGGAAGCCGCCATAGCGGTGCATTCCAGGCCTAGCGCCTCTTGCTGCAAGAACCGAGGTTCTCTGACAGGAGCTGTTGCAGAGACACACCCGGAGTTTAGCCTGGCTAACTCTGGATTTACCTGTTTGGGCAGCATTGGATCCTCTGATGGCACGTAGAATCCCCGCTGTCGCAGTAGAGGAAGAGGAAGTGAGCTGGATGACCTGCCAGACCTCAGCGAGCCCTCCTGTCCGGTAGACGAGAGACCCCACCTGGTCTAACACAGATCGTCAAGCTCCGATTGCGACAGACCCACCGTCGGTTTGGGTTCCTTCTTCGGACCCCAAAACGACTCAAGCCGGGACGTGGGGTCGGATGGTGGGAGCGGCGATCCTTCCCCGAGGTCGTTGTGCTGACGAATCAGTGCAATAACCTCGGCAAAGTTCCTCTGGATATCCGGAGCGGCTGCATCTTGTGGAGTAGGACCGTGCCTGGTACGTACGGCGTTGTGAAGGGATTGTGCGGGGCGCGCCCCTCACGATCACTCCTCGGTGCCTCGCCCTTCCCGGTGTAACCCGAGGAAGTTGAAGGTATGGGAGAGGAAGACCTGACGCTCCCCCCTCGCTCACTGGCAGGACCAGTGTGCTTGGAGGGCTGCAGGCGATCACCAACCCGTGGTGGGGATCGAGCTGCAGGCCTGGTCGCGCCATTCCCCTGGGGGAGAATGGCTGGACCGAGAACAGCGGCCCCGATCTCGTGCGTCAGAGAACTGCTGCTGGTTGCCCTACCCATCCGGTCCCTGTGGGAGCGGCGGTCAGGCGACCTGCAGAGACCACTGTCGCAGTGAGACCGGTACTTGTCCTCACAGGCGCGTCGAACCACTGTGTGCCACGCGATCGGGGGGACCCCTTCCCAGCCTCAGCCCGTGGCCGGTCTGGTACCGTCACCTCAACCCGGGTGACTGGCTGGTCGCTACGAGAGCAACCGCTGGCCTGGCGAGTCACCTGAGCTGCTCTCACCAGCCTTTCGCTCCATGCCGTGAACCTGGCGCCGAGCAAGCTCTGGCGTCTGGTTCTTGGCTGCATGGCCACCAGTGGGTGACCGTACACTCAGTACCTCTCGCGAATGAGAGGCCGAGACGGAACCTGGTGTAGAGGCAGAACCTCTAATACCAGGCGAGGAAGTACCGGTGTTAGCCGGTACCCCTCTGGTCCCCGTCTTCTTCTTCCTTGCGGAAGGAGAGACAGGCCCTACTCCCGAAGGAGCAGGAGGACCAGCAGAAGGACCCTGGGACGGGCCCTGAGAAGTTCCCGAAGGAGCCTTCTTAGGAGGGGAGGAGGCAGCCTTCTTCTCTGCGGCTGGGTAGCCTTGGAAGTCGAAGGAGAAGAGATGGCTGCAGACGACAAAGACGACGATGAAGACGACGATGAGACGACGACGACACCTTCCTCTTTTCCTCTCCTTCTTCGTCAGCTTCCTCAGGACAGATGTGAGGTCAGCCATCCAGGGCCGAGCCGGGGCTGCTGTGCCGAAGCAACAGGGCCCGGTCGCACCTGTCCGGACAGACCAACGTCTGAGGCAGCAGCACCGTGACTGGGATGACGTCAGCAGGTACGGGATCAGCAGGAACAGCCAGGCAGGTACGGCAAGCACGGCAGGGAGCACAGGTATGGCCAGGAGACGGGGCAGCAGCCAGCGACATACTGGGTACCAGCGGCAGGTCCAGGGGCGAGCTCTTTTGGGCAGCGGAATTCTGGGCGAGGCAGCACGGCAAATCGGGCGGCGGCAGCACGCCCCTCTTCGGTACGGCGGCAATCGGACCCTGCACGGCGGCTGAAGGAGTCACAGATACCACGTGTGGAGAATACACCAAGTGAGGAGGGGCGGCGTACCCTGGGGAGAGAAAGTGGTAGACATAGTGGCCACCACTCCATGGGTGACTGCACCAGACCCCGCCAAATGGTGAGCAGCCCTGGACACTCGGCACGCCCTGCAGCCCCAATAACGCCCACACCTGACCAAGGTCATCCCTCACGGGCAGAAGCACCTGCGGAAGCAAGAGTCGGGTAAACAGGAGGGGTCCCCCTCTTGCAGGGGGGGTGGGGGAGCCCCCACCCTGAACAAACGGAAGACCCTTATACAATGCACGTCGGGTAACGAGCGCCCTCTTCTACGCTCGATAGATCAGGCGAAGAGAAGGACCTCGAAACCCCCCTCCCCCCCAAAGGGAAGGTACCATAACGTGGGAGCCGAGCGGGGCAGGAAAAGAAGACGAAGAATTGGTTACCAAGGGAGTCGCGGAGAGCTTTCCGATGACTCCTTGGCAGGCCTTCGCTCTTCCCACCCCCGCACAACACCCACTGCACCTCCGACCACGGCTCGGCGCGAGAGCATTCTCGCCCTCGCAACCGAGCGCAAGGGCTGAGGATCAATTCCCGGGAATGAGCGGAAACCTTGATCCATAATGAAAATAATACATGAAAATGAAAAAGAATACTGTATTTACAATTTCACTTTCACACAAAATTAAAAGGCTCAGGCCAAGAGCATTCGCGCCCTCAGCACTGAGCGCAACGGGCAAGAAAATAAATGAAAAATGAAAAAGAGGACTGCACTTACGATTTTCACTTTCACACTTTCACCCAAAAATTACAAGGCTCGAGCCGAGAGCTTCCCGCCCTCGCACCGAGCGCAACTGAGCATCAATCTTCGAAAAGAGAGGAAGACCCCACACTTGCGGCCCTCCACCCCCGGTACATCTACGGTTGAAAGGTGATGTTGAAGACCATCCATGCAACACGTTAATCCTCTTCGCCATTGCCGGAGAGAGACAGGATGCAGTCTTGAAAAACAAAAACTCTGCCTGACGACTCTCATGAGGGCTCGCATGTTCCAAGCATGAGTCAAATGCCACCCAAAGGCCTGGGGTCCCTGGGATGGCAAGACCGAGAAAAAGTTTCTCATAAGTAGCAGAATCTCCACTAAGGAGAACACACTACTTACATGAAGAGTAGAGCAAGTGTGGTATTCACAGTTGCATTGGAAAAAAATTAACTTTCGCAATTCTGAGAAAGAAAAGTCCCATCAATGACGCCAAACAAAGAGGACGGTTCTAATCCCTGAAATTAATGGAGGAATGAAAGAGAATTTTAACTATTTCATTGCTGTTTGGCGAAAAGGCTTGTGCTTGCAACGAAGGCTTGAAGTCATTACCCGTATAAAACTATAAAACACAGGGATGTACAGCCTGTACAAACCACTTCTAACACTGCAAATGTTGGTTCTGGAAGTAACTTCTTTTTACCCTGACAGTGGTGCTGTCAGGGCAGACAAAGTCTTCCAACATTTACTCCAATTTGGGGTGAACAACTAGTAGTTGAACACTAATTAGATAATGTATACTGTATTCCCCTTGTATCTGCGGGGATGTGTACCTGACCGCACCTCTGCCCCGCCCCACATGAATAGCTAGAATCCGTGAATAGTTGAAACCCCTATAAAAACGATTAAAACTGCTTACAGCTAGTGGTTGGCTTACAACCTATGCAGGTTACGATTTATCGACTCTACAACCACCCAAATCTAGAACAACTGGGAAGCGACGTGAGCAAGAAAGAGTAGTTTTTAGCTGAACATACGACAGTTTTCCCCAGCTCCCGCCTCTCCACACACACGCAGCTCACTTTTTTCAGCAACAAGAATATAACTCCAGTAAACTTATGCCATCAAACACAACCGTAGATAAAATTGAGAGAGAATCATTTTAATCAAAACTTCATGGCAATAAATGATAAGTAACGTAACGGTAAAGCTCTTACTACGATGAAATCAAGTGAAAATAGCAAACAATAATTTAGTTCACGAAAAGTATTAAATTCATATTTTGACATAAAAACACATTGTATAATGGCAAATTACTTGTCTCATATAAGTAAGGTATCTAGATATTTTATGCTAACTAGAGGCAAGGCAATTCGCTCCGAATTGAGTTAAATATGGCGAAATAAACTCGTATTTGCCATCAGCTGATTTCCAAACCAAAACATTGACCGCTTTGTTGGTACTTTATGATAGAATAATATGAGAATAATACAATATTATTGGATACAGTAATGTATGACTTTTAAAAAGATACACAGAAAAGATGCATATTCATTGTGTTCTTATTTCATGAATATACATAGCCATCAGCAGCATGACATCGCTCAATCATGCTGATGTTGGTCCAAATCTGATTCCCGTTTCATGTCCAGTTTATTTTCCTACTGATATATCATAGTCAGAATTCATGGAACCTCCAAAATTGGCTTATATATTAATAAGTTACTAAATTATAGAGTAGATGTAGTATACAGTATATTGTAGGCTAGGCTACTGTATTCGTATGTATACATATACCATGATATCATCATCATTGTATATGCGAGGCTAACTTGTTAATGTTATTCAATTTCTCTTTGTACTGAATTATCATAAGTCAATGTGCATTGAACCTAGAAAATTAGCTGAAATTAATAATTACTATGCCATATAAAGTATGCACAGTATAAAGTATACTGTGCAGTGCAGGCTAGGCTAGTACTATAATATTCTTACGGTAAATCAACATGGGCCGACTTACGTCCAAATCGTCTTACGACCGGTTGGTTGTAACCAATTACTGTCGTAAGTCAGCAATTAGCTGTATTTTGTTAGTTAAAACTCAAGATGAATGAGCCTCATTCTAACCAATGAGCATCCGATGGACGTCGTGACGTCATTTTCATATGGGATATTAGGAGGGGTATTGGCCAACATATGCCAGTGCGCCTCAGGCTATTATTTGGGAAGGATGATGACGATTTTTGTCCGTAAACCATGTAGATTTGAATTCTAAACCTTTTTCCCTTTTGATTGCAGTTATTTTATGTTCTTTTTTTTCAGTATCATGTCAGATGATGTGTTTCAGAGTCAGGGTCTGAGTACCTGCCAAAAATCTATCAGATGATGATTATAGTAATAATTTCTTAGAGGTTGACAGTGACAAAGAGTGTTTCGAAGACATTGAACCTCTTGTCGATGAAGGCTGGCGGTTCATAACTGATCCATCTTGTGACTTGCGCCCAGACCCAGGCCCCCCTGACTCATGGAGGGTGGTAATAGGATTCCTGCTTACACACCAGATTTCACCTGCTTACGTGGTGCATTTTTTCTCCTTTTTTGTGTGATGTAATTGACAAATTGTGTGAATGGATGAATGCGCCGGGAAGAGTAGTACTTTCATTCAACAGGAAAGCGGTAAGGTGAAAGGACTTCTTTATGGAGGCCTGTTTACTCGTGATGAGATGTGTTTTTTTATAGCTTGCTGATGATGAATGGGGGTGAATAAACTGCCCCATATGTATATACGTATTGGTCACGAGATGCTGTTGCTTTTATTATCATTATCATTATTATTATTATTATTATTATATTATTATTACTATTATTATTGTTTTATTATTATTATTACCAGTGCCGTAAACATTCATGATGTATACGCTGTTTCTGTATGAAACTTAGGAATAACTGTTTCAGTAAGAAAACTAGTACTGCTATTACCACTACTACTATTTTACTGCTACTTTAATACTTTTTCTGCTACGTTTATTTCTATTACTTTACTACTATTTCTACTACTTTATAACAGTTTTCTACTTCTGCAATTACTTTTTCCACTAAATATTCCTATTTTTTCCGATATTCTTACTATATTTTTTGTAATTTTTTTTGCAATGGGGTAAAAATATTCATTGATATCCGTACACAATTTTTTCAATTTTTTCATAAGAATGTAAAGGAAAAATATGAATAACATAAAATTTAGAGGGAGCCAGTAATGATTGATACTCGCGGTCGACAGGGGGGTCTCATGCGGTATGCAAGCATTAGCAGCAATGCAGCAGGCCAGTGGCGAAGGGGTTAAGGACGCCGCGTCGGCCACCCTGAAAGCCTGGGTAGGTGGCTTTGGCAAGAACGCGCCGAAGGGACAGCCATACATCCTTGACAAGAATATGGCTGTCCGGATCTTCCCAGGCGGCAAGTCGACCGGGTAACGTCGACCCCGCCCGCGGCAGCTCCGGCTATCGCTGCTATCCAACTCCAGTGGACCAGGCCTGATGGAAGGGGGAGCCCCGGATATCACAAGCAGACGTCGCTAACGTTAGACCTGAACATTGAGCCAATGACGGTAGGTGGGGAGGTGAGTTGTTGGTTGATTGGTGGGTTTGTTGGGCGCCCAAGGGCTTCCCTTGGACGCTTCTGGATCTTCTTCCCCTATACCTTCCTCTTCATCTTTCCAAGGCTTTACGGAATCGGAAGATTCCGGCTAAGACGCCTGCTGCCTCAGTCGTCCCCAAGGTGAAGGGACAGAGAGAGCAGAAGACCCTGGAGAAGACGTCGTTTAACGAAGATACTTCGTCCTCTTCCTCCTTCTTCCCGTAAGTCTACCGGCCCTCACCCATCCCGGAGCAGATAAAGCGAAGACTTCTTTCTCATCTTCGCACTCTAAAGGGTCTAGAGGTAAGTCCTCTAAAGAGAAAGTCCGTGCTCCTGCCGAGCCAGTACCTTCCTCTTCTACCGGAGCTCTTCCGGTGACCCCTGTTGAGGCCAGTTTTTCTGGTCCCTTCGACCCTGTCTCCTTCACAGCAGGGGTCTTGCAACAGGTGGGGAATATGGTAGGCACAATGATGAACACCAGGTTCGATCAAGTGCTCGCCTAAATCTCCACCTCGTTTGCACGGTCCGGTCAGTCGATTCAGAACATCTCGGATCGGGCTGACGGACCAGGAGAACCGGCTGGCAGGTCTGAGTCAAGCTCCTTCAGCTGTTCTTCCTCTAGCAGGCGCCGGAGTTACTCCGATGCCTGACTATAACTCCCTTCCCGCTTTTACCATGAGCAATCCTTGGAGGGTAGCAGCCTTTGCTCCCTTCAAGGATGGAATGATTTCCATCCTGGACTGCGGAACTCCTCGTATCGAGGACTTCGAGTTCCACCCCGCCGGCCTGAAACCACCTTTCATGGGATATGCTAGGTTGAGCGAGGCAGCTCTGAATAGGGAAGACAAGATCCCTAAAGAGACTGTCATCTACAGCCTGGAAGAGGGATTGCACTAATACCAGGCTCCAGGCATTCAAGAGCCCCTTCACAATCTTTGCGACGGAGAATGAGGCACCACTCCCCTTCACAACAAAGATTGTGGAGGTGACCATACAGGCCGCCATGAAGGATGAGCCTCTCCCTCAGCTCAGGGAGTCAGACCCAACGTCTCCACTCTTCCCAGCCTATGGGGACCTTTGGGCAGACCTTCCGGCAACCTTCACGGTAGGAAAACTTAAACCGGACTGTGCTATTGATCAGTTCTGGGAGAGGCTCCCTAGGCTGCCGGATAACCTAATCCAAGCCGAATTTGAGGCAAGGACTAGGTTAGGGAGGACGCTGAATGCTTTGGTAATGACAGAGGTTGCGGCCCATAATCTTACTTCTGGTTTGGAGCCTAATTGGTTTTAAGGCGCTTAGCAAAGGCGCAAACACAGACCGTGCAGTCGGATCTGTAACGAGTTTTTGTGGTAGCAAGGCGGAACTGCAGGAAACATGTCCTGCAGGAAGCTACAATTCGGCATGAACCGAATAAGTTGCTGGTTTCTACTATCCGGGGGGCTGACCTCTTCCCAGAAGCCGCTGTAAACGAGGTACAGCATGAGGCGACTAGGCTCAACCAAAGCCTTAGAGTTCGCTGGGGTCTTTCTAATAAAAGGAAGACAGAAAGTACTCCTTCTGGCTCATAAAAAAGCTAAAGAATGGCCAAGAAATTCCCACCCTTCCAGATCTCAAACAACAGCAACAATTTGTTCCAACGCAAGTCCTGGGTCTCACAATCTGTGCAACCGACGACTGCCAAAGGTCAGAATCAGCCCATCCTCCTGTTGACTCCCCAAAGCTGTTTCCCCGGCTTTCAACCCTGCTTTTGAAAGTCAAACATTCCAAGCCATCAATAGGTTTGGAAGGGGAAGCAGGGCTAGGGGTGCATTTCGCCAAAGGGGTGGCGGAAGGGCAACCAACAGGGGGAAACACTTCCGTGGAGGACGCGGAGCACGTCCTGCACAGCAACAGTGAGAACCCTCAGGTAGGAGGGAGGCTGTTCCTCTTCCGTCACAGGTGGGGATTCAGCAATTGGGCACAGAGCATTGTGTCCAAAGGGCTGGGGTGGAGTTGGATCAAAGGTCCCCCTCCATCCAAATCATTCCTTCAACTACCAACAAAGGAATTGACAGAGTATGCGCAAGAGCTCCTTCAGAAAGGGGTAGTATCAAGAGTCAAACATTTAAAGTTTCAAGGACGTTTATTCAACGTGCCAAAGAAAGGCTCAACAAAACGAAGAATAATCTTAGACTTGTCCCGTCTAAACTTATTCATTCGTTGCGACAAGTTCAAAATGCTGACTCTCGCAGGTGCGGACCTTACTTCCCCGTGGGGCCGTCACCACCTCTATCGATCTTACAGATGCATACTATCATATCCAGTCGCGAGACACTTCCGCCATACCTAGGCTTCAGGTTGGGAGACCATGGCATTCTCTTTCAAAGTGATGCCCTTTGGGCTGAATGTAGCCCCAGGGGTCTTCACGAAAATAGCGGGAAGTAGTAGTACAACAACTGTGATCGCAAGGGATAATGGTAGTAGCGTACCTCGACGATGGCTCATTTGGGCAACAACCGTTGAGGATGCCTCAAAGCCCACAGGCAAAGTAATTAAATTTCTGGAACATCTGGGGTTCCAAATAAACAAGACCAAATCCAGGCTTACACCGAGTCTCGTTCTCAGTGGCTCGGCATTCAATGGGACCTGAACTCCCACACTCTGTCAATTCCATTGGTCAAAAGGAAAGAAATAGCCAAGTCGATAAGGCAATTCCTCAAGTGCAAACGAACGTCAAGGAGAAACCAGGAAAGGATCCTAGGTTCCCTCCAATTTGCTTCAGTAACAGACGTTCTGTTGAAAGCGAAATTGAAAGATATAAATCGAGTTGGCGTTCAAGAGCAAATGTCAAATCTCGAGACAAGTTGTCAGTAATCCCCCCGATTCTTCGCAAACGTCTCCGTCCCTGGGCGGAGACCAAGAACCTGTCCAAATCAGTTCCTCTCTAGTTCCCTCCTCCGGCGTTGGCTATCCATACAGACGCCTCTCTAAGCGGGTGGGGAGGATATTCCCAATTCAAGAAGGTTCAAGGGATTTGGTCATCTCAGTTCCGCTAGCTTCACATAAATGTGTTGGAAGCTATGGCAGTATTCCTCACTCTGAAGAGGCTTCTACCAGCCAAGAATTCTCATATAAAGCTGGTTTTGGACAGTGCAGTAGTAGTACACTGCATCAACAGGGGAGGATCCAAATCAAAAACATGTGAACCGTGTCATGATAGCCATTTTCTCTCTAGCAACCAAGTACAAATGGCACCTATCCTCCACCCATCTGGCAGGAGTAAGGAACGTGATAGCGGACGCCCTGTCTCGATCAGTTCCTCTAGAATCGGAGTGGTCCCTGGACAAGAGCTCATTCCAGTGGATACGCCGGAGTGTCCCAGGTCTCCAGGTAGATCTTTTTGCATCTCAAGCGAACCACAAGCTCCCTTGTTATGTGGCCCCAACCTGGACCCTCTGGCTTATGCCATAGACGCCATGTCCATAAATTGGAATCAGTGGAAGAAGATATACATCTTTCCTCCAGTGAATCTTCTATTGAAAGTCCTGAACAAACTCAGGACTTTCAAGGGACAAGTAGCTCTAGTAGCCCCGGATTGGCCCAAGAGCAACTGGTATCCTCTGCTTCTGGAGTTGGGTCTCCGGCCTCGGCGGATCCCCAATCCCAAGCTCTATCTCAGTCAGTACAAATGAGGACTGTGTTCGCTTCCTCAGGAATTCTCAAAGCCCTAACTTTATGGACTTCATGAAGTTTGCGGCTAAGAGAGATGCAAATATTGATCCCCAGAATATTCTTTTCTTAGAATCAGATAAGAGGGAATCAACTCTAAGGCAGTATGATGCTGCTGTAAAGAAATTAGCAAATTTCCTGAGGGAAACAAACACCCGAACCATGACAGTCAATCTAGCTATATCCTTTTTCAGCTCTCTATTCGAAAAAGGTTTAGCAGCTAGTACTATTACCACTAATAAGTCAGCTTTAAAGAAAATCTTCCAGTTTGGCTTTAAGCTAGACTTGACAGACTCCTACTTTACGTCTATTCCTAAAGCCTGTGCTAGGCTCAGACCTTCAGCAAGGCCTAGTTCAGTTTCATGGTTCTTGAATGACGTTCTCAAACTGGCTTCAGATACTGACAACGATTCATGTACTTATCTAATGCTACTGAGGAAAACTTTATTCTTACTAAGCTTGGCCTCAGGAGCCAGAATATCAGAACTGTTGGCCCTTCCCAGAGATGCTGGACATGTAGAATTCCTCCCTTCAGAAGAAGTCTTACTATCTCCAGATCGTACTTTTTTGGCAAAGAATGAGGACCCCTTAATGAGATGGGCCCCTTGGAAGGTCCTCCCTCTTCCACAAGACCCTTCTCTTTGTCCAGTGACGACCTTATGAGCCTGTCTGTCCAGGACATCCTCTAGATCCTCAGGCCCCCTCTTTATGAGGGAAAAAGGTGGTACTATTTCAATAAAAGGGATTAGACAACAAATCCTTTATTTTATCAAACATGCAAATCCTGATTCATTCCCTAAAGCCCATGACATCAGGGCAGTAGCCACCTCTATTAATTATTTCCAGCATATGAACTGTGATGACTTAAAGAAATATACTGGCTGGAAATCGCCGACAGTTTTTTAAGCGTCATTATTTAAAGTCCTTGGAATCTTTAAAATTTCCGGCAGTGGCAGCAGGAAATGATATTGTTATGATACAATAAAGTTTTATACATACTTACCTGGCAGATATATACTTAGCTATTTGACTCCGTTGTCCGACAGAAATTCGAATTTCGCACACACGCTACCTGTAGGTTAGGTGATCTACTTACTGCCGCTGGGTGGCAGGACTAGGAACCATTCCCATGTTCTATCATATTTTTTCTATACCGCCTGTCTCCTGAGGGGAGGTAGGGTGGGTATAAATCGTATATATCTGCCAGGTAAGTATGTATAAAACTTTATTGTATCATAACAATATCATTTTTATACATCAACTTACCTGTCAGATTATATACTTAGCTGATTACACCATTGGAGGTGGGGACAGAGACAGCTAAATATAGATTCAAACAGGAATCACAACAATCGTTGTAGGTAAAAATAAATAAAACCTTGGTTCCTACCTGTTCTGACTGAAGACTTCATGAATACAATCCAGAATCTAGTCAGTCTCAAGAGTCCCCCCACCCCTCAGCGAGTATATTGATCTATGGCTAAGAGTTCTTGTGGGTCTGCCAAAGGGGTCTTATCCGCTTACTCGGCAGATCCTGGAAGGACTATGTCAATGGGTGCTTATCCACTTACTTGACAAGAACCTATACAAGGAGCACAACACCGATCCCGATCACCACAACCTAACCATGTTAGTTCTAAGATTGCAAGAAGTTATCCCTAACTCCCTTGCAAACAACCACAAACTCTAATCACAACATTCGTACACTTAAAAGTACAAAAATAAAAATAAAAAACAAATAAAAAATTTTTGTACAATCTAGCCAGTAAGACGTCTCTTGATTCCCTACTGACCCAAGCAAGGACGCCAGTGAGACAACAAGCATTCTAGTCAGCAGAAAAACAACAACTCGTCTCACAAGGTAGATCTACATATGTACCATCAAAAATTAAAATATCAAATACAAAATTTTCTAAGGATCGTTAATGGTAGAATTCCCAGGCCCAGCACTGTATCAGCTGATACAAAAGGACCCAGAGAGAAACACTTTTCATATGTCACTTTAATGTCCTTAGGTAGTGAGACGCGAAAAACAGAATCACACCTCCAGTAAGTCGCATCCACAATGTCTTTTAAAGACATATTCTTCTGAAAAGCTAATGAAGTGGCCACCGCTCTAACCCTCATGAGCCTTCACTCAGAGAGTCCTGAAAGAGTCTTCAATGCAGTTACTATGAGCATCAGTAATAATGCTCCTAACAAAAAATGCTATCGCATTTTTTGACATGGGTCTACTAGGGATCCTGAACCGCACACCACAGGCTTTGTTACATCCCCTGAGTTCGTTCTTCTTCTTTAGATAAACTTCAGGGCTCTAACCTGGACATAATGATCTTTCCAATTCCTCTCCTGCGAGATTTGAAAGTCCTTTAACTTCAAAACTCTTTGGCCAGGGTTTTGAAGGGTTCTCGTTCTTGGCCAGAAACAGAGTCTGGAAAGAACAAATTGCCGCATCACTCTTAAATCCTACTCGAGAATCTAGAGCGTGTATTTCACTAATCCTTTTCGCAGTCGCTAAAGACAACAAGAAAATACTTTTTCTCGTTAGATCTCTAAACGACGCGTTGTGAGGAGGCTCAAATCTATTTGATGACAGAAATTTAAGAACCACATCCAAGTTCCAGTTCGGAGTACGAGGAGAAATAGTTTTTGAGGTTTCAAAAGATTTAATAAGGTCGTGGAGATCTTTATCTTCTGCTATCTTCAAACCTCTGTTTTGAAACACAGCAGAAGAGCATACTCCGATACCCCCTTTAATGGTTGAAACTGATAATTTAGATTCCTCTCTAAGGAAAATCAAGAAATCAGCAATGTTGGTCACAGAGGTATCGGAGGAGGACAGTTTATTCTTAGACACCATCTTCTGAAAAAAAACATCCCATTTTGATTGGTAGACCCGAATAGTTGAGGATCTTCGGGCCCTAGCAATTGCTTTCGAAGCTTTGCTTGAAAAGCCTCTCGCTCTGACAAGTCTTTCGATAGTCGAAAGGCAGTCAGAGCGAGAGCGGGGAGGTTTTGATGGTACCTCTCGAAATGGGGTTGTTTGAGAAGATCTCTCCTGTGTGGAAGTGATCTTGGGAAGTCCACCGTCAATTCCTGTAACTCTGTGAACCAATCTTGAGATGGCCAAAAGGGGGCGACGAGTGTTAGTCTCATCCCTTTTGACGCCACAAACTTTTTTAAAACCACTCCTAACATTTTGAAGGGGGGAAAGGCGTAGGCATCTAGGCCTGCCCAGTCCAGCAGCATGGCATCCACCAACTAACAGCTCTCAGGTCTTCCACTAAGGAGCAAAAGTTCTCTATCCTTCTGGATAGGAAGGTGGCAAATAGGTCTATCTGAGGACTGCCCCACAGGGACCACAGAGCTTGTCACACCTGGATGTGAAGGGTCCACTCTGTGGGGAGAACTTGGTTTAATTAACCTGCTTAGCCTGTCTGCACTGACATTTTTCTCTCCTTTCACGAATCTTGTAAGGAGAGTCACATTCTTGTCTTTTTGCCCCAATATAACAGCTCTTTGTTATCTGGAACAGAGAAAAAGAGTGAGTCCCCCCTTGTTTCCTGATATAGGCCAACGCTGTGGTGTTGTCCGCATTGACCTGTACTTGACCTAATACTTCTGTCTCAAAGGCTTTTAGGGCTAGGAGAACAGCATAAAGTTCTTTGGAGTTTATATGCCAGTCTTGTTGATCCTTCCTCCATTGGCCTGATACTTCTTTTGTCCCTAGAGTCGCTCCCCATCCCTTCTCTGAAGCGTCTGAGAACAAGATTAGGTTTGGGTTCCGAACCTCTAGAGACAAGCCCTCGTTCTTTTCCAAGGGTAATAGCCACCACTTTACATAGATGACCTTTCACTTCCAGAGGAATTCCGAAAGTGTCCGAAAGATGTCCGTTCTTCCAACTCCAAATTCTTCTTAAGAAGAACTGAAGAGGGCATAGGTGGAGTCTTCCTAGAGAAATGAACTGTTCTAGTGAGGAAAGGGTTCCCAGAAGGCTTAACCATTCCCTCACTGAACTCCGTTCTTTCGCTAGGAAGCTCGAGACTTTCTGTATGCCCCGAGCAATTCTTTCCTGGGAAGGAAAAGCCTGAAAACCCGAGAATCCATCCGAATCCCCAAATAAAACTAAGTTTTGGCTGGGGATCATCTGAGATTTCTTGAGGTTCACGAGTAATCCTAACGTCCTTGTTAGGTTCAAAGTAGTCTGTAGGTCCTCCAAACATAGTTTCTCCAACTTGGCCCTGATTAGCCAATCGTCGAGATACGTCGAGATGTTGATCCCTTCTAAATGAAGCCATTTGGCCACATTCTTCATCAGATACTATATACCTGAGGAGCGGTTGAAAGGCCGAAGCACAAGGCCCTGAACTGGAAGATTTGTCCTTGTACTACAAATCTGAGGTATTTTCTTGACGATGGGTGAATCGGAACGTGAAAGTAATTATCCTGAAGGTCCAGGGAGACCATCCAATCTCCCTGACGTAGGGCTGACAGAACCGAAGCTGAAGTCTCCATGGAGAACTTCTTTTTCTCCACGTACCGGTTCAGGATGCTTACATCCAGAACGGATCTCCATCCCCCCGAAGCCTTTGGAACTAAGAAAAGGCGGTTGTAAAACCCCGGGGAGGGGAGAAATGGATCCTGCACTAACTCTATTGCATTCTTGTCCCTCATCGACACCACCGTCTGCAGGAGTCTCTCTCAGTCCAGGGTCCTAGTAACTCGACGACAAATCCTTTGGAGATGGTTGCTAAAGGAGGTCTGTCTACGAAGGGAATGATGTCACCCTTCTGTAGGACAGACAGAGTCCAGGGATCTGCTTCTCTTATGGGACCAGGCTTCCACAAAGTTTTGAAGTCTGCCCCTACCTGTGCTTGGAGGACATGGCTGCTACTTGCTCTTTTTAAAAGAGCGGAAGGAAGACCTCCCTCGCTTGTCGAAGGGCTTTCTCTTCGTAGTTGATCGAGTCGAGGGAGCTCCACGAAAGGGCACCACTGGAGTATGAGACACCTTCTTCTGAACAGGAATTGCAGGTCTAATCTTCTTCGTGGATTGCACTAGAAGATCTTGCGTTGCCTTTTCCGAAAGGGATCTCGAAATATCCTTAACTAAAGGCGAAGGAAACAGATGTTCTGAAAGAGGTGCGAAAAGTAGGGCGGACCTCTGAGAAGGAGAAACTCCTTTCGTCAGAAAGGAACTGTAAAGAGATCTTTTCTTTACTACTCCCGATCCGAACAGGGCAGCTAACTCACCGGAACCATCTTGCACAGCCTTATCCATACACGATAGGACACTGTGCAAGGTTTCTGGATCAAGAAAATCTGGCTCACTCGTCTTTTTAGCCAGCACCCCAAGGGACCAATCCAAGAAGTTAAACACTTCTAATAGGTGGAAAATTCCCTTAAGGTGCTGATCTAATTCAGACATACTCCAAGAAGCCTTTGCAGAATTAAGAGATTGTCTTCTTACTGACTCTACTAAGCTAGAGAAATCTGAATCTGCAGACGAAGGGAGCATCAAGCCCATAGCTTCTTCCGTTTTATACCATATACCTCTCCTCCCTGTAAGCTTGGAGGGAGGAGAGCAATAAACAGTTCTAAGAGCTTCCTTCTTCGACAAAAGCCAGGAATCCAAAGACTGTAAGGCTTTTCTCATTGAAATCGCAGGCTTCATCTTTAAGAAAGCCGAGGATTTCGGGGTTTTCGTCCTCGAAAACAGCGATCTCGGTGAAGGAGGAGCAGCAGGACTAAGAGAGTCCCCAAATTCCTTGAGAAGTAACGAGGCTAATACTTTGTAATTAGAAAGTCCCTCGTTGGTAGAAACTTCTTCTTCAGAAACCTCTTCAAGGCCAAGGTTAGATGGGGATCTCTCTCTCCTAATCGATTCTCTAGGTTCTCTAGGAGAAATGCTTCTAGTAGGGGAAGGACTAAGAACGTCAACGCCCTTACAACTAGTAGACGCTTCGCGCATGACTGTATCACTCCTAGTCAGCGCCTCGCACCTGGAAGGCTGCTGGCGCCTGGTTGGCGCCTCATTCCTTGGAGGCGTCACGCGTCTGACTGACGTCTCGCGCCTGTCAGGATCCTCGCGTCTGGAAGGCGCCTCGCGCAAAACTGGCGTCACGTGACTCGCTAACGTCTCGCGCTTAGCAGAATCCTCGCGCCTGCCTGGCGCCTCGCTCCTGGGAGGCGTCACGCGTCTAGCTGGCGTCTCGCGCCTGATATGATCCTCGCACCAAACTGGCATCACGCGTCTGGCTGACGTCTCGCGCTTAGAAGGCTCGACGTGCCTGGCTGGCGACTCGCGCCTTTTAAACTCTTCGCTCCTGGCTAGCGCTTCGCGTCTGGCTGGAACTTCACGCTTAGAAAGCTCGACGCTCTTGTCTGGCGTCTCGCGCCTAGGAGGCTCTCCGCGTTTGGTTGGCGACGCTACACGCCTGGCTGGCGTCTCACGTCTTACTGGAGATTCGCGCCTGGCTGGCGCCTTGCGCCTGACAGGAGGACGGATCTTGCTCGGTCTATGCAAGGCTGACAAATCTGATTCCAAGTCTGAAGATGACGAATCTGATTCCAAGTCTGAAGATGACAAATCTTGATGGCGAGTCTGACCCCTCGACATCCTAGACTTCTTTATAGGAAGGAAAGCGTCTTTCCTTCTAGGAGGGTCTCTTGACAGAACTCCCACAAGAGAAGTGATGGATCCTTGCATGGTACAAAGGATTCTATTCGTTTCTACATTCTTGTCCACCATAGGACTAGCAGATCGGTCTTCTACCGATTCCCACAAGTCTGTGGGGGAAGGAAGCACATCTTTGCCTTCTTAATTACCGTAGAATCCTCCTCTTGAAAACGTTCAGGACTCTATGTAATCCTGGGTTCATCCCAACTTCTTTTCAGGGGGCGAGAAAGATCCGCCGATCTCCAACCTCTTTTAGGAGAAGAATTCTCCGAAGAGGAGAAACACTCTCGAAGAACGCTTTTTCTGTAGCGTTCTCTGGCATTCTGTGGCGAACCAGAAAAAGCCGAAGGGACGTCTGACTGTTGGGGATCCTCCACAACCTCCTTACGGCTTTTGACATTCCTTCTCCTCTGGGCTTGGGAGCTTGAAAGAGGTCTAGGCCTGAGAGCATTGAGGAGACAATCAGACGCCCCCTCCACAGCACTGGGGACACTTATATCACTATCCACAGCACTTAAGTTACACTGCTTACCTTCAATGGCCGCCATTTTGGTTTCCATTTTCCGAAGGGCGGCTTTTAGATTAGCAATCTCTGATGCCGAATCT
>NC_087214.1:39133169-39159544 GCF_015104395.2 Macrobrachium nipponense | reverse complement strand
ATTGGATATTCTTGACCCTGTCCTGTAACTAAGACCTAGATGGCTATAATAATGAATCTGCAAACAGCTCGAGAGGATCCAACGTAATTACCAAGGCATCTTGGGCATTGAAATTTATATATTATATATATTGAAATTTTATATATATCTATATATATATCTATATATCTAATCTATATCTATATCTATATATATATCTATATACTATATATACATATATACTATTCTATATCTATATCTTTATATATATCATATATCATATATACATATATATATATATATATATATATATATATATATATATATATTATATATATATATATATTATATATATATATATATATAGATATATATATATTATATCTATATATATATATATATAGATATATATATAGATATATATAGATAATATATATATACATATATGTATATATATTGTATATATATATGTATATATATATATATATATATATATATATATATATATATATCCATATATCATATATATATATATATATATATATATATATATATATATATATATACAAATATATATATATATATATATACTATATATATATATATATATATATATATTATATATATATATATATTATATATCTATATATATATATATATATATATATATATATATATATATATATATATATATTATATATATATAATCTATAAATATATATATATATACATATATATATATATATATATATATATATATATATATATATATATATATATTCCCGCCAACGAACCTACACGAGTCAGCGAACATCATCTGACTTATCCTTGTTTTGTGGTTTGCTGTTGTACAAGTTCTTCGGTTTATTATTATTGTACCATCGAGAACAAACTTTAAGCGCCTCAGTGGCGTGGTCGGCTTGATGTTGGCATGCCACCTCGTTAGATGCGAGTTCGATTCCCGGGCATTCCATTGAGCGTTAGAGATGTGTATTTCTGGTGATAGAAGTTCACTCTGGACGTGGTTCGGAAGTCATGTAAAACCGTTGGTCCCGTTGCTGAATAACCACTGGTTCCATGCAACGTAAAAACACCACACAAACAAACAAACAAACAAAAACAAACTCTGTCCCTGGAGTTTTTGATCACAGGTTTTGTGAAACTGCTGAATCTTGAGGGTCGTTTTTGGCAAAGCTGTTTTTAGATAGTTCTGAAATTACTCTAAATTTTTTATTTCGTTTTCCATTGATAATGGTAATATTATTTTGGAATAAAATGTCGCAGTACTCGTGCGAAAGTTGGACGGGGAAAGAAAGTTTTGAATTAAAACTAACGCGATTTATGGATTTAGAAATTAGCTGCAAATGGGGCGTTGCATCAGAAATTTAATGACTTTTTTTTTTTCTTCTTCTTTTTGTCATTTTCAAAATTCGTGCTGTGCTGAATTCTGTGGTTTATGTTACTTGTGAGATTTTTATGGAAGTATTGGGAACTATAATAACTATTATTTTTTGTATTTTTGTCTATCAGTCATACTATTCGGCTGTGTGGTGTTTTTTTTTTTTTTTTTTTTATAAGTGTAAGGTTTCCGGTTGGCATCCTGCCTCCTTATGGAGTCCACCACTTTTCTCAGTGCGTGGTGTGTCCGCTGTTTTCTTAAGAGCACTCTTCTGCATGAGTCCTGGAGCTACTTCGGCATCTAGTTTTTCCAGGTTCCTTTTTCAGGGATCTTGGGATTGTTCCTTCTTTTCCTATGATTATGGGTACAGTTTCCACTGGTATATCCTGTCATTCTTTTTTCTATTTTTAGGTCTTGATACTTATCGATCTTTTCTCTCTCTTTATCTTCTACTGTGGTGTCCCATGGTACTGCAACATCGATGAGTGATACTTTCTTCTCAATTTTGTCAATCAACATCAAGTCTGGTCTATTTGCACGTCTCACCCTATCTGTTCTGATACCATAGACCCAGAGGATCTTTGCCTGATCGTTTTCTGTCACTCCTTCAGGTTGGCGTTCGTACCACTTATTACTGCAAGGTAGCTGGTGTTTCTTGCACAGGCTCCATTGGAAGGCTTTTGCCACTAATTCATGCCTCTTTTTGTACTGGTTCTGTGCAAGTGCCGGACATTCATTCGCTTGCTATGTGGTTTGTGGTCTCGTTTTTCATAGTACATTTCCTGCATATGGTTGAGATGTTATTCCTATATATCGTTCTTTGGACATGTCTGGTTCTTAGTGCCTGGTCTTGTGCCGCAGTTATAGTGTGATATGACTTGCACTCCTTAGGATTTCGCTTGTCAAAACAATTTAATTTTTATTGCAATATTATGGTTTTATTTTTTGGGGGGAAAGGGCGAAATTTTTCGACCCCCGGATCCCCCCATGGGATGCCTTTTTGTCCCGTGAGGTCCCGGTGCTCACAATATTTTCAAGTCAGCTAATAATTAACCGATTTTTGTGATTTTTGGACGTCTTTAGGGGTTTTTGAAGATGCTGAATCCATTTCGTCACAATCTTTCAAACCTGGTCATGTAACACCTCATTTTAAGGGTTTTCAGGTATGACAAAGTGAATGAAGCAGTTATTTTTCTGAATAAACCTTTAGTTTTGGGGAAAATAAGCCATCCATGCATGGAAACAAAAGTTTTTTTTTTTTCAAATTATCAGGATTACATTATGTAAATCATAATGTAAAAATTCACGCAACCTATTCAGCCACATTACGTCAAATACTGAGCTTGAAGTGATCTGTTTAATGATCAAGTAACCCTCATATTATCAAATGTAAAAGCTTTCCGTACATGAAAATAAACACAACTCCAGGCTAGAATAATATAATGCATCGTGTGACAAGCACAACTGACCAGAACAAATGATTGCAATGCTGCATACTGTAAGATACTACATATTGCACCACTATGGCTGAGAGTATCGACTAGAAAAGAAGACAAACTAAATCACAGAAACACTGGACCCCTTGTTAAGCATTAGAATCATAATTAATGCTGTATGTCAACATGCTATCATTTCTTAGAAATCTATTAATTCTGCCTTCTCTTTTATATATATCGAGAAAGTTGAGTTCACCATGAGATTGAAATTTTGTAGTGTCAGATAAAATGTTTTCCATTTTTTCAATATAATAATTTCTGTTAAGGATAACTACACCTTTACCCTTATCGGATTTGCAGATAACTATGTCTTCATGTACTTTCAGGGACTAGAGTATATTTAAGTAATTTTTTTCTATAAAAAAAAAGTCCAAGTTGTTTTTAGATTGGCATATGTTTTCCATATAAGAGCCGACATTTTCTATTGTAAATTACCCGTATTCTTAACAACATCAAGTTTAATAAGTCTTTGAAACAGCACTTCAAATGATAGAAAAAAAATCTGGCATAGTTCGGTCTTTAAGATGGTAGGCAGTAGTCCAAAGGAAAGGTTAGCAGGAACTCCTCCCTCATAGATAAAGCGTAAGTAGACATTAAAAATGCAGTGATTTCTTTGGTAAAAATCAGGAATGACAACACTTAGGTTCTGAAGTTTCTTTTGATGTCGTTCACATACAGTTGAAATAAAAACATTAATAAATTACAAAACAGTCTTTTTGCCAAAGAAACCATTGTATTTTTAATATGTCTAATCACAGAATCACAGAAGTGGAAGAATAAGTGGTTAGTATATCTATCTATCTATTATTATTATTATTATTATTATTATTATTATTATTATTAGTTATCGCGACGTTTATTATTATTATTATTATGTATATTTCAAAGACTTGGAAAAGTTAAGTGGTGTGCTCAACATTAAAAGGAAACGAAGAAATAGCGTGCTTAAGCACCGTTTACAATGTCCATTGGAGCCTGGGTTTTGCAGCTACGGGAAAAAGGTAGGACACTGAACGCGTTTATTTAGCTGTAGTTTCATTATTAACCGTTATTTAGACTCTTCAAAGTGTAAAATGTCCATAATCCATCATTTACAATTAAAATTTATTATCCTGAG
Source organism: Macrobrachium nipponense (assembly GCF_015104395.2). NCBI lineage: Eukaryota > Metazoa > Arthropoda > Malacostraca > Decapoda > Palaemonidae > Macrobrachium > Macrobrachium nipponense. The sequence goes on along the minus strand of NC_087214.1, from coordinate 39,155,553 downwards.
TAATGCCTGTGGTCTCATTTCGTAGGCTAAGTGACCCAACAGTCCTGACCTAACCCACTGTAGGGTGCCGTTTGCGGTTTCGTCACTACCAGGTATGTAGACTCTTCAGTGTGAAATGGCCACAGACAACCATTATCACTGATAAATGAATGTCGTGAGTAGGTCCTGGCGTCTCATTTAGGAGGGTAAGTGACATAACCGCCCTGACTTAAACCAATTTAGCTTCCCGTTTCTTACCCCAACCAGTTCTGGAAGTAGGAAACTCACCGTTATAGTGAACAGGCGAGTTCTTTATTTGATGGCTTTATGTAGTTTCATACCGCATTAATGCAACCTTTACTCTTCTCGGGAGGATAATTGTTATATCTCCATCAATTTCTTAATTATAAACTTTAGTGTTTGTAGACTAATGGTAGACTTATGGGAGTGTGTTTATGTGGGTAGGCTAACTGTGAAGAAATCAGTAACTTTTTTGTGTACATTACGTACTCGAATACGCTGTTAAAACCATTCCAAAATTACGTTGAAGCTTGTTTTCCTGTTGTGTTACTGTCCTTTATTGTTAGTTTCTGGTTTAATATACAGTTTTTGTGATTGTAATGTCTTGTATCTGAAAAGACATGCATAGCCATTATCAGCTCTTCACACCTCTCAATAGTGTCCGCGTAGGTAATTAGTTCCCATGAAAACTAAAAACCGTTTTTATCTAATAAAGGATGTCACTAGAAAGACACCAGGAACTTCTAGTTGGAGTAATTACTTTTATCTTTTATATCTCTATGAATTACAAGACAGAATTTACACACACACACACACACACACACATCTTATGTCTGTCGTAACTATTATACTGAAAGTTCTTGTTACCCGATTTTGTGTAACTTTAAAGTCTTGAGCTTTTAGGCCTAAAATAGTAATGAATTTGCTTTCTCCAGACTAAGTTCAATATGCACATAAGATATATATGTAATTATGTGTGCGTGTGTGTGTGTGTGTGTGTATGTATGCTATGTGTTTTGTGTGTGGTGGAAGCTCTCACAATAACTCCCAATGAAATATACAAAATTCCATCAGATTTTCCCTTGTGAAATTTGCATTTCAAATGGCTTTCCTTTGGTCCAGGGAGATAAAGTCCCAATTATATATCACGTTAAAGTCGCTGAGAGAGAGAGAGAGAGAGAGAGAGAGAGAGAGAGAGAGAGAGAGAGAGAGAGACTTTGCATGATGGTTTACATTCTCTGTTTATGACAGCTGTTCACCAGAGCGTAAAATCCTCTTCTTAAAAAAGCAGTTTATGTCTCAATACACACGTTGAAATTTAGGGGTTCTAAGGCTTAATAGTGTGTTATGTTACCTCAGTCTAAGTCAGTGAACGAACCGCAGAAAATAATATTTTTTCAATAAATAACTAGTCAGGAACAGAGGTCAGAGTTGTTGCTTCTGTGACCTGTTGTAGGACACAGGACTTGTGTCCTGCACCTTCAAAACATGAATGCTTAGTCATTCATATTGAAGCGTTGGAATATGTCTTGATAAGCTCCAAGTGATAATTGTTTTTGTTCCTTTGTATCATAAGGTCTATAATGGATACTTATTAAAATTAAGTCATTTCTTTACATAACTAAGTGATATTGAGTTTGGAAATACAAAACCCCACAAGGGTTTAATCGACAGGAATTGGTAAATAGGCTTCGATTTTTTAATAATAATAATAATAATAATAATAATAATAATAATTAATAATAAAATAATAATTTCGTACGAATCCAAGAGCCTTGATTCATTCTTCCTTTTCACTCAAACAATCAGATCATATGTTTGTAATCAAGAGTCGGTGTACTACCAAAGGAAATTAAGATGTGGGCTTAATGGAGCGAATGCTGGCCACAAAGGTTGCCAGGTAGCACCATCAACCAAACATGTGGAAGAGTGGATGTTTTGTAAATGAAAGCGAAGAGAAACTGCAGAAACAGGCGATAGAGTTTGGGAAACTTCTGCTGCGAGAGCAGAAATGTCTGTAGCTTGATTCTAAACATTTATTCCCAGTTGAACGCAGGATATCCAGAATAAATCCTGAGTAATCCAAGATAATCCATTTAATGTGGTGTATCTTCCAACGTTTGTCTCTATTTCTTTGTAGTAGCTGCGTAGGGAAATGGTAGGGACGATATATGGAGAGAGGTTTTTCCGCGTATCTCAAATTTATGCGAAGAAAGAGATACATCACTGGTTTATAAACAGTAATATTGTTTTTAAATTATTATTACTTATTAATTATTATTATTATTATTTATTCTTATTATTATTATTATTATTATTATTATTATTAATTATTATTATTATTAACCTAATTAGGCCAAGGCCAAAGGAGCATTACTAGTTTCGTGAGAGAGTAAACGGTAATGTTGACGTTCATTTACTAATTCATATTGTTTTCGCTCTGCGCTTGGAATGTTGTTATAGTTACTAGTGTTCATTTTATTTTATTTGTTGTACAATTGTAAAGTATCCCAAAAGAAAGGTGCTGTCATTAGGCCTATTATTCACAGTTATATATATATATATATATTGAGATTTAATTAACATCTGAAAAGGTCTAAGAGAGCTCTCTGTCGTAAGCTGAGCGTGCTTTAAAGCAGCACTGGCTCTTGCTTATGAACAAAATTGTTTATTGAAACGTAGACCTATTTCACATTGGATGAGTGTTGAAATGTCTTAAACCTCTAACAGGGACGGGATTTATATTCACGGCAGTCGTGTTTTCACACACTTCCCGGCTGCTATATTGTGGTCTCTGTAAATATTTTACCTTTTGCTTGGGAATTCTCGACTGCAAATAGGAAGTTGCTCAAAGGTTGGGAACTTCAATGAGAGAGAGAGAGAGATGGGATCTTTTATCTACATGACAACGAAATTGATGTCTGATCTAAGTAGAGTCTCCTTGTAGAAAGAGGGAGGTAAAAGTGATGGTGGGGAGAAGTGAAAAGCTCTAGTGAAAGATTCAGCCGAATCTGTGGCCCAATTTGCGCCAAATTTACAGGGATTTTCAGGTAATGACCTCAATCATTTTCGGACATTACGTGCGGGAAGTTTTAATGGAAAAACGGTATTGATATGAATAGGGCTGTTAGCTACCTTCTCTCTCTCTCTCTCTCTCTCTCTCTCTCTCTCTCTCTCTCTCTCTCTCTCTCTCTCTAGCAGCATAGACAGACTCCTAGGAGAGGTGGGGATCTGGTCTTCAAAAGTCTGAGAGAGAGAGAGAGAGAGATCTGACCCATTTAAGGGAGGATAACTTTGGACTAAATAGATCAGAAGCTGCTTATTATCTCTCTTTGAAGTGACTTATATAAAAAGTTGTTTAACACACTCTGATAGATTAGAAAAGTGCCTCCAGAAAACAGTAGAGTATGTCATAAACATGCAGCCAACTTATTACATAGAAGTCACAGACATGTTGGCAACATGTCAGTGATTACGTATGCATAGATATAAACTTGACCGTTTCATTCTTCCTGGATCCCAATTGATGTTGACCGCTGATGCCGAAACACCGCAATTACGGAATCCTTCGAACTCTGGTCCAGCGACTGACTGGGAATGAGATTGTGCTCAATTAATAATCTCCCAGATATTAATATTTGGCTTCCTCTGTCATCCTTTTCTGATATATATCTGTTTGAACTTCTTCTTCTTCTTACCTCCTGTCATTCTGCGTTATTCTTTTGTTCTTATTATTATTCCTTTTTACAAATGTTTTTAACTTGTATGGGAAACACTAACCTGACAAGTTTCATCCAATTCCGTTCACCTGTTCTTGAGATATGTTGTTAACTCTAGCATAAATTCTTAGTACTTGGAAGGCTCAGTACCAAGCAATATGTCGGCAACTTATCCTGTAAAAGTTACAAACATGTCATAAACATGTTACTGACTTATTGCATACATGTCACAAACAAGTTGGCAATACGTTAATGACCGTAGGTGGAGAACTTATCTTTAGCAGGCAGATGCTTGAGAAACGCATGACAATGGTTAAGGCTGCCAACAAGTCATTAATTTGTATTCAACCTGTCTGTGGCGTGTTTGTGATTAGTTGGCAACTTGTGTTGAAGGCAAATTTTACTCTGTAGGTCCATGATTTCCAGATGATCTTCGAGGAGACGAATTGAGGAACACAGCTTAAAATACCGGAGTAGTTTGACCAGGCAGAAGCAGCAACTCCCGGAGTGATACCTTCTGGTTGATTCATGCAGATTCCGACAAGGCCATTGGGAGAGGCAACCTACCTGTTAACTCTGCTGATTTCATCTCTGCAATCCACTCTCGTCGAGAGGGCCCTGACTCGCTTCATTTTGACAATGATTTCAAACTTGAATTATTGCGTATGCTTCAGTTGTATTTCAGTGGGCATTTCCCACTGACTCTGGATTTCCAGTGAGAAAGTGGTCGAAATCGGTTCCATATCTTAGCTACTTCTTTATTTTCAGTTATTCTCTTTTAAAAGAAAGCAAAGGCAATCCAACTAATTCTTTATTTTCATTTTTTTTCTTTCAAAAGAGAGTAACGACAATCTCCATGGATCAGTCAGAACTGGTCAATTGATGGTATTAGAATCTAATGAAGGTGCCACAACTACAGATTCCTAGAATTTCGTGCGACCATTGCTTCCTGTAATTAGCTAGTAATTAGATAGTAGTACATATTAGTGAAGAAAGGTAGACAGCGAAAGATAGGAACTTAGTAGACATTCAGGAAGAGAAACAGAAAAAATTGTTTCCAGCAAAAGAGAGGGATTACATTGTATAATAACCTTTGTGCCGGCCCACCTCCCTTTTCCTTTTCTTCCTGAACTGCCTTCTGAAAGCATTTCCAAATCTGACAGTGTTTGCACCATAGGATAAGATCAGAGGATAAGATCAGAGGATAAGACCTGTATTACTATCTACACTCTTTATTTCCATCCTGACACCAGAGTTTTATGGTCTTTTGAAGAAGAGATTCTTCAATTTGTTTATTATTGATTTTCATCAATAGGCTGATCTGCAAGGTGCTATGAATAGCAGTTCTTACCAAGGATTTTTATCATGAGGTTGCTTGGCCTTTTCTTGTTGACAGAGATAGCCACGGGAGCTCGTTTATGCCAACGGTTTTTGGCTATCATAGGTGGTCATCCAAGAAACTAGTGATAAGACTCAATAATTTTTGGAATTTTGGACGAGAGAAATAAAGGAATAGATAATTTTATCGAGACGTGGGGAAGACGAAGCTGATAACGAAACTGCGGTTATCGAGGAAAACTTTCGGAGTCGTTACCGGAGACTTAAGAGGCCGCAAGTTGTTTCGAAGGAGCCACAAATCATCTTTCCATATTCATAAACATCTCGGCGTTTTGTGTTTCCATCAGAGAAAAAAATAATGTTTTTCCTCTCTCCGAAGAACTAGGCTGATAAACAACTCTTCCCAGTTTATGGCTGTTTCCAGACATTTGTTGCACCTGTTTTTTTCCATGTCTGCTTTTTCCCACTTTTCCTTGCCTCCAGCAGATGGTGTGATACCCAGGTGCGACCCATGGCCATGGCAAAGGCGGGCTGGGTACTGCACCACTCAACCAAAATCTCACTTTGGTTGAGAGCGCCCTCTGCAAGTGGTTGGTGGTGTCGCCATATTGCCCGTTTCTGAGTTACATTTTTCCTCCTAAAATCAGTTGCTTCTTCAGCAGAGGATTTTAGAATTAAGAGGATTATACAAATTACAAACGAGGGTGGAAATACAGCAGCTTTTGTGCATAAACCTCTGCAGAATTGCATCTTAGATACTTTTTTTTTTTTTATAAACTGTGGTGAGAAACAACAAGATTTTAGCCAAACAATGACTACTGGTTCCCTGTGCTTCCCTCCCTCCCTCCCTCCCTCCCAGGTGTGGCTTCAGTGCAAAGGATATTCAGATTGAAACAATTCACCTTCCCATTCCATTCCAACTACTTGGCGATTGCTGAGTGATTGAAGTATCGTCTATCCATCTCTTGCGCTACACTGAACCCAGAAGGCTCTAAAAAGTCTGTAGACTGTGTTTTTGGCAAACATCCGTGGGCCTCTCTCTCTCTCAAACTGATTCATGTTAATACGATTCACAAATCAGAGAAACCAAGATCAAGGAACTTATAATTTTCTGGAGTCAACGAGAGAGAGAGAGAGAGATCAGAAACGTGTCGGATGAAGATCAAAGGATATGGTGTCCGATTGAGGGGAGGGAGGGAGGGAGGGAGGGGCTGACAGAGGTCCCTCCAACTAACCTCCCGTCCAGACTTCGACGGTGACTCGACGCCTCTGGAATATCAATCGCCTGGAATATTTCCAGGATTGCCTTCAGGAATCTTGCAATTTATCCCGTACTAAGGGTCGTCACGAGAGAGAGAGAGAGTAGGAAAAATTAAAATTTATTTACTACTAAGAGTAGCAGCATATTTGAAAGAAATACTTGTTTATAGGCGGTTTCTCTGATGACTGAATAGACGTCTTTCTCTTCTATTAGTATTATTTTCATTTTAATCGTAATATATAATTTTATTTAATCATCCAGCAACAGGGATTTGTTGCCGGATTTAAAAAAAGACTATTTTTTTATTTAAAGGTCCTGCGATCATAATTGATATTTAGTCTAGAAAGACTTTGGAATTATTAAAGTATGTTGAGATAAACTCAGTGATTCAGAATAATAGACGTCTTATATTCCACCTGGCAGAAATAATTGTGTATTTGGCTCCATTCCTCCTTCCTTTTGTTTATCCCTCGTCTTTCTCTCTCTCCCCTTCATCATTGCATTTGGTTGTTTTACTCATTAGTTGTTTTACCCATTTGGTTGTTGTTTTACCCATTTGGTTGTTTTACTTATTAGTTGCTGTACCCATTTGGTTGTTTTACTCATTAGTTGTGGCAATTTCTATCAACTTTGATGGAGATTTCACAGATTTGATCAGAAGTCAAATTTAGTCAGAATTTGCCAAGTTTGAAGTTTCGCCGAATTTATTCTGAGTTTCTCAAATTGTATTTCATCAGTTTTGTCTGTCTGGTTTTCCTGAAGATTTCTACGTCTTATGAAATCCCTCAATCCTCAATTGCTCAGTCCTTTAGTCTCTCAATCCTGTAATCCTTCTGTGCTTCAAACATTCAATCCTTCAGTCTTTCAATCCTACAGTCCTTCAAACGTTGTCTTTCATTCCCTCAATCATCCAATCCTACATTCCTTTAGTCTCGTAATCCTACGATCCTTCATTCCCTCAATCCTTCCTCCTCTCTCGTCTCCTCCATCGGTGATTCACAGCTGCTGTTAACGAATGGCGTCGACAGCCATAAAATCCTGTGACTAAAAGAGGACCTTGGGTCTGTTTTGGGTCCTCGGGACTTGCCAGGTTTTTGGGTTTAGAGAGAGAGAGAGAGAGATGTGAGGTTATATGCAAAATTTTTTTATTTTTTTGAAGGTTAATTTACTCGCTCATTTCCAAATACTTATTTCCTTACAGAGAGAAAGAGAGAGATTTAACGCTAGAGCACATACACATATACCCCCATCTCTCTCTCTCTCTCACTCACACACACACACACACACACACACACATACACAGTCCCCTATCGTTTAACTTAAAACTTTTCCTCACAAACGCGAGAGGTTCCGAGATGTCTCTGTTTACACCTTGTAAACTGATTTCTTCTTCTTCTTCTGTTTGTCGGTGTTGACGCGTTGGAGGATGAAGGAGAAGCGGACCACCAATCAGACTCCTGTTTCCTGTGTCGATTTATGTCTTAGAGGTCTAGATTTGTTGTGCAAACGGAGATTCATATGTTTGCAGTACTAAGGGAAGCTGGTAAATCAGGTCTTTGGTTAAGAAAAGTTGCATGAAGCAAGTGGAAGTATGTTAGCCATATATTTTGTCGAAAACCTAAAATATATTTATTTAGTCAATTAATAAACCGTAAGTAGGCTATGGAGACGTGAAACAGCTGTAAATATATTATTATTACAGTGGTAAGTCACTTTCCAAAATATTACATCCCATTTTCTGTCAAATCACAATATGAAAGTGTACGATATGTTCTTCGGCCATGCGCTGCCGAGCATGCATCCGTTATTGGCAATTCTGTATACGCTGTTGCGAGTCAGTTGGCTCCCGAGTATCCTGTAATAAAGTCCAGTCTCCAGGGACGTTTGTGTCATTGCAAACCCAACATGGCGCAGTGAGTAGGATAAGGACCAACCATGCCCCAGATACGTCGACCACCCCAGGCCACGCCGAGGCGTGCCTTACCTGCAATGCCAAGGGCCTTGTCACAGGCCGTCATGCAAGCACAGACGTTATTTGCAGACCAGCAGCGTGCCATCCGTTCCCTTCAGGATGCCCTTCCCGGTTCAGGAGCACGTGCTGGTAAAGTTCCTGTCTCTGCTGCCCCTGAGAAGTTTGAGGCGGTAATGTCTTCGGCAGCGTTCAGATCCTGGAGACGTTCGATGACGTATTGGATTCACCTTAACAAGTTCCCGCCGCAGGATGTTGTCCTGCACATTAGGCTCAACTGTGTACCGGCGTTGTAACGTGCACTGGACGCTCGGTATTCAGATGCCAAATGGAATGCCCTCGCCCCAGACGCGGCTCTGGACGCCATCGGGAATATTGTGTTGCGGTCGTCGAATCAGGCAGTTCAGTGGTCTGAATTCTTTGCCCTCGCACAAGGGCGCGAGGAATTAGTGAGTGACTATTTTTCGAGGTGTGCTCAGAAGGGCCACCGACTGTGATTTTGAGTGTCCCAAATGGCGGGGAGTGTTTAATAGAGTACATGCTGTTGCGGAAAATAATGGTAGGCCTCAGTGACCCTGTATTAAAGAGGCATGTTTTTCAGACATGTGAGACATTTAAGAGTGTAGATGCCCTTCAGGCACTGTGCTGCACTTTCGAAGCTGCACGCCAAGATGTCGAAAGTATCCCACGCGGTTCGCTATCAGTGAGAGGGTGTCTGCTGGCGCCTCGAGTGATGACGTCACAGGCATTGATGACGTAGAGCCAGACGTCGCGGTGTTGCGCGGCAATTCCAATGTGAAGCGTTGCGGAAATTGTGGGGGGCGCCATCCCTTTGGTCGAGCGTCGTGCCCAGCAAGAGGTATAATGTGCCACGGGTGCCAAAAGGTAGGGCCCACTTTTCAGAAATGCTGCAGGAATACGAAGAAAGCGCCGTTTGCCTCGAGTTTAGCGATTGTTGCAGACACGCACCTCTCCCCCCACCCCACGATCAAGGCTTGTGTTTCCCATAGAAACGGGAATTCAGTATCCACACTCGTCGTAGCAGACACAGGAGCACAGATCTGCGTTGCCGGACCCACGATTCTCTCAAGACTGCAAATAATTCACTGGAGTTGCAGCCGCGAGCAGGTCTGAGGGACGTAGCTAATCTCCGAGTGAGATGTCTTGGATCAACGACATGCTTCATTGATATAGGTGGGCGACGCACGAAGCAGGAGGTTTACTTTGTGCCGACGGCCAAGAACTTCTATATATCGCTGAATGCTTGTAAGGAGCTGGGAATAGTACCCCCTGACTTCCCTCACCCCTACCATCTCGTTGCATCAGCTGATGTGCTTAATGAAGACGTCGCACGGCCTAACTCCCCTAAGACAATGAAAGCCAGCCACCTTACCCATCCCGCCTGTGGAGGAGAATATACCGAGACTTGAGGAGTGGTTATTACGGCATTTCTCTTCAACAACCTTTAATACAAACAGGGAACCGTTACCTGTCATGACGGGCAAGCAGCACCACATCCATTTGTTGCCTGATGCCGTGCCTTATGCCTGTCACACGCCCGCGACAATCCCTAAGCATTGGGAAGAGGAGGTCAAGGCTCAACTTGACGAGGACGTTCGGAAGGGCGTGATAGAACCAGTCCCCAGTGGGGATGCAACGGAATGGTGTGCAAGGATGGTCGTTGTCCGCCAAGAAGACGGTCAACCTCGCCGCACAGTAGACTTCCAGCGCCTCAACGCCCACTGTCTTCAAAAGGGAAACTCATCATACACCGGCACCCTTCGACATGATTTCAAGCATCCCCATTCATACGTACAAGACTACGGCGGACGCCCACTGGGGTTTCCATCAAGTGGAATTGGAACGAAGACAGCCGCCCGCTTACGACCTTTATCACTCCATGGGGACGATACTGTTATCGTAGAACACCCTGGGCCACTGTTCGGCGTCGGACGCCTACACAAAAAGTTTGATGATGCCCTGCAAGACATCACCAGAAAGCATAAATGCGTTGACGACACTTTGCTAATACGATCACAGCATTGAAGAGGCGTTCTGGCATGTATATGAATTCCTGTCAACGTGTGCCTCTGCAGGTATCACACTCAAGCCCGAGAAGTTTAAATTCTGCAAGAGAGAGGTCACTTTCGTCGGTTATTACCTGGGATGGGAGTCATACAAACCCGCAGACGAACGACTAGACGCCATTCGTAACTTCCATATGCCAGAGAAGCCCTCCATCACGGATATTAGGTCGTGGTTCGGGTTCGTGAATCAGTTAGCGCCCTTCCTTGCAACGGCGCCCATCATGGAGCCCTTTAGGGACCTCCTCAGAAAGCCCCACTGGAAAAAACGTTTACTGGGATAGTCAGCTACGTGACAAACTCCGGCAGGCACAGGAGGTCATCTGTCAATTAACCAAGGACGGCTTGGCATATTACGACAAAACACGCCCTACGACGATAATGACGGATTGGAGTAAAGAAGGTATCGGGTTCGTAGTCCTTCAGCAGTATTGTATTTGTCAGTCAGCTGACAGCCCCTTTTGTTGCAAGGGCGGCTGGCGCCTTGCCCTGTGTGGTAGTCGACACCTCACCTCCTCTGAAGCTGGGTATGCCCCGTAGAAGGAGAAGCCCTGGCAGTTACCTGGTGCTTGCGGAAGGCCAGGCTGTTCCTACTTGGGTGTCCTAATCTCACCATCATCACGGACCACCGTCCTCTCGTCAAGCTGCTGGGTGACAGAGCCCTTAAGGACGTCATCAACCCGAGATTATTCAACCTGAAAGAGAAGACACTCCAGTTCAAGTTCCACATGAAAATACCTGCCCGGAAAAAGGAACACTGCCGCGGATTTTCTTTCAAGGTACCCGACCATGCGAGCACCCCGCGAAGCTTCCGACGTGGATTTGGAGGACGACATTCAAGTGGCAGTGGCATGTGCAACCGTGGCCGCCTTGGAACCGGATATCATTGTGTTGGATGAAGATTGCGTAAGGAGCGCCGCATCTAAACCGACCCTGTATATCAGCTCTTGCTTGCAAGGGTTTGCAGCGGGCGACTGGCCCCAACAGAAGTCGCAAGAACTCGCCTGCCTTCGCCCCTTCTTCAGCGTTCGGGACCGGCTAGCCATCAACCAGGATCTGGTGACATACTCAGTGGACCAAGGATGTGTTCGCTTGGTTATACCCGAGGATTTACGCCGCCAGGTAGCCGCTAACCTACACGCAGGACACCAAGGCCTCGACTCGATGCTTAGAAGGGCCAGGCAGTCGGTCTATTGGCCGGGAATAGAAGGGGACCTTCAGCATTGCCGCGCCCGATGTACTTCATGCGATGAACATGCCCCCTCACTGCCTCCTGAAGAAATGATACACACGCCGCCTGCGGAATATCCCTTCCAGCAAGTCGTAGCAGATATGTTCCAGATAGAAGGCAGTGTATACATGGTGTATGCCGATAGACTAACAGGTTGGTTAGAAGTGGCTCATTTCCCCAATGGTGCCACGTCTAACAAAATCAGTAATCACCTTCGATCATATTTCTCGCGTTGGGGAGCCCCAGAACAAATATCAACTGACGGAGGCACGAACTTGGCCAGCGAGGAGATGGAGGCCTTCTTCAAGAGATGGGGGGTCAAGGTCCGGCTGTCGTCGGCCCAGTATCCCCAGTCTAACGGCAGGGCAGAAGCAGCTGTCAAATCGGCGAAGAGGCTACTCCGGGAAAAATACATTAAAGGGTGGAGCCCTTGAGTCGGACAAAACGGCCCTGGCGATACTTCAGTATCTCAACACTCCTCTCAGGGAAATTAACAAGTCGCCGTCTCAGCTTGCAACGGGTCGCCAGCTGCGCGATGGGGTGCCGACGGCCAGGAGACACCTGTTAGTAGACAGATATTGGAGGCAGACGTACGTCGAAGGGAGTTACAAGTGGCAAGGTCGCAGGAGGCGATGCGCATCCCTGGCACTACCAGAAGACTGCCGCCCATCGAACTAGGTACCCATGTATGCATACAAAACCAAGCTACCAAGCAATGGGATTGAACGGGCATAGTAACAGAAAACAAGCCCAATCGTCAGTACACCGTCAAGCTTAACGGGAGCGGCAGGCTGTCAAAAAGAAACAGACGACACCTGAGAGTCATCGCTCCGCCCTCTGGCACGCCCATGTCCCAGCACGAGTCCTCCGCAAACCATACCCCGACAGAACAGGGGGACACGCACCACACAGGAGCCCAATGTCGTTGATAGGCCCAGAAGAGCCGCTGGTAAACCCAAGTGGCTCAAAGACTTTGTAGAGTGATGTTATTACCTTTTGTATGCAATTGCATCAGGAATTGATATTTCTTTTCAGAGAATTTATGTATTTTATTTCGTTTTTTGTGTATGCATCGAGAAGTTAGCTTTAATTTTTTGTTTCTTCTCTTGTCTCATTGATCTAAGGGCATTTTCCCTTTTATTTTTTTTGTCATTTATAAGAATGTTCTTGGGGGGGATGTACGATATGTTTTTGTATTTTTCCCCTTTTTATTTTTGCCATGTATAAGTATATTCTTGAGGGGGGGGATGTACGATATGTTCTTCGGCCATGCGCTGCCGAGCATGCATCCGTTATTGGCAATTCTGTATACGCTGTTGCGAGTCAGTTGGCTCCCGAGTATCCTGTAATAAAGTCCAGTCTCCAGGACGTTGTGTCATTGCAAACCCAACAGAAAGTAAAATGGAAATAAAGAAAAAGGTCGAGACACTTCCAGCCAGTTAACCACAATAAGATTTCACCTTCCATTCTCTCCAATAGATGGCGTTACTCTGAGCCTCTTTCTTCTTAGTTCTTCATCATCATTATTCAAAATAGGAGTAATATATAAAATAAAACTCCAGGAGACAATGAATAGAGCAGCAAAAATGTAAAACACATTTATTATTATAATCACAACAGTGTGTCAATAATGTCACTATTGGAAAATTAATGATGCCACCCAGATGAGGTGTCCATGGCACTGGACCCCATGTCCCCTCGTCTTGACTCTCTCACAACCTATCCAAAAAATTACTACCATAAATTATAAAGATAATATATATATATTATAATATATATATATATATATATATATATATATATATATATATATATATATATATTTTATCTACATCAATGTAACGAGACCATCAATACAGATTCCGACCACATAACTTCTAGAAACTAAGTTTCTGATAAATCAATCTTTATGGATTAAACCCTGATAAGAATATGCAGTCGTGAAATATACCAGGATAAAATATAAAAAGATCTCTAACAATTCAACAATGGCAGTAAAATACACATACATAAGTTAAGAGATTTAATTTGAAGGGACTAGTGATACATACGGACGTCAAGAAAAATGACTCCAACAACTCAATTGATGTGTGCCAACAAAAAATGAGACCAACCTCAAAGTAATCAAACGTCTTAGTGTCTGAAGACTTCCCCGTCGATAATAGATCTTCATGCCGACCAGAGCTGTAGAGTGCTGGGAATAGCTGCTATAGGGCAGAGAACCATGCCACCCGCTGCCGCTCCGTGGTTCAGAAATGTAGACTAAATTCTTATACCTTCCATGTTAGCAGAGAATACGATCCATATCAGTCTCTCTGTAAAGTTTCTCAATGGTTCCCAGAATGAAACACAAGCCGTGGTAAGGAGAGTGGTGAGCTGTTGGTGGGTGGGAAACGACTGCAGAATCTTAACAAATAAACCTCGAAGAAAATTCTGTTTACTTTACTCGAAGTTCTTGAAATGATTAAACAGTCGTTAAACGACGAAAACTAGCGGGAAGTTAAATCTCAAATTGTTAGCACACAACTGCTTCGTTACCAATAATGACTACGTACTTAAAAGAATTAAACAATGACGAAGAGATCTTTTTAAATAAAGAAAAAAATGTATATAAGAAACTTACAAGATATATTTTATATCATATTTTCTACAATCATCATCATTATTGATAGCTGGTGGTAGATTGGGAGGGGGAGAGGAGGGGGTGGGGGGCCAATGCTCCTTCCCCTCCCCGAGAACCAATAATGGAAATTAGGTAGCAAATTGAATCACAGAACGTCACAGGCATCAGGTCTCGCGAGATGTTATACATAGTCTTTGGGGGTCGAATTTCATCGTGGTCTCGGTCTAGCAGATTACCGTGAATGATTCTCCATTTTTTTTAAATTCGTGTTCCATCGAGATTTGGTCGTGCCAAGGGCCTTGCTGACTCCTTTCCCCTCTTTTGATATGTCCAGGTTGGGTATGAATACCCTTTTTTCGCATGAAACAAACGTCTTTATCACGAAGCACAGCACTCACGTTTACCAAACAAGTCTCCATTGTGCCGTTTTCATCCCTGTCGTTTTATACGCATACGCGAACGCACATTCATTTATGTATGTATGTATGTAAATTCTAGTAAATTTTGAAGCAACATTGACAATGTATAGCAGTGCATTTTTAAAGAGAGAGAGAGAGAGAGTGAGTGAGTGAGTTCCCACACTCTCATTCAAAACGTTCCTTTGATACCATTTTTAGTTTTCTGTAAAAGAAAACCATTGAGGTGATTTTGTCTGTCCGCCCTCAGATCCTAAAACTACTGAGGCTAGAGGGCTGCAAATTGGTCTGTTGATCATCCGCTCTCCAATCATCAAACACACCAAAAATTGAAGCCCTCTAGCCTTAGTAGTTTTTACTTTATGTAAGGTTAAATTTAGCCATAATAGTACGTCTGGTAGCGATGTAGGACAGGCGGCCACTGGACAGTGATTAAATTTAAGTGGGCCAAAGCTCATACAGCATTATACCGAAACCACCGAAAGAGAGACCTGTTTCCGGCTGCCTTGATTATACGCTGTATAGAACACTTGATTGCGCCGAAGAAACTCTGGCCCAATTTTTCACTTATTATGAATGACGATCAGTTTCCAGCCTTGTGACAGAGGGAGGGACCTGTTCCAGCCACTGGCAAGGGGAATAGCATCCGACGCTTTGGGTGCTTTTGAGAAAGGAAAAACGAAAGGGAGGAGAAAGGAAGAAAGAGAAAGAGAAAGTCTTTTTCTTTCTAAAATATCGGTTATCGAGACACAATACATCAAAGTGCAACTCTCTGCAACTGGCATTTTTTTTCATTTTTGTTTCATGATTTTTAACAGGTGCACTCAAACAAGGCTTTTTGCTTTAGAATCTCTCTCTCCTCTCTCTCTCTCTCTCTCTCTCTACTCGGTCTCTCATCTCTCTCTCTCTCTCTCTCTCAAGTTGCAAACAATTAAAAAACAACCTTCAAACTATAACACTCTCCAAAGATGCTTTTCTTGGTCATGAAATATTTTTTAAACACTCCCGGAACCCATTCTCGATTTCGGCAATTGATCAACCTGCCCCCCCCCCAACTCCCAACCAACCACGGCAGCTGGCCTACGTCCCGTTCATTAGGGAGGGGACACAGATTGTGTGTGGGGGGGGGGGTGCTTGTGACAAGTCGTCTATTAAAAACTCGATAAAGGATGTTCGCAGTAAGAAAGGCAGAAACAGCAGCTGTCACAAATAACTGACTCCTTTTGCAAAGGTGGGGGCTACCTCTTATGAAAAGGATTACGGCCTCTTGTGGGGTAAAGGAGGTAGAATTGGTGCGTTCAAGAAGGATTGGAATTAAGACAACGAGGAGTAATGGTGGTTTGTTTATATATAACTAATTAATCTTTGTAATGATCCTCCCATGTTCAAGTAACCTTATTATATTCACCTATAATACTAACAAGGTTGATCTTTGAATCAATACTATTTGAATCTCTCTCTCTCTCTCTCTCTCACTCTCTCATTCCAAGGGTTTGAAGTCTGTTAGAGTGAAAGATAATAGTGTTGAGATGATTTCCTCCCAGAAGGCCTCCAATGATCTCAGCCTCTTCACTGGGCAAAGCTTTGTCTGTTGCTTCGAGGGAACAGAATGGAACCCGTTTTCTGCAATCTCTGCAAATCGCAGTAAAATGTCTACCAATTTTTTAAGAATTCAGAGCATTTGTTGAATAAATTCCTACCGTAGTTGTAATGAATTTCGAATATTTATCGCGTTTAAATTCTATTTGTTATAGTAAATTTCGGCTACTTATAGCAATAAATTTCTACCATTTTTAGAATTTCGACCTTTTTTGTTATTTCGAAAATTTGTGCAATCAATTTTGCCTAATTTTACAGTAAATCTCAAACATTTTTGCATTAGTTTCCACAATTTTACTCTCTTCTTTACCATAAATTTAGACTATTTTTGCAATTATTTTCGACGGCGTTGTGCAATAAATGCAATAAACCTCTACAATTTATTGTAATAAATTTCGACCATTTTGCAACAAAGTTTACCATTTTTGCAATAAACTCTGACACATTTGCAGTGAAATTAGATCAGCTTGGAATTTAGTTTCGACTATTTTAATAATAAATTTGTATTGTTTTTAATAAATTTCCGTGATTTTTGCTGTAAATTTCGACAATTTATTTGCTAAATCTCGACAATTTTTGCAATAAATATAGAAATTGTTTTGCAAGATATATTTTCCAATAAATTTCAACTTTTTGCATTAAATTTTGATTACATATTTTACAATAAATTTCGACCAGTTTTCTCATCAATTTTGATGATTTTTCTTATAAATTTTTACTGCCTTCTTTCATTAACTTCTACCAAATCTCTCTCTCTCTCTCTCTCTCTCTCTCTTATCTTTGCTAAGATTTCTTTTTATCTTTATAAATGACAAACTGTTTTCATATGGAAATGAAGAGGAGGACTTCAAATGGAAAATGGACTCTATTCTATTCGGTAACAAAAAAGTAAGACTATTTATACATTCGTGGAGTGAGAGAGAGAGAGAGAGAGAGAGAGAGAGAGCTTGGCAGCATATAATCAAGTTCATTCTTCGAATAATAATAATAATAATGTTTAAATAAAAACAGGATATACTACAATAAGATCTTGAAAGAAAATATGCGTAAAGTATTATGAAGAAGAGAAGGGGTGTGGGGGGGGGGGGGTGGGGTAGCTGGCGATAGTTGCACGTGAGAGAGAGAGAGAGAGAGAGAGAGAGAGAGAGGACGAACAGATTGAGATTGAAATCCCGGGAGGGAGAAGGGATTAAAATCCCCTTAGATTCCTTCCTCTGGATTCAAATCTCATTCTCGAAAATCACTCTGGGAGCATTTCGCCTCAAGAGATGTTCTTCTGAAGGACTTCTCTGATGTTCCCATATATAAAGTTATACGAGTCAGAGACGAATACTTGATTAAATAGTTCCGTTTCGTTTTGGGAGTTCGTGACGCTTCGTTTGAAGCTTCATTGAAGCTGCTTTCTGCTTCAGTCACGGCTTTGTGATTCGAGGACTCGATTCGGTTTTGTTTGTGTCGAGTTACGCGGGATTTTGAGAGGAGTTCCCTGGTGCTGTGGGCTGCTGTTTCGACGGGATTTCCGATTTGTTTCGATTTGAAATAACAGAACGTCCTGATAGAATTACGGCATCTACAGTGTATTTCAGGTATAGAAGTTTGAGAGAGAGAGAGCAAAGCGTTCCACCTAACAGTCATAACTTTCTCATTGCTATAAAGATATTAATATAACTTGAGCAGCAGCTCCTCATAACCTGAGAAGTCTTCAATAACCACTCGACTGAAACTGAGTCTCTCATGAACCAGCAGGGGGAGAGGTGGGTTGGGGGTTGGGGGGAACGGTCTGGATTCCGATTGTCAGAACTTATTTTGGGTGGATTAAGGAACATGACAGTCATTTTGGGTTTAGGAATTAAAATTATCTGTTTTATAAACTTTTTTTAATTGGCAAGTATATAGAAATGACGACTATTGATCAATATATATATATTATATATATATATATATATATATATATATATAATTATATATATTATGATATATATATATTATATATATATATATATTATATATATATATATATATATATATATATATATATATATATGAGCTGATTTTCGATCATACAAGGGTTCTACCAGTACAATGAACGCGTAAGATAAAATTAACACGTGTATTTTCCTTAATAGTTTCACACAGGGCCCTGTTGCTAATAATCGCTCTAATTATATGATTATTAATATAGTCGGAAGGTACTCTCAAGGCGACACGCGCCGACCACTGTCTTTGAAGACGCGCCCTGGCCCTTCGACCACTAATTCCCTACTGACTCTTAACTTTTCAAACTGAACTTGTTTTGGGTCACAGGTCTAAGCTGATTGGCCTCTTATAATTGAAAGGAACCAATAAGGGTCTTCGATGTATGGCACTCATTTGAATCACCCACGCCACGCCACCAACGATCATATGGGCATTCGATGAATCAGCGATATCTATCTGTTCGTTACTCTATGATCGCACATAGCTACGCACAACACATATAGTAGATTTTCCGTTACGTCTCACACATGAATTTCCTATACAGATCAGTTCACCACTCTCCCCCACAAGTTCTGCGTCCCGCAGAACTCAAAACACTATTTTTTTTTCCTTTATTTATTTATATGCATTTTTCCCTTATTTTAGTCTCAATCATTTGTGCACTGTTATTTGAGTACCTTACCGACCGAAATGTTATTAATAATTCATGCAGAATAAAAACTAAACTTAGCAAGCCAGGGTCAAATTGCGTGCTTACAATTGAATTCCACGCATCACATTGTAAACATGTTCTTAAATGAAAAAGAAATTATGTAAGAATCAATGAAATAATAAATTTTATATCACCACATTAAACACATTACATTCTTCTTAAAATTGGAGCACAAAAACCTGCAGTTCGAAAAATAATGAAATAAACAGATAGTACAAAAACCTGTATTTAAAAAAAACAATAAAATAAACAGATTACTATCAATCATCAAGACCAAAGAACTTGTAAAAACACAATAAGGAAACAGAAAATATGTTTATTTTGTCTCAGTTTTTGCACGAAAGGTATCATCAACAAAATCAAAATAAAAGATTAACAAGGAACACGGCAAGGTTGGTGCAAGATACGTTTAGAATAATGTTGATACTTCAGAACATGACACCAATATTTTGCGACTTCGTCTGTATGCACGTCGGGCGCACCGTTAATGATCCCTAGACATGCTTGTATATCATCTTCACTCTTCTCTCCCAGGTAACCAGGCAGTCCCGGAAATGGGGGTACCGGTTTGTTCAGATGCCACATCACAGGACATCTTCTCTGACGGGATGCATGTGTATAAGTGGTATTCGCACTGGGGCACCGGTCCTAAATATGCTTTTATCACCGCAGTGTCGTTTTTAATTTCTTTCACGCGGTACGGACCTAGATAGGCGGGCTCAAGTTTATGTTTCTTCGGTTGCAGTCTTTTCAAATAGATCCTGTCCCCTATTTGTATCTTGGAACTTTGTTTTGTGTGCGGATCGCTGATCATATTGCGTCTGATACTTTTCATTTGCCCTCAACAGAAGTTTCTGCGTTATCTGAAATACTCTTCGGGTTAGGTTACATAACATCACCCGGTATTGCTCAACACTATATAACGGTAAAGTTCTAGGGTCCATGATCACTGTATATGGCAATGAAGGGTCCTGTCCATACACTAAAAAATACGGGGTATCTCTTATGGAGCTGTTATACGCAGTATTAAGTGCAAATTCCGCCATTTGCAACATCTCTGCCCACTGATTCGGACTGTCTGCCACTAAATATTTCAAAATATTTGTCACTTCCCTATTATGGGATTCACTAACCCATTGGCAGAAGGCCGGTAGGATGCGATCGTGAAATGTTCCACATTAAATAATTTTGTCAGCTCTTTTATCACTTCATTAACAAACTCACGCCCATTATCACTGATTAGCGTACGAGGACAGCTGAATTTCGTTATGAATGAACACAAAGCTCTGGCAACCGATGTTGCGGTCTTATCCACCATTGCGTAGGTGTGCGTGAACGCATCCACCATCACACACATATTTGAACTACCCGTCTCCAGGAGGGAAGGGTCCTACGACATCGATATGCACTCTGTTAAATTTAATTGGCTCTACTGGCCACATGCGAGCCTTGGAATATGAGATGGTTTATGGTTTTTCATGGTATTACATATGTGGCACTGGCTGATAAATTTGTGTAATGTCTGTTCTCATTCCTATCCAAAAAAAGGATTCTCGTGCCCTCCTGAGTGACCTTTCTATACCTATATGTCCTGCATAAGCACTTACATGTATCATGTGGGATGGCTTTCTCTACCAAAGAGGGAGGAAGGACGACGCGAGATCGGATATCGCCCGGTCTCTTCTCAGATTTACAAAACAAAATATCTCCTTCGATGAAGAACATACTTCTGGACACCTTTATGGAAATCGGGAAACTCGTTACTCGCACCCCCCTTACATAAGCCCTAACTGCCGATCCATGGCTCGGACTTCTGACCCCTTATCACCTCTCCAACACTCCAACCACACAAATCAATCACACACTCATTTTCACTCCCAGGGCATTCGCCTGCTGACCCCCTAGGAGGATCAGCCCTTTCGCTCCCACGACTCGTTTCCCTTCTCTCTCTCCCTAACTGGAGTTCCCGAGTTATTCCCGTTTTCTACATCGGCTGCCTCTGACTCATTTAACTGCTTCTTCCGTCGTTGTTCCTCTCTCTTTGCGGCTCGAGTTGTAACTCCCATTATGGCACTTCTGGAGAGGGCATCCGCTACTTTATTTGTTTTCCCTGCTATATGTTCAATTCCTACAATATCAAACTCTAACAGCCGTTCTATCCAACGAGCCTGTCGAGTGGTCAAATCCCTTCTTGAATAAATCTCTCAATGGGCGATGATCTGTATTAATTTTGACTCTATGCCCCAGTAAAAAGTAGCGATGTCTCTCCAGCATCCATAGAATAGCCAATTCCTCTCTATCGAAGGTACTGTAATTCTTCTCTGCTCCTTTCAATGCGCGTGATGCAAAACAAATCGGCTTTTCAATTCCTGCATCGTCAACTTGAGAAATCACTCCACCGATAGCTATACTGCTGGCGTCAGTGGTTACTACAAATGCTCGATCGAACTTTGGATAAGCTAATAGTTCATTACTAGTGAGTGAAATCTTTAATTCTTGAAAAGCTATTTCTTCCTCCCGTTCCCAATGAAAATCTTTCTGCTTTCTCAGTGAATCTAGCGGTCTCGCTATTTTACTGAAATCTTTTATGAATTTACGGTAGTAGCCCGCGAGCCCAAGGAAACTGGCTACTTCCTTTGCATTCTTCGGTCGGGGAAATTCTCTAATTGCTGCTACTTTATCGGCACAAGGCTTAAGGCCTTCAGATGTTACGATGTGCCCCAAAAATTCAACTTCTTGCTGAAAGAATTTACATTTGGTTAGATTAATTTTCATCCCTGTCACTTTAAAGCTTCTAAAACTTCAATAATGTTCTTCTTGTGTTCTTCTACTGTAGCCTTATTATGATTATGTCATCTAAATAAACAAACACGCTATGTCCTAATAGCGGAGCTAATACGGATATCATAACACGTGAAAAATGAGCAGGAGCATTCTTTACCCCAAAAGGGAGGTAATTATATTCAAACAATTGATCATTAGCTATAAAGGCTGTCTTTTCCTTGCTACTCTCGTCTATAGGTATTTAATGATAACCTGACTTTAAATCTAAGGTGGTGTGAAGAAATTTACTCTCCCCTGACCTTAATCAACAACTCTTCGATAGAGGGCAATGGGAATGCATTGTCTTTTGTGATACGATTCAGCTTTCTATAATCAACACATAGCCTAAGAGAACCATCCTTCTTTTTAACCATCACGATTGGCGAGGCCCAGGGGGATTCACTTTCTCTAATTGTGCCTTGTTCCCTTAATTTATTGATCCTCGTTCTCCACTTCCGCTGATAACAAACTGGTATTCTATAAGGCTTAGATCTTATGGGTGGATGACCCCCGGTTTCTATAACAAAAGGAAAACTATTTACTCTGCCTGGTGTTTCGTCGCCAATCGCGATTACATCTTGATAACCTTCTACGATTTCTTTGACAATATTCTGATAAGTAACAGGGGTAGA
>NC_087214.1:39108169-39128169 GCF_015104395.2 Macrobrachium nipponense | reverse complement strand
GGCTAGAAGGGAGGTCCCACCCCTCCCTTTCAGTCCTTAGCTTCTTTCCTCTCTCTCCCCCTCTATCTTTCCCTTGCTCTATCTCCTTCTGTCTTCCTTTCTCTGTCTCTTTCTCTCTCTCCTTCTCTCTATGAGAGGTAGGAAGAGGAGAAGGAGCTCAGGGCTAGAAGGGAGGTCCCACCCCTCCCTTTCAGTCCTTAGCTTCTTTCCTCTCTCTCCCCCTCTATCTTTCCCTTGTTTTATCTCCTTCTATCTTCCTTTCTCTGTCTTTTTCTCTCTCTCCATCTCTCTATGAGAGGTAGGAAGAGGAGAAGGAGCTCAGGGCAGGAAGGGAGGTCCCACCCCTCCCTTTCAGTCCTTAGCTTCTTTCCTCTCTCTCCCTCTCTATCTTTCCCTTGTTCTATCTCCTTCTATCTTCCTTTCTCTGTCTCTTTCTCTCTCTCCTTCTCTCTATGAGAGGTAGGAAGAGGAGAAGGAGCTCAGGGCTAGAAGGGAGGTCCCACCCCTCCCTTTCAGTCCTTAGCTTCTTTCCTCTCTCTCCCCCTCTATCTTTCCCTTGCTCTATCTCCTTCTATCTTCCTTTCTCTGTCTCTTTCTCTCTCTCCTTCTCTCTATGAGAGGTAGGAAGAGGAGAAGGAGCTCAGGGCTAGAAGGGAGGTCCCACCCCTCCCTTTCAGTCCTTAGCTTCTTTCCTCTCTCTCCCTCTCTATCTTTCCCTTGCTCTATCTCCTTCTATCTTCCTCTCGTCTTTCTCTCTCTCCTTCTCTCTATGAGAGGTAGGAAGAGGAGAAGGAGCTCAGGGCTGAAGGGAGGGCCCACCCCTCCCTTTTCGTCCTTAGCTTCTTTCTCTCTCCCTCTCTACTTTCCCTTGTCTATCTCTTTCTCTTCCTTTCTCTGTCACTTTCTCTCTCTCCTTCTCTCTATGAGATAGGAAGAGGCGAAAGGAGTCAGGGTAAGGGAAGGTCCCTCCCCTCCAGTCCTTAGCTTTCCTCTCTCGCCCTCTCTATCTTTCCTGCTCACTCTTCTATCTTCCTTTCTCTGTCACTTTCTCTCTCTCCTTTCTCTATGAGAGGTAAGGAGAGGAGAAGGAGCTCAGGGCAGGAAGGGAGGTCCCACCCTCCCAACCTTTCCCAGTCTTAGCTTCTTTCTCTTCTCCTCCCTCTCTATCCCTCCCTTGCTATATCTTTCTATCTTCCTTTCTCCTGTCACTCTCATCTCCTTCTCTCTTAGGGAGAGGTCGGGGAAGGGGGAGGAGGGGGGAAGGGGAGTCAAGGCAGGAAGGGGATTGTCCCACCCCTTCCTTTCAGTTCTTAAACTTCTTGCCTCTCTATTTCTCTATCTTCTTTCCTTCTATCTCCTTTCTTCCTTCTCTAGTTTTCTTCTCCTTCCTTCCTCTATGAGAGATAGGAAGAGGTAAGCTAATGTCCTCCGTCATCAAAACTGGATTTCTGCCCACCTTTTGTTGCTGGGCATAAGCCTGCTTAAGCAATACAGCATTGTAATCCTTTAGGTGTGGGTACCAGTTTTTTGAGCCTAGGCAACCTCTAGCATGGGCTAATAAGCCTCCGTCATCAAAACTGGATTTCGCCACTTTTGGATGCTGGTTTAAGTCTCCTTAAGGAGATCGGTAATGTTGGACCAGCTAAGTGTGGGTATACATAGCATAGCATACAAACAATGCCTCAAGTAATGCCTCCGGCATCAAAACTGGGATTTCTGGCCACCTTTTGGATGCTGGTCTAAGTCTCCTTAAGGAGATCCGGTAATTGTTGGCCGCCAGCTTTAAGGTGTGGGTAATACCAGTTTTGAGCCATAGGCAACCTCTAGCATGCTAAGTTAATGCCTCCGTCCAAATACTGATTCTGGAATTTCTGGGCCACCTGGATGCTGGTCTAAGTCTCCTAGAGGAGATCGATATGGTTTGGAGCAGCTTTATGGTGTGGGTATGGGTTATACCAGTTTTTGAGCCATAGGCAACCTCTATCATGCTAAGTATGCTCGTCATCAAAAACTGGATTTCTGGCCACCTTTTGGATGCTGGTCTAAGTCTCCTTAAATAATCTATGGTTGGACCATTTTTCTTTAGTTGGGTTTTTCCTACCAGTTTTGGCCATGGCAACCGGCTAGTGCTAGTTAATGCCTCTGTCATCACTGTGGCCACCTTTTGGAGCTGTCCATGTCTTCCTTAAGAGATCGAGGGAGGGGGGAGGGGGGTGTGCCATTGCTTCTTGTTTCTAAATAAGGAAAGGCTAAACCCACCTGATGAGCCCTTTGGCAAGGGTGAAACCTCATTATGATGATGATGATGAGGATGATGATGATGATGATGATGATGATGATGATGATGATAATAATAATAATAATAATAATAATAATAATATAATAATAATAATAATAATAATAAATCCACAGATATATATGGGTATAGTATATATGCATATATATATATATATATATATATATATATATATATATATATATATATATACATATATATATATATATATATATATATATATATATATATATATATATATATATATATATAGTATAATAATAATAATAATATAATAATAATAATAGTAATAATAATAATAATAATAATAATAAATCCACAGATATATATGGGTATATATATATATATATATATATATATATATATATATATATATATATATATATATATAGTATATATATATATATATATATATATATATATATATATATATATATATATATATATATATATATATATGTGTGTGTGTGTGTGTGTGTGTATATATATATATAGTAGACATATATATATATATATATATATATATATATATATATATATATATATATATATATATATATATCTATATATATATATATATGCAGACACCTTTCTGGAATCTGTTCGATTCCCATCTTGAACAGGGAATCGAAGAGATTCCAGAAGGCTCTCTGTAGTTTTTTCTTAATGCCTGTACCCATAAGTATCTATGGATTTCGTGTCTATTTCAAGACTCATGGTTCATAAATAATAATAATAATAATAATAACAATAATAATAATAATAATAATAATACTGTTAAAAAGAATGGCAGAATAAGCGAGTTGTATTTTATGCATTGTTTTCTTTTTTTCTTACAATTCGCTTCTCAGGCTCAGTGATGTTTTCTGAGTAACTGGCCAATATTCATGTTGGGAATTTTCAAAAATTAGAAATGCTGAAGGTAATCTATTATTTTATTAGAACAGGATCTCAGGTTCAGGTCAAACCGCGGTCGTCGTCAGTGCCGGCACGACCCCTGCTCGACCTGGACCTGAGATCCTGTTGTAATAAAATAATAGATTACCTTCAGCATTTTTAATTTTTTTAAATTCTTAATATGAATATTGGCCAGTATCCTAGAAACATCGCTGAGCCTGAGAAGCGAATTTTAAGAAAAATAGAAAAAACAGTATATAAAATCAACTCTCTTAATTCTGCCAATCTTTTTAGCAGCATTTGCCTAAAAGAGGGTTTTCTACCAAAATCATAATAATAATAATAATAATAATAATAATAATAATAATAATAATAATAATAATAATAATAATAATAATAATTAGCCACTCGTCTTCACTGGTTTTCAGATATTGCCCCAGTGCTCTGTTGTCGATGTTGACGCAGTCCTCTATACTTAGTAGTCCTCTCCCTCCTTCCTTTCGTGTTATGTATAGTCTGTTCGTATTTGCTCTTGGGTGTAGTGCTTTGTGTATTGTCATATGTTTCCCGGTTTTCTGACCTATGCTGTGGAGTTCTGCCTTCCTCCATTCCACTATTCCTGCGCTGTATCTGATAACTGGCACTGCCCATGTGTTTATGGCTTTTATCATATTTCCGGCGTTGAGTTTTGACTTGAGTATCGCCTTGAGTCTCTGCATATATTCTTTCCTGATCGTGTCCTTCATCTCTTGGTGTTTTATATCCCCTCCTTCCATTATTCCCAGGTATTTGTATCCTGTCTCATCTATGTGTTTGATGTTGCTCCCATCTGGTAGCTTTATCCCTTCAGTTCTTATTACTTTGCCCTTTTGTATGTTGACTAAGGCGCATTTTTCTATTCCAAACTCCATCCTGATGTCTAAAGAGTGCATGGGAAGAAGGACTAATAAAAGTAGACGAAGACCCAGAAATATACAGAGACAGGAGAATGACAGACAGAACAGAGGACTGGCACAACAAACCAATGCACGGACAATACATGAGACAGACTAAAGAACTAGCCAGCGATGACACATGGCAATGGCTACAGAGGGGAGAGCTAAAGAAGGAAACTGAAGGAATGATAACAGCGGCACAAGATCAGGCCCTAAGAACCAGATATGTTCAAAGAACGATAGACGGAAATAACATCTCTCCCATATTGTTAGAACTTTGCCATTTCCTTTTGTTTTGTTTTTATTTTGGTTAATTATCTTTTAGTTTCCCCTATTTTGCTATTTATTATAGTATCCCCATCAGGGTTTGAGTTTTCTTCCTCCACATTTTTTTAGTTATCATTCCTGTTTTTGATCCTTGGCCTGTTTATTCCCAGAGTCCTGTTTTCGGCCTCCTTGGAGTATTCCGAGGTGACTTTGGAAGTCCCTGCGCCCAGGTAAGGCAGTCTGTTTCTGGCCTTCGTGTTGATACCACATCATATGGATTACAGCAAGTTCGCTCCTTTATTCTGCTAAGACTTGAGCGTATAAAGCCTTTAATTTTTGTGACGTCTGGAGGGACGTGTATTTGTGACGTCTGAGAGACGTGGATCTTCCTGAAGGAGGTCAGGCTTTATTCTGCCGCTATTTGGAAGATAGCGGGGCATACCTTCCCGTTTCTTCGATATCCACGACGTCGTTCTGGATCAATTACCGTTCTTATAAGAATTTGTGGGGATTTAAACTCTTAGTGGCCACTTTAAATTAGTTAGGTTAATTTAGTGTTGTTAATTGTTAGGCTTCTTTCTGGCCGTTATTTTCTCTTTTCTTTCGGGACCCCTTATTTTGGAGAATGTCTGGTTTGATTCTGTAATGAATAGTGTGGGTGTTTTATTCAATTGTTTTCATATTGTGTGATTGCTTTTCATATAATTTTGTATTTATAGAGGTTCCGGTAATCATTTCTATCTATGCTGTGTTTGTAAATGTATTATATTATTTTTACTTGTGGTATTAGTATCCCTCATTGTTAATATTTGCACACTGTCTGTTATTTCACTTATCGTGACTTTAACTTTGGAGAACACCAGTTATGATTAATTGCTTTTCTGGAGTCTGAAAGTAGCCTTTGAGGAGGGTCCTGACACATATGTAGGGAGTGCAATACGAAAAATGAAACCATAAACCACATAGCAAGCGAATGCCCGGCACTTGCACAGAACCAGTACAAAAAGAGGCATGATTCAGTGGCAAAAGCCCTCCACTGGAGCCTGTGCAAGAAACATCAGCTACCTTGCAGTAATAAGTGGTACGAGCACCAACCTGAGGGAGTGATAGAAAACGATCAGGCAAAGATCCTCTGTGACTATGGTATCAGAACGGACAGGGTGATACGTGCAAATAGACCAGACGGATGCTGGAAAATTCAGATGATAATTTGACTCCAGTAAGGAAACTCACCCCCCTATGGCAATCTATTCGGACCTTAAGAAGTCTTCTTGAGGCTCCGATATATTTTCCTAGATCACATCTAGGACAAGTATATAAATAGACAATATTAGATGTGATCTAGGAAAATATATCGGAGCCTCAAGAAGACTGATTAAGGTCCGAATAGATTGCCATAGGGGGGTGAGTTTCCGTACTGGA
This sequence comes from Macrobrachium nipponense, assembly GCF_015104395.2. Taxonomy (NCBI): domain Eukaryota; kingdom Metazoa; phylum Arthropoda; class Malacostraca; order Decapoda; family Palaemonidae; genus Macrobrachium; species Macrobrachium nipponense. The sequence continues at coordinate 39,122,352 of NC_087214.1, read as the reverse complement.
GTCAAATTATCATCTCCTGAATTTTCCAGCATCCGTGACCACACAAAGAAATGCAGAGTCAATATTGAATATAAAAACTTTAAGATCCTTTCAAAAGCTTCTTCTCCGCAGCAGCTAGCGGTCTTCGAATCGCTCTTTATAAAAGACGATTGTTCCCAAAAACTGAACAAACCAAACTGCCTCCACCCCTCTGTATCTGGCGTAAACAACAGAGATGCCTTCGTGTTTTGTTTTTGTGTTTTTAGTCACTCGTCTTCCTTCCTCTACTGGAAATGGTACTTGCGTTTAGTTGGTGTTCTTTTAATAGGCTTTAAGTATTGTAATTGTATGTTTTTTAGATGAGTAATTATTTTAATTTTATTTCATTATTGTAATTTTCAGTTTGAAAATGGGGGCTGGTCCTGAAACGTTGCATTAAACTAAACGCCCATATGAAACAGATGTCTCCATTTAAACCCTTACCTTTAGCCATGTATCTCGTCTGAGGCTTCCCTTCGGTTTATATATATATATATATATATATATATATATATATATATATATATATATATATATATATATATATATATATATATATATATATTTATTTATTTTTGTTTTTTCTTCGCCTCGCCTCTCCAGAAATGTGAATAAATAAATATGAATAAATAAATAAATATAAATAAATAAATACATGAAAAATAAATAAATAGATAAGTAAATAAATACATAAAAATAAATAAATACATAAAAAAAAAAATAAATAAATAAATATATAAAAAAAATAAATAATTAAAATAAATAAATAGATAAAAATAAATAAATGAAAAAAAATAAATAAATAAATGAATAAATAATTAAAAATAAATAAAAAATAGATAAAAATAACTAAATGAAAAAATAAATAAATAAATAAATAATAAATAATTAAAGATAAAAATAAATAAAAATATCTAAAAATATTGTAAAAAAATTAAAATACTTTTAAAAATTATTTTTGAAATAAAAAAGTTTTAATAAATAAATTCCAGTTTTTGGACAATATTTTTGAGGTTTTTGTATTTTTGTTGGCCTGCCTTTGTTTCAAAATTTATATGAAACTAATAAAAACTTAAAATATATAAATAAATAAATGAAATATTTAGCGTGTTTTAGTCCTCCTTTAGATGTGTTGATTTTTGTTTCAAAAATCTTTTAGAAAATCACATATATTTAAGAACTAAAAAACACAAAATTTTTCAGTTTTGGTACACAATTTTGGAGTTTCTTTTCATCTTTTGATGCCAGATTTTTGTGTCAAAAAGCATTATAAAAATCAATTAAAAGGGAGAATTAGAAAATAAACTCAAAAGTATAGTGCAAAAATTTATATATATATATATATATATATATATATATATATATATATATATATACATATATATATATATATATATATATATATATATATATATATATATTATATATACCATCATACATATATATATATATATATATATATATATATATATATATAATATATATATATATATATATATATATACATATATATAGTATATATATATATATATATATATATATATATATATATATATATATATATATTATATACATACATACATATATATATATATATATATATATATATATATATACTATATATATATCTATATATATATTATATATTATATATACATACATACATATATATATATATATGTGTGTATATATGTGTATATATATATATATGTATATATATATATATATATATATATATATATAGATATATATATATATGTATATATATATATATATATATATATATGTATATAATATATAGTATATATATATATATATATATATATATATATATATATATATATATATGTATATATATATATATATACATATATATATATATATATGTATATATATTATATCTATATATATATATATATATATATATATATATATATATATATATATATATATAGCATACATACATACATACATACATCATAACATACATACATACATACATACATACATACATACATATATATATATATATATATATATATATATATATATATATATATACATATACATATACATATACATATAAATATACATATACATATACATATACATATACATATACATACATATATGTATATATATATACATATATGTATATATATATATATATATATATATATATATACATACATATATATATATATATATATATATATATATATATATATATATATATATATATATATATATATATATATATAAAACATTTAACGTTCTATTTCTAGGCGATTTTTAAAAATAATTTGTGAAATGAATAAATCAGTCATTAAAAAGAGGGCAAAGATAAGTGTATTCAAATTAATTTTTTAACTAATTTTAATTTTAAATACATTGTCTTATTCTAGCCAATTTTATGAATGATTTTTGAAACAAAAATCCTCCATCGAAAATAGGAACAAACTCTCAAAAATATTGTAAACAAAATTTAAATACTTTTAAAAATTATTTCTGAAATAAAAATCTGTCATCAAAAGAGTGCAAAACTTCCAAAAATATTTAATTCATATATAATACTTATATACTGTTGTTTGAAATTCATTTTTAACAGATTTGTGAGTGATTTTTGAAACAAAAATCAGTAATCAAAAAGGTGAGAAAATTTCAAAAAAATTATGTACTAAAATTGAAATATATTCAAAGGATTTTTTAAACAAAAATCTGTCATTATTTTTCTGTTTCATTTTATTTTTTATGCGATTTTTATGACTATTTTTTTTAACGAGAAAACAGCCAACAACCACTGAATAAGATTCTCAAACGTTTTGTGCAATAATTGATATATTGTCCTAGTTTTGTGCGATTTTCCAAATGATTTTTGAAATATAATTCAGTCATCCAAAAGAAGGAAAAAAAAGTCTACAAATATGATATTGAAAATTATTTAATTTTCAGCTTTTTTTCTTTGTTATATTTATTATCCAATACTATTGCAATTATTAAAGTTATTTTTAAAACAAAAATAGGCCTCAAAACAAGAGCAAATATAACATGAATATTGCATCTTAATTGAAATATTTTTTTTAGCTTTTTTGTTTGATTTTCGTCTTTTTTGGGCGATTTTTCTAATACTTTTTTCAACAAAAACCAGCCAACAAAAACAGTAAAAAAACTGTCAAAAATATTGTGGAAGAAATTGAAATATTTGTTTAAAGTTTTTGTTACATTCTTTTCAGGGTGCCGAATAAGTTTTTTTTTTTTGTTTTTGTTATAAAAAGGAAGGCGAAACTAGCAAACTTATTGTATTCAAATTAAATTATTTATTAAATTTATTTTTGTTTTAAATTCAGTGTCCTATTTTTAGCCAATTTTTGAAATCTTTTGTTAAACAAAAACTAGTCATCAAAACGGGAGCCAAAATATTGCATTTAAAATGTAATAATTTTAAAGTGTTTTTTTTTTCTTTTTTGAACTGTTTTTTTTTTAGAGAATTTTTATAATGATTTATTGAAACAGAAAAACATCTATTTATGTAATATGCTCAAAACTTTAAATATTTTTTCAGGTCTTTTCCATGTTATAAAAATGAAAACTACATAAATAAAAAAACAAAATAATATAACGAAAATAAAATAAAAAATAAACTAAAGGCAAATAAAAATAGATAAATCAAAATAAAGAAAATTAAATTTCATAATAAAATTAATTTTGAAAAATAAAAAATTTTTAAAAAAAAAAAAAATAAAATAAATAAAATCAAGAAAAACAAATAAATATTGCCATAAAAAAACAATAAATGAAATAAATAATAAAATTCAAAATAAAGTAAAAAATCCCAAATAAAATAAATAAAAAATAAAAATAAATAAAAATAAAGAAAAAATGAATAAATAGGAAAAATAAAATAAAAATTAACAAAAAAATAAATAAATAAATAAAAAACAAAATAAAATAAAATAAATCAAAAATAAAAATCAACCAAGAAATTTTTAAAAATAAAAAAATCAATAAAAAAAGCAAAATAATAATAAAAAATTCAAAGCAAATAAATTAAAGAAAAAATAAAAGGTAGTTAAATGAAAATCTCAAAAATTAATTAAATAAATAGAAAAACTTAACAAATAGAAATACAATAAATAAAAAAATAATAAAAACCAAATAAAAAAGTAAATCTTAAATAAAAGTAAAATAAAAATAAACATATATTATAAGTAAAAAATATAACAAATAAATAAAAAATAGATACATAAATAAAGAAAATTGAAAAAATAAAAATAAAAAAATAAATGAAATGAAAAATAATAAAAAATAAATAAATAACATAAAAATGATAAATAAAATGAATAAATAAAATTAAATTAAATAAAAGAATGAATGAATGATAAATAAATAAAAATAAATAAAATAATTTGAATAAATAAATGAATAAATAATAAATTAATAAAAGAATGAATGAATGATAATTACTAAAAAATAAATAAAAATAAAATAAATTAAAAGATAAATAAATTAAATTATAAATAAATATAAATAGATAAATAAAGAAATAAGTAAATAAAAAAATAAAAAATAAAATAAAATAAATAAAAAAAATAACTAAAGAAATGAAAATAAATAATAAAATAAATAAATAAAATAAAATAAACAAATGAATAGAAATTGAAAAAATTAAAATAAAAATCAATATAAATAAAACGAAAACAAATAAATAAAAATAAAAAAATAAAAATACAAATAAAAATAAATATATTGATAAATAAATGAAAAATAAAAAAAAACTTAATTAAATAAATAAATAAAAATAGAAAAATGAAATAAATGAATTGAACAAAAAAATACAGTAAAATGAATCGATAAAAACTAAAAATAAATTATTTAATAAATAAATAAATAACAAGAAATAAATAAATATAATAAATAAATAAATAAATGAAAATAAATAAAAAATAAATAAAAAATAAATAAAAATAAATAAATGGAGGCAAATAAATAAATTAATTAATAAACTAAAACAAGATCGAAAAAATAAATAATTTCAAAAAAGAAATAAAGAAAATAAATAAAAAAAATAAATAAATAAGTAAAAAATTTATTGACATAAATAAATTAATTCATAATTAAAAATAAATAAAAAGAAAAATGAATAATATAATAAATAAATAAAAAAAATAAATAAAATATGAATAAATAAATAAAAATAAATAAAATAAAATAAATATAAATAAAAAATAAATAAATAACAAAAATAATTCAAATAAAAATAGATAAATAAATAAAAATAAATAAATAAAAACAAAAAAATAAATAAATAAAAATAAATAAATCCTTTATAAAATAAATAAATAAAATTAAATAAATAAATAAAATTAAATAAATAAATAATAAATAAATAAAAATTAAATAAATAAATAAATTAAATTATATTAATATAAATAAAAATATTAAATAAAAATAATAAATCAAGAAAACAATAAATATGCCAATAAATATGAAAATAAATAAATATTATAATAAGTAAATACATAAAAATAAATATATAAAAAATAAAAAATAAAGAAAAATGAATAAATAAAGGAAATAAAAAAAAAATAAAATGTAAAACAAATAAAAATAAATAAATAAATAACAAAATAAATAAAATAATCAAAAATAAAATAAACAAAAATAGATAAACTAAGACAAAATAATTAAATAAACCATAAAAACCAATTAAATAAATAAGAATAAATAAATAAATATATAAAAAATAAACAAATAAAAATAACTAAATAAATATAAATAAATAAATAAATAAAAATTATATATATATAAATAAACAAATAGAGATAAAAAATATAAATAAAAAAAATAAAAAAAAATAGGCCAATCAAAACAAATAAAAAAAATAAACAAATAAAAATAAAATTTATAGATTAAAATAAGTAATAACAAATTATTAAAAAATATATAAATAAATGATAAATAAATTAAAATATATAAATAATGAATAAAAAAAATAAATAAATGAATAAATAAAAATATATAAGTAAAAATAAATAAATAATAATAAATAACTAATAATAATAAATAAAAATAAATCAAATAAAAATAAATTAACCATAAAAATAAATTAAATAAATAAAAATATATATCAAAATCCCTCAAAAAATAAATATTATCTAATAAAATATAAATAAATAATTATAAATGAAAAATATAGAAAATAAATAAATTAATATAAATACAAATAAAAATATCTAAATAAAAAGTATATAAATATATATAAGTAAAATATATTAGTGGAATAAACAAATATTAAATAAGAAATAAATACAAATGATTAATGAAAAATAAATAAATCAAAATAAAAAATAAATGAATAAATAAAATTAATTAAATAGATCGAAATAAATAAATAATAAAAAAATAGTGGAATAAATAAATCAAATACAAAGTAAAATCAAAGCAATTTAATAATGAATACCTAAATAATTAATAAATGAAAAATAATTTGAATAAAAAAAAATATATATAAATTAATAAAAATAAATTGATAAAATAAATAAAAATGAATAAAACAAAAATAAAAATAAAAATAAATAAAAATAAAAATGAATCATCAATAAATGAAAAAAATAAAATAAATAAAAAGAAAAAAAAAATAAATAAAGAATAAATGAAATTAAAAAATAAATATAAATAAACAATAATTAATAAATAATGAAAATAAAAAATGAATAAATAAAAAAAAAATATAAATTAATAATAAAAAATAAATAATTAAATAAAAAATACATATAATAAAAAATAAATAAAATAATAAAAAAAACAAAAAATAAACAAATCGTATAAAAATTAAAAATAAAAATAAATAAATTAAAAAATAAAAATAAATAAATAAAAGAATAAAAAATAAAAAATTCAAAATCAAAAAATAATAAATCAAAATTAAAAATTAAAAAGAATAAATAAAAAATAAAATGAAAAAAGAAAATGAATAAATTTAAATATAAATAAATACAAAAAATAAAAATAAATAAATATATAAATAAAAATTTAGGAATTAAAAAATAAATAAAAATAAATAAATAAGTGAAAATAAATAATATAGAAATAAATAAAAATGAATAAATAACAAAATAAAAACAAATAAATAAATAAAAATAAGTAGTAAATAAATCAATCAAAAAAATAAACAAATAAATTAGTAAAAATAAAAAAATAAAAAATAAAAATAAAATAAAATAATTAAATGATTGAATAAATAAATAAAAAAATAAATTAATAAAAACAAATAAAAAATAAATAAAAGAAATAAACAATAAATAAAAATAAATAAAAAATGAAAATAAAAAATAAAATAAAAAAATGATATAAAATAAATAAATAAATAAAAACAAATCAAAAAATCACTAAATGTAAGCAGTAATTAGAAATAAAAACAAATAAATAAATAAAAAATAAAAATAAATAAATAAAATCTAAATAAATAAAAATATACATCCATCAAAACTAAATAACATAAGTAAAGATAAAAATAAATAACAAATGATATAAGGAAATAAAAAATATAATTTATAATAAATAAAAGAAATAATATATAAAAATAAAAATTATATAAAATCATAAATAAATGAATAGATAAATAAATCAATAAATAATAAATTATAAAAATGAATACTAAAGAATGAAATAAATAAAAATAATAATTAAAAATGGAATAAAAAATAAATAAAATAAATAAATAAGAAAATAAAATAAAAATTAAACAAAAAGAAGTAAATAAAATAAATAAATAATCTAAATAAATAGAATTGATAAATAAATTTAATAAAAAAAAATAAAAATAGATAAAAATAAATAAAAAAAAATTATAACAATAAAGAAAAAACCAAATAAATAAAAAAGATAAAAATATAATAAATAAATAAAAATACAAATAATAAATAAATAAATAAAAATAAATAAATAAACTAATAAATAAATAAAAATAAATAAATCGAATAATACTAATGAAATAAATAAAGCTAATAAAAATAACCTATAAATAAAATAAATAAAGTAATAAATAAAAATTAATAATAAATAAGCAAATGAATAAAATAAGCATATAAATAAAAAATAAAAATAAGTAAATAAATAAAAATAATCAAATAATAAGAATAAATATAATGAATGAATAAAAAATAAAAATAAATAATATAAATATAAATAAATAACTATATACAATAATATATAAAATAAATAAATAAAAAAATAAAAAACAATAAATAAAATAATAACTACAAATAAATAAATAAATTAAATGGAAAATATATCAAAATAAAGAAGTCAAATAAAAATCAAAATAAAAATAAATAACTAAATAAATAAAAATAAAAAATAAAAAATAAAATAAAAATCATTAAATGAAATAAAAAAAAGAATAAAAATTTAGTCAAATAATAAAAATTAAAAATAAAAATAACAATAAATAATAAATAAATAAATAATATAAATATATAACATAAAAAGAATAATAAAAAAAAACTAACTAAATAAAAAACAAAATAAATAATCAATAAAAAATAAATAAATAAAATACATAATAAATAATAAAATAACTAAAAATAAAATACGTAAAGAATAAAAATAAAAATAATAAAATAAATAAAAATTAATTAATATATACAAATAAAGAATAAACAATAAAAATAAATAAAAATAAATAAATTTAAAAAATTAAAAATAAAGTAAAAAATTTTTAAATAAATTAAATTAAAAAAATAAAATAAAAATAAAATAAAATAATGCTAAAATAAATAAATAAATTTAAAATATATAAATAAATTATAAATAAAGAATAAAAATAAAGAATAAATAAATAAAAATAAATCTAATAATGTGAAAATAAATAATATAGGGAAAATAAATAAAAATGAAATAAATAACAAAATACAACAATAAAATAATAATTAAATAAACGTAAAATAATCAAAAAAAATAAAAAAATAAAAATAAATAGTAAACAATAAAAAATAAAAAATAAACTAAAATAATTAAAAAATGAAATTGAAACATAAATAAATAAAATTATAAAAAAATAAATTACTAGAAATAAAAACAAAAAAAGTAAATAAAAATAAACTAACAGGAATAAACAAAATAAATAAATGACAATAACTAAATAAATAATATACCAAAATGTCTCAAAACTAAAAGTAAAGCAAGTAAAGTAAATGAACTAAAAATAAATCAAACAATGAAAAATAAAAATAAGGAAATAAAAAAATTAAAATAAATTTAAAAATAAATAAATAAAGAAATCTTAATATAAAAATACAATAAAATAATAATCATAAATAATGAAATTGTGTGTGGTGTAAAATCAATCAAAATAAATAAAAAAATTATAAAAATGATAACATTAAAGAAATCAAATAAATAAAAAGAAAAAATTAAAAATAAATTAAAAAGTGTAAAAAGGGAACTAAAAATAAAATAAATAAATAAATAAGAACATTTAAAAATAAAAATTAACAAAACGTAATTAACTCATTGATAAAAAAAACTAACTCTAAATAAAATAGGAAAATTTGATAAATAAAAACCCAAAATTTAAATAAAAAAATAAAATATACAAATGAAATAAAAAAAATTTAATAACAAAATAAAGATAAAAACCAAGATAAATTAAAAACGAAATAAAATATTAAAATAAATGTAAACATTAATAAATCAATAATATAAAAAATAAAATCTAAAAATAAATAAAAAAATTAAATAAATCCGAATAAATAACTAAAAAAATAAAACTAAATAATAAAAAATTAAATAAAAATAATTTAAAGTAAAATTAAAAATTAATGAAATAAATAAAAAACCAAACATGAAATAAATAAGCACTTAAAAAATAAATAAAACTAAGTAAATAAAATAATAAATAAATAATAATGAATAAATAAAAAAATAACTGAAATAAAATGAATTTAAAAATTAAAAATAAATATATAAATAAAAATAAAATAAATAAATATCAATTAAATAAATATAATTAAAATGTAAAAATAAAAACAAATAAATATAAATAAAAAAATAACTAAACAAATAAATAAAGGCTAATATAAATATAATAAATAACAACTAAAAATTTGAATATAAAAATAGAAAAATAGATCCAAAATCAAAAGTAAATGAAATAAGAATAAAAGAAAAATTCAAAGTTCAAATTAATAAAAAATTAAAAATAAAATACAAATAAAAAATAAAAAAAATAAATAATGAAAAAATCAAAAAAATAAATATACCAAATAAAATAATTAAATGTAAAAATAATAAAAAATTAAAAATTAAATAAAAATTAAATAATTTAAAATAAATATAAACTAAAAATTTAATTAATATAAATTAATAACTATGAAGTAAATTGACCTAAATCAAAAAAAAATAAAATAAATAAATTGCTTAATTAAAAAATTGAGTAAAAAACACATAAAGAAATAAAACCATAAAATAAAAATAAAATAAAAATAAATAAAGCTAAACGAAAATTTTAAATAAATTAATTAAATTGAAAATATAAATAAATACAAATAAATAAGTAAAAAAATAAATAAACAGTGAAATAATAAATAAAAAAAAAATATATCAAGAAAATAAACATAAAGATAAAAATAACTAAAAAAGAACAAATAAAAACAAAAATAAACTTTCAATAAATAAATAAAAAAAAATAAAAATGAAAAAAAGAACTAAACACACATCGAAAATAAATCATTAAAAATGATGAAATAATTAATAAAATTACTAAATAAAATAAATAAATAATAAACAAGATTAAATAAAAAACAAAATTAAATAAGAACCATAAATCAATAAATAAAAATAAATAAAGAAATCAAATAATTTTACCAAATAAATAAATAATAATCAAAATAACTAACAAAATAAAATAAATAATAAATAAAAATAATAATAAATATTAGTAAATAAATATATTACGTAAATAGTGAAAAAATTAAAAAATACCAAGTAAAATACAATAATTAATTAATAAAATAAATAATAATAACATCATTAATAATTAATAAAAAGATAATAGTATAGATTTATCAATAAATAAAAAATCAATAAAAAAAATAAAATAAAAATACAAATCAAATAGATTAAGTAATTAAAATAAATAAATTCTAAATAACTATGAAATAAATAAAAAATAAAAAAACAAATAGATAAAAATAAATCCTAAAAATAAAAAACTAATAAATCTAATAAATAAATATTAAATAATAAAAAAAAAAATAAAAAAATAAAGAAGATTAAAAAAATAAAGTTTATCAAAAATAAAATAAATAAAAATACAATGTAAAATAAATAAATCCAAATAAACAAAATAAATTAATAAATAAATAAATCAAAAATGAAAAATAAAAAATAAATAAAAATAAATGAATTAATCCAGATAAAAAAAAATAAAATATAATCAAATCGTAAATAAAATAATAAAAATAATATAATTAACTGAATTAACAATATAATAAGGAGTAAATTAAATTAAATTAAATCAAATAAACTGAAATAAAAAATTAGTTAAATAAAGGAAACTAACATACTAAACATGTAAATGGTAACCTAAAAACTAATAAATTTAAAAATAAAATAAAGTCTAATAGAAAAAATAACTAAAATGAATCAATAAAAAAATAAATAAAAATAAAATTAAAAATAAAATAAACATAAAAATAAATAAACTAACAATAATAAAATAAATAATCAAAATCAAAATAAAAAGACACAATAATCAAATGAAATAAATTTTAAAAAAATTAATAAATCCTAAATAATAATAGTAAAAATTAACATAAAAAAAGATAAAAATAAATGCTAAAAAATAAACTTAAATTTAAATAAATATCGTGTGTAAATAATAAAATTTATCAATTAAATAAAAAAATAAAAATGGAAATAATGAATTAAAAGAATAAATTAAATAAAAACTAATTTCCAAATGAAAATAAATAAATGGATCAAAATATTAATATTAAACCAATTAAATAAATACAAAATAAAACAAATAAATAAAGTTTAAATAAAAAATAAATAAATAAAAAATAAATAAATGTAAAACACATAAAAAATCAAGGAAAAATAAATAATTAAATTAAATAAAAATTGAAAATTAAATGGACAAATAAAAAAACATCAAAAATAAATAAAAGGTAAACAAATTTTAAAAATAACTAATCAATCAATCAAAAAAAAATAAACTAAAAAAAATAAATAAAATAGATAAATAATAATAACAAATAAAAAAATAAAAAAAATTACAAAAATAAATAAAAATACAAAATAAAATAAATAAATAAATAAATTTATACATTAATCCAAATAAAGTAAAATAAATAATTAAAAAGAACATTAACAAAAATGAACAAAAATAAATAAATAAAAAATAAGTAAACTAATAAACAAATTGAAAATTGTAAAAATAAATAAAATAAAGTAATAATAAAAATAAAATAAAAATAAATGAAATCGGGATTAAAAAAAATTCAATTAATAATTGGTTAAAAACCAAAATAACAAAATAAATAAATAAATGAAAAAAATCAAAAAAGATAAAATATTAAATGAATAAAATAATCCTTAAATAATAAATAAAAATAAATAAACAAAAATAAATAAGTAAATAAAATTAATAATTAGATAAGTAAACTTCAAAATAAGTAATAAAAGAAACAAATAAATCAAAATCTAATTAAAATAAATTAAAACAAAATCAAAACAAATAAATAAAAACTCAAAAAACTAAAATTAAAATAAATTAAATAAATTACTTAAAATTAATATACTAAATAGTAATTAATAAAAATATAAATAAAAATAGTAAATAAATCAAAAATTAAATTGAAAAAAATATAGATAATAAAAGTTCATAAAGATAAATAAAGAAATAAATAATGGAAAAAAGATAATAAAATAATAATAAATGCAAAACAAATAAATGAAAAATAAAATGAAATAAAAAAGATCAAAATAAATAGCAATAAAAAATAATTTAATAAGATTAAATAAATACCTAAAAAGTTCAAATAAATAACAAAAGTAAATAAAATAAAAATTAATAATGAAATTAAACGAATTAAAATATAATAATAAAACAAAATATAGAAATAAAGAATGAATAAAAAAATAAATAAATAAATAAAAGAAAAAAGGAAAAATAAATAAATAAAAATGAAAAAAAAAATAAAAATAAATAAATAAAATTAAAATAAAAATAAATTGAAAAAAATAAAATGAATATAAATAAACGAAAATAAATAAATAAATATAAGATATAAATAGAATACAAAAATTAAAATAAATAAATATATAAAAAATAAAAGATAAAACTAAATTAATAAAAATAAAAACAAAAAAAAAAATAAAAAATAAAAAAATGAAAAAAAATAAATAAGAATAAAGGAATAAATAAATCCATCAAAATAAATGAAAAAAATGAATATAAATAACAATGAATAAATAAAAAATAAAATAAAAAAAATAAAAAAAATAACTAAGCTAAAAATATAAATAAAATAATAAAAGTAAACAAACAAATAAAAATAAATAAAAAATTAACTAAATATAAAATAAATAAAAATAAATTAAATAAAAGTAAAATAAATAAATCTAAGTAAATACTAACTAAATAAGAAATAAAGTAATAAAAAAAATGTATTAATGAAAATAAATAAATTAATATATAAAAGTATATAATTTGATTAATAAACAAAAGTAAATAGATAAATAAGTAAATCAAAATAAATAAATGAATATATATATTGTAAATAAAAATAAATAAATAATTAAATCCAAAATAAATAAATAAATAAATAAAAAACAAATAAATAAAAGTGAACAAATAAAAGTAAATTGTAACGGTAATTGCTTCATAGCAAAGAAAGATAAAGGAAACATGAAAACGCATCTTCGAGAAGTTCTGCAGCACGGATGCTTCGCGCATGATGCTATACTTCATCGGGAAACTTCTAAATAGTTCCAGTAATCTCGGGAGTCTGTGACGCTCGCCGTAGGCCCCGCCACCCAGAATGCCGTATAAATACGACGGACGAAGTAGGAGGAAGGAGAGATCATCAGTTAGTCACACAGAGAGATCCTTAGATCAGATTAGCAGTGAGATCAGCAGCAGAGATCGTCAGAGAGAG
>NC_087214.1:39072628-39107669 GCF_015104395.2 Macrobrachium nipponense | reverse complement strand
ATCCTTCAGGGAAGCCGTATGCATAGGTTCGAATGGACTGGACATGAGAAACTTCAGAACTACATCCAAGTTCCAAGACGGCAACCTGGGTTGTTGAACCTTCGTTGTTTACAAAAGATCTCAAGAGATCGTGAAGGTCTCTGTTGTCCGCCAAACCTCCAGGCCTCTGTGCCTAAAGACAACTGAAAGCACACTCCTATACCCCTTGATTGTAGAGACTGCAAGTTTTAAATCCCTTCTCAGATATAAAAGGAAGTCAGCAATCTGGCTCACAGAGGTCGTGGTGGAGGAAATGCCGTTCTTCTTGCACCAACTCCTGAAGACTGCCCACTTCGATTGGTACACTGCATTGGATGAAGCTCTTCTTGCACTGGCGATAGCTTTCGCCACTGACCTAGAAAAGCATCTCGCTCTGGCCAACTTTTGGATAGTCTGAATGCAGTCAGACTCAGAGCGGAGAGATTTCTGTGGTACCTCTCGAAGTGGGGCTGTCTGAGTAGATCTGTCCTTACTGGAAGCGTCCTCGGGAAGTCTACTACGAAGGCCATGACCTCTGTGAAACCAGTCTCTCGCCGGCCAGAACGGGGCGATCAAAGTCATTCTCGTCCCTTCCTACGCCGCAAACTTTCTCATGACTTCCCCTAGGATCTTCGAACGGGGGAAAGGCGTACAGGTCCATCCCCGTCCAGTCCCAGAGAAGTGCGTCTATCGCCACTGCCGCTGGGTCGAGTACTGGGGAGCAATACAGTGGAACCTCTTCGTTCTGGACGTCGCAAAGATGTCCACTAGCGGACGTCCCCATAACCCCCACAGCTCTTGTTCATACCTCCTGATGCAGAGTCCACTCAGTTTGGCAGAAGTTGACCTCGTCTGCTGAGGAGATCTGCCGGACGTTCTCTACTCCTGCTACAAACCTTGTAAGGATCATGACGTCCAGTGCCCTTGCCCACAGCAAGATCTCCTTTGCCAGTGCAAAAAGGGACCGAGACTGTGTTTCCTCCCTGCTTCTTCAAGTACGCCAGAGCTGTGGTGTGTCTGAGTTGACTTGGACTATCCGATGAGAGACTTTTTCTTGGAAAAACTGGAGAGCTAAAAAGATGGCTGCCATTTCCTTTAGGTTTATGTGCCAGGACACCTGTTCCCCTCTCCAGGTGCCTGACACTTCTTCCCCCCCTAATGTTGCTCCCCACCCGTGGTGGACGCGTCGGAGAACAACACTAGGTCGGGGCTCTGAAGCTTGAGAGACACGCCCTCCGACAACTTCACTGGATCTAGCCACCATTTTAAGTGATGTTTTACCTCTCTTGAAATTTTTAAGCTCATATCCAGATTCTTGCTTTCTTTCCAATTTTCCTTGAGAAAAAATTGTAGCGGTCTGAGGTGCAGTCTCCCCAAGGAAACAAACTTCTCCAGCGAGGAAATGGTCCCCAGCAGGCTCATCCATTCCCTCACCGAGCACGAATCTTTCCTTAGGAAGGCTGTCACTTTGTCTAAACATTGCTGCTGACGTCCCTGGGACGGAAAAGCTCGAAAAGCCACTGAATCCATCTGAATCCCCCAGATACAAGATGGATTGGGTTGGAATCAGATGTGACTTTTCGAAATTCACCAGTAGTCCCAGGGACTTCACAACGATAAAAGTTGTTTGAAGATCCTTCAGACACCGCTTTGTTTGAGTGGAGGCACGAATGAGCCCAGTCGTCCAGGTACTAGAGACTCTGATATTTGCAAGATGAAGCCACCTCGCCACGTTCTTCATTAAAGTCGTGAAGATCATAGGGGCAGTGCTCAATCCGAAGCAAAGCGCCCTGAATTGATAAACTGTCCCTTTTAGGACAAACCGAAGATACTTCATCGACTGTGGATGGATGGGGACTGGAAATACGCGTCTTGAAGGTCTAATGAAACCATCCAATCGTTTTGGTCTTAAGGTCCCAAGAACTGACTGAGGTGTCTCCATCTTGAATTTCTGCTTCTGTACGAACCGATTCAGACTGCTCACATCTAAGACTGGTCGCCAACCTCCTGACTGTTTCGGCACCAGGAATATCCTGTGTAGAAGCCTGGACATTCAGGTCTACGACCTGTTCCACCGTCTCTCTTTTCCAACATCTGCTCGAGCAGATCGAAAAGGATTTGCTGCTTCTCCTGATGGTAAATAGGGGATAAATCCTTGGGTGTCGTGCACAGTGGGGGAGGTTTCAAGAAAGGAATCTTGTACCCTCGCTTGACGACGTGAGCGACCAGCTGTCCGCCTTCCTTTCTATCCAAGCTTTGAGAATAGTCGAAGCCTGGCTCCTACTGGTGGCTGAAGGATATTCGGTTCATTTCTTTCCTCTGATCTTAGCCGAGACTCTGCCTCTGGAACGTGTACTTCCTCGAGAAGATGTTCTCGAGGAAACTCCACCTCGAAAGGGCTTCTGCTTCTTGAACGGTTGCGCCCGTGCCGACGTAGAAGAAACAACCGTACGTTTTGCCGACTGAGCTAGGAGGTCTTGGGTAGCCTTCTCTTGTAGACTGACAGCAGATCTTTGACCATAGCCTGAGGAAAAAGATGGCTCGAAAGAGGCGCCATACAACAATTCTGCCTTTTGAGAGATAGAGACCGCCTTTGCAGTAAAACCACAATAGGCCGCTCTCTTCTTCAAAATCGAAGTGCAGAAGTGCGAAGCAACTCCTCCGAAACCATCCCTGACGGCCTTGTCCATGCATGCAAGCACGCTGGACAGCTCCTCGAGGCTAAGCGAATCAGGACTACGCGACCGGTTATCCAAGACCCCTAAACACCAATCCAAAAAGTTGAAAACTTCTATCGTACGGAAGAGTCCCTTCACATGATGGTCCATCTCAGAAAGGGTCCAGGGCACTTTCGTCGTCGACAAAAGGGATCTCTTCGGTGCATCTACCAAGGTAGCGAAGTCACCTTGGGACGACGAGGGGGCTCTAAAACCTATCTCCTCCCCTGTCTCATACCAAAGACCTGCCTTACCTGTCAGTCTTGAAGGGGGTAGGGCGAAAGCGTTCTTGTTTCGGGCTTTTCTTGACTCCATCCAATTCTGCATTTTCTTAAAAGCCCTTTTTGTTGATAATGAAGTAGCCATCTTCAACAATCCTGGAGTCTTGATAGCCTTAGACGATAGCAATTGTGAAGGAGGCGACTGTGGGGCTTCAGGTTTAAACTTCTCTTCAAAGGAAGTTCGAAGCAATTGAACCAAAACCTGGTAATCTGAAGATACTGCTGATGATTGTTCTTCAGTTAATTCCTCCGACAAGTTTCCTTCTTGAGATTCATTACTATCCTCCGAATCTCGGCGAATGTCTGAAGAAACATTACGTCGAGCGTCCAGCTGCGCACCATGCCTGGCGTCAAGCCTAGCGTCCAGCCGAGAATCTGCCGAGCGTCACGCTTGGCATCCAGCCGAGCGCCCCGCCCGGCGTCGAGCCGAGCGCCCAGTCGAACGTCAGGCCTGGCGTCAAGTCTCGCTGCCGCCATAACGTCGTGCTCTGCAGACCTTCGTGCACAAAATCTGGAAAGCGAGGTAACAGGAGAAAAAGCGAGGCGATGAGAAGGAGACTGCCTGGATCTCTTGACTGGCAGTTTATCATCCTTCCTCCTGTGACGTGAATTATCCTCTTTCTCTGCAACTAATAAGGCAATTTGATGTTGCAAATTCTCAATCTTCTTCGATTTAGGGCTGATCCTGTGAGAAGACGAGGGGCGAGGGGAAGCCCTCCTCCTTCTCACATGGACCGCCACAGGTATATCCTTAGCGCAACCAGGGCGCTCAAAAGCATTGTCGTCAAAAGACATCCTCTCCGGCGACGATCGCAACACAGAAGAAGAGAAAGGACGTGAAGCGTCCATCTCCCTTAGACCAAAAGTGCCGGTCGCCTGTGCGACACCTTGCACCTTTGCTCTCTTTTGCGGTGGAGAGTCTTCGAATTGTTCTGGAGACGACCGCAAAACAGAAGGGGCTAAGGGATGTGCAGCGTCCTCCTCTGAGGAATCAAAGGCGGCGGCCGCCTGTGCGGCATCTATCGTCTTTGTCCTCTTCAAAGGGCGCGATCGCTTCCGAAAGCTCCAACCGCTGCGCGGGGAGGACGATTCTGATGACGAAAAGCACTCTTTCAAGATCCGTTTACGAACTTTGGAAGCCTGGGAAGCGCCCCCAGATCTTGCCGAAGGAACGTCAGATCGTTTGTCCGACCCCCTTCCGCAACACTCGGAGCATTATCACAACACACCACTGCACTATTAACACCTTCTAATGCTTGCACTTTTGATTCCAGGCTACGCAAAGATTCAAGAATCATTGATAGGGTATTACCTCCAGACACTAATGTAGGGCCCGAAGGCATCACAGGTTTAGGAGGGATAAATTCCACTGGATGTGTAACTGGCGTTACACTCCTTCTTACCCTATCTCTTTCTATTTTAGACACATATGATTCATACGCCTTCCACGCAGAATCAGACATACTCTCACATTCATTGCAGCGATCATCAAACACACAAACATGTTTCCGACAATTCGCGCACACTGTATGAGGGTCTACCGAAGATTTCGGTAGCCTCACCTTGCATTCTTCCACACCACATACTCTGGCGCTAGTCGAACTAGAATCCAGACATCTCAAGTTAAGGAAAAATCAGCCAAATTCAAAACCAATCCACATTAGCGTATGCCTAACCACCGATCCAAATCAAATAACCAAAAAATCAATCGGGATACTCAAGTGACCAAAAGAGTTCCAAAATCCAATGATGGAGGTGCAGAAAACACTTGTTGGCTGCACCGGCGACAGAAAATATCTGACAGAAAATGGGAATGGTTCCTGACGCCCGCCTCCCAGCGGCGGGAATGGGTACTACCACCTGGCCGACCACTGAGTGTGCCGGGAGTTTTGAAATTCTGTCGGACTTCGGAGAATACAGCTATATATATATATCTGGCAGGTAAGGTTCATGAACAAAACTTAAATTAAGTAAAAGATTTACTTCTTGGTTCCTTACCTGTTAGCAAAGTAGACTCCGTGATTACTGTCACTTAAGCCTGCTTCTGCTTTTATCAGAGTTGCCAGCCAGGTGTAGACCTGTAGTGCTGGTGCACTCTGGATGCTCTGTCAACGGGGACGTGACCTCAATGTGACAAGACCATCTAGCCAAACATATGGGAGTAACACAGCAACCGACCACCACCTGACCAACTAACCAAAAAACCCCTGACAGTTAAACTAAAGAATGGGAGATTTCCAAAGAAGATCTCACCATCAACCAAAAACACAATAATAAAACTAACCTAAACTAAGCTAAGGGATAGGGAGAGAGCTACCTTCAGCCCCCAAAACTGTGTCTGCCGAAATGTAAGGCCCCAAAGAACTACAGTTCTCGTAAATCGTTCTCACATCCCGGAAGTAATGTGAGGCGAATACGGAATTGCTCCTCCAAAAGGTGCTATCAAGGATATCTTTGATAGACATATTCCTTTGGAAGGCAAGAGAAGTAGCTACGGCTCTAACTTCGTGAGCTTTCACTTTAAAGAGGCTCAAATCAGTCTTCTGGCAAGATGAATGAGCCTCTTTAATGACGTCCCTCAAGAAGAAAGCCACAGCATTCTTCGACAACGGCAAATCTGGTCTCTTCACCGAGCACCAGAGATTACCTGAGGGACCTCTTATCTCTTTAGTTCTATTAACCCTTAAACGCCGACTGGACGTATTTTACGTCAACATTTTTTGTCTCTCGGGTGCCAACTGACGTATTTTACGTCAACTACAAAAGTTTTTTTAAAAATTCGCGGAAAAATACTTTTAGGCCTACCAGCCGAAAACTCTTGAATCACGCGCCTTGGGGGATGCTGGGAGTTCACGGATCAAGGTGTTGTTTTGTTTACAATCGTTACGCAGGTGCGCAAGCGCGAATTTCTTTCTTGCCGCACTAAAAAGTATCTGTGACACATCTCGGAAATTATTTAGTCACTTTGACATAATTTTTTTACCATTTTAAATTAGCCGTTACATGGAGTATTATATATGAAAATGTGCGCATTTTTATGTAGCATACAACAAAAAAATACTCATGATTGTAGCTTTTATCAGTTTTGAGATATTTTCATATAAATAACGATAAGTGCCAAAATTTCAACCTTCGGTCAACTTTGACTCTACCGAAATGGTCGAAAAACGCAATTGTAAGCTAAAACTCTTATATTTTAGTAATATTCAATCATTTAACTTAATTTTGTAACTAATTGGAAGTCTCTAGCACAATATTTCGATTTATGGTGAATTTATGAAAAAACTTACTTTACGTCCGCGCGGTAACTCTTCCGAAAATAATCATACATGCGATTGTGGTAATGTTTGCACCATTTTAAATTAGCCGTTACATAAAGTTTTATATATGAAATCGTGCGCATTTCATGCACAATACAACTTTAAAACCAACCCATGATTGTAGCTTTTTATCAATTTTGAAATATTTTCATATAAAAAATGATAAGTGACAAATTTTCAACCTTCGGTCAATTTTGACTCTACCGAAATGGTCGAAAAACGCAATTGTAGCTAAAACGCTTATATTCTAGTAATATTCAAGCATTTACCTCATTTTTGCAACAAATTGGAAGTCTCTAGCACAATATTTCGATTTTATGGTGAATTTATGAAAAAAATAACATTTTCTTTAACGTCCGCAGCGGTAACTCTTCCGAAAAAATCATACGTGCGATTGTGGTAATGTTTGCACCATTTTAAATTAGCCGTTACATAAAGTTTTATATATGAAAATGTGCGCAATTTCAATGTATAATACAACAATAAATAGTTGAAGGTTTGTAGCTTTTCTCATTTTCGAAATATTTGCATATAAATCACGATAAATAGAAAAAAAACCACGTTCGGTCAAATTTGACTCTACCGAAATGGTCGAAAAACGCAATTGTAAGATAAAAACTCTTACAGTCTAGTAATATTGCAGTCATTTATCTTCATCGTGAAACAAATTCGAAGTCTCCAGCACAATATTTAAATTTATGGTGAATTTTTAAAAAAACTTTCCTTCCCTCCTCGCGCGGATTCTCCGCCACAAATCTCCGAATGCGTAAGTCCCATTCTCGGAATATTTGCTCCGTTTCATATTAGGCATTTCATAGAGTTTTATATATGAAAATGTGCGCAATTTCATGTAGAATAAAACGAAAAATATTTGAAAGTTGTAGCTTTTCTTATTTCCGAAATAATTGCATATAAAAAAATATATATAAAAAAAATTCGACATTCGGTCAACTTTAACTCGTCAGATATAGTCGAAAACTGCATTTGTAAGCTAATATTCTTACAGTATAGTAATATTCAATCATTTGTCTTCATTTTAAAAGAAATTGGAAGTCTCTAGGACAATATTTAGATTTATGGTGGAATTTTTGAAAAAAATATGTGTTTACGTCCGCGCGTTACGAATTCATGCATTATTTTGTGATAATATTTTCTCTGTGTTGTCTTTTATCGTACAATTTGTTATATACCAAAATGATCGCAATTTAGTGTACATTACAACGAAAAAAAAGTAATTTGTTATGTTTAACCGTTTTGCGCGTAGCGCGATTTGAATACAATTATATATGAAATTTCGTTTTTGTTTTTTTTTGCGCTATCATATATCGCATTATTTATATATGATAATGATAAAAAATTTTTTTTCATTTCTGATGTTGCATACTAAACTTCAGGCAATGACAAAAAAAGGAGCCAGAAATGAACTCTTAATCTTCAAAACTAAGCGCACTATGATTTTTTGAAAAAAATATTTTTTTCGCTTCCGCGCTCACTCTGAAACGTCTCCGGCACACGGGAGACATTTTTTTTTTTACCGCTTCGGCGTTTAAGGGTTAACATAGAACTTGAGAACCCTGACAGGGCACAGGGCTCTCTCTGGTTCTTGACCCACGAGACCCAACATACCTTTGATTTCAAAGCTCCTCGGCCAAGGATTAGACGGGTTTCTCGTTTTTTGCCAAGAAAGACGGGCTCAACGAGCAGACAGCGTTGTCCCCCTTGAAGCCCACTAGGCTACTGAACGCTTGGATTTCACTAACTCTCTTCGCCGTCGCCAGAGAAGCTAGGAAAAGCGCTTTCCTCGTCAAGTCCCGTAGAGAAGCTTCGTGGAGAGGCTCAAAGGGACTTAACATTAGATGTTTCAGAACCACATCGAGATTCCATGAGGGTGGTCTTGCCTGTGGAATCTTGGAGGTTTCGAACGACCTTAAGAGATCGTGTAGATCCTTATTGTCGGAGAGGTCCAGTCCTCTGTGGCGAAAAAAAGGCAGACAACATACTCCTATAATCCTTTAATTGTAGGAACTGCCAATTTCTGCATCATTTCTTAAATAGAGCAAGAAATCTGCTATCTGGTTCACAGAGGTCGTGGAAGAGGAAATTCCTTCCTTTTTGCACCATGCCCTGAAGGAGGCCCACTTAGATTGGTAGACAGCTCTTGAAGAGGCTCTTCGAGCAATAGCGATTGCTCTCGCAGCTGCCTTCGAAAAGCCTCTCGCTCTGGCCAACTTTTCGATAGTCTGAACGCAGTCAGAGCCAGAGAGGAGAGGTTTTGGTGATACCTTTTGAAGTGAGGCTGTCTGAGTAGATCTCTCCTTCCAGGGCCAACGTTTCTTTGGGTAAGTCCACAAGGAAAGTCATGACCTCTTGTGAACCTCACTCTCATTTGCTGGTCCACATCGGGGCAATCAGAGTCAACCTTGTCCCTTCTGAAGCTGCGAACTTCCTCATGATCTTGAATGGGGGAAAGGCGTAAAGATCTAGGTCTGTCCCGCTCCAGAGCAACGCGTCCACCGCAATTGCCCCTGGATCCAGAACCGGGGAGCAATACAGAGGAAGCCTCTTCGTCCTCGACGTAGCGAACAGGTCGACTAGAGGACGTCCCCACAGTCTCCATAGCTGACAGACTTCCTGGTGCAAGGTCCCACTCTGTTGGCAGAATTTGATTTCGACGACTGAGAAGGTCCGCCCTGACATTCTGAACCCCTGCCACGAATCTCGTCAGGATCTTGATCTGCCTTGCGTCTGCCCATAGCAGAACTTCCCTCGCAAGGAGAAAAAGGGATCTGGAGTGAGTTCCTCCCTGATTCTTTAGATATGCAAGGGCTGTGGTACTGTCTGAGTTGACTTGAATGACCTTGCCTGACACTTTGTCTTCGAAGAACTGCAGCGACAGGAAGATCGCTGCCAGTTCCTTTACATTGATGTGCCAGCTACCTGTTCCCCTCTCCAGGAGCCTGACACTTCCTCCCCTCCTAGTGTTGCTCCCCAACCGAATGGAAGCGTCTGAGAACAACACTAGGTCGGGGCTCAGAAGATTTAGGGAGAAGCCCTCTCGCACTTCGTCGAGGGTCTGCCAGCCCCATCTAACGTGGGTCTTTCACTTGTGTTTGAGATCCTTAGGATCGCATTCAGGTCCTCCTTCGACTTCCATTCTTCCGCAAGGAAAAATTGAAGAGGCCTGAGGTGCAGTCTTCCCAACGAGACAAACTTTTCCAGCGAGGAAATGGTGCCCAGCAGACTCATCCATTCCCTCACCGAACAAGCTTCTCTCCCTAGGAAGGCTGCGACTTTCTCTAAACCCAGCTGCTGACGTTCCTGGATGGAAAACGCCCGAAAAGCCACTGAATCCATCTGAATCCCCAGATACACGATGGACTGTGTCGGGGTCAGATGCAACTTTTCGGAGTTGACCAAAAGACCCAGGGACTTTGCTAGGGCTAATGTTGACTGAAGGTCCTCCAGACATTTTCGTCTCGACGACGCTCTGATCAGCCAATCGTCGAGGTAGAGGGATATCCTGATCCCTGAAGAATGGAGCCACTTCGCTACATTCCTCATTATAACTGTAAAAACCATCGGGGCCAAGCTGAGGACCGAAACAAAGGGTGTTGAATTGCCAAACCCTGTTGCCTAAGACGAATCTCAGGTACTTCCTTGAAAGAGGGTGGACGGGGACGTGAAAGTACGCGTCCTGCAGGTCCAGAGACACCATCCAGTCGCCAGGTCTCAAGGCTCCTAGCACCGACTGAGGCGTCTCCATTTTGAACTTGTTCTTCTCTACAAAAAGATTGAGCCTGCTCACATCCCAGGACTGGGCGGCCAACCGGGACCGTCGACTGTGCTTCAGGCAACCAGGAAAATCCTGTTGTAGAAGCCCGGTGACTCCAGGTCCAAGACTTGCTCCACCGCTCTTTTTTCGGACCACCATCTGGTCTAAAAGATCGAAAGGATACTTTTCTTCTCTCCCTGATAAGTCGGAGAGAGGTCTCTGGGAGTTGATGTTAAAGGAGGAGGATGTAAAAAGGGGATCTTGTACCCCTGCTCTACGATCTTGAGAGTCCAAGGGTCCGCCCCTCTCTGCCTCCATGCCTCCGCAAAGAACTTCAGCCTGGCCCCGACTGGCGTCTGAAGGACAAGATCTTCATTTGGCGGATTTTGGCTTAAATGAAGCTCTTCCTCTCGAAAAACCTCTCCCTCGAAGAGCTGCTCTCGAGGGGGGTGCCCCGCGAAAGGGTTTGACTTTCTTCGGGGGTTTTGTTTTACGAATGAAGATGTGGAAGGAACTGCTGGGCGTCTTGAAGACTGTGCCAAGAGGTCCTGGGGTCGCCTTCCATCCTGCAAACTCGTTGCAAGATCCTTTACCATAGCCTGGGGGAAGAGATGTCCGAAGAGGCGCAAAGAGCAATTCCGCTTTCTGAGAGGGAGAACCGACTTAGCGGTAAAATTACATAGAAGAGCTCTTTTCTTCAGGAAAGCTGTTCCAAAATGAGAAACCAGCTCTTCCGAACCATCCCTGACGGCCTTGTCCATACACGACAACACGCTGGACAGCTCCCCCAGACTGAGAGAATCAGGGCTTCTAGAACTGAAGGTCCAAAACTCCAAGCACCAGTCTAAGAAATTAAAGACACTCAAAGTGCGCAGCAGTCCCTTTCAAGTGGTGGTCCGTCTCCACAGGAGTCCAGGACACCTTTGCAGAAGATAAGAGGGGCCTCCTCTGAGCGTCCACTAAAACTGGAGAAGTCCCCAAGAGCGGACGAAGGAACTTTACCCCCACGTCTCCTTGGTTTCATACCAAATTCCTCCTTTCCCGGAGAGTCTAGAGGGAGGAAGGGCGAAAGTGGTCTTGCCCTGGTCCTTCCTTCGAGACATAAAATCTTGTAGCTTCTTGAAAGCCCTCTTGGTCGAAAGCGACGTCTTCATTTAGACAAACTCAGGAGTCTTGACTGACTTAGAAGACGAAAGTTGAGAGGGAGGAGACCTAGGGGCTGCCGGCTGAAACTTATCCCCGAAGGACGAACGTAACAGCCGCACAAGAACCTTATAGTCTGAGACAGCCGAAGCTACAGGAGGTTCTTCTTCGACTGAACTCGCTGGACTACTAAGTTCCCCTTCTTCTCTAAGAGGAACTGGAGAACGTCCATCCGGAGAGGGCGTACGTCCAGCAGGCTTAGGCCTGAACAAAGACTTCCGCTGATTGGAAGTCACCGCTTCAGGTACGGACTTGCCCTTACGACGATCCTTTAAAGGACGGACATCCTGTGAACGTAGAGCGTCCTTTAAAACAACGGGAACTGTCTTACTAGACACGTCCCTACGAGAGGAAGCGCGAGCTTCCTGACGAGAGGCGCCAAAAGCGTCCTGCTTAGCCAAGCAAGCGTCCTGCTGAGCGTCCTCAAAAGCGTCCTGCCTCGTCCAAAAAGCGTCCTGCTTCGAACGGCGAGCGTCCTGCCGAGCGTCCTCAAAAGCGTCCTGCCGAGAGCGCAAAGCGTCCTGCTTCGAACGGCGAGCGTCCTGCCGAGCGTCCTCAAAAGCGCCCTGCCGAGAGCGCAAAGCGTCCTGCTTCGAACGGCGAGCGTCCTGCCGAGCGTCCTCCAAAGCGTGTGCGAAAGATCTACTCGGAGAACGAGAACGGTGACGATCCAGAGGCGGAGAGAGAGACGAACGAGACGAGAGAGAATGAGACTGCTTCGTCCTCTTGACGGGCAGCCTGACGTCCTTTCTCCGCTTAGGCTCGACTGCTGCTGGGCGAGTCCTTTGAGCCATGATAGATGAAACATCTTGGTACCTGAAGGGACAAAAGGATATTCTTCGTAGGTGACGAAGAAGAAGAAGGGGTGGCAGGAACTGACCCTGCGAGAAGGGCGGGGGGCGAGGGGACGCCTCCTTCCTTCTCGCAGGTACAGCTACCTGCATCTCAGGGGAACACGCCTGTGTGCGCAACCCAAAGTCCTCGTCGGTTGAGACTCTACCTCTCTTCTGAGGAGGAGAAAACGGTGACATAGGACGTGAAGCGTCCTCAAAACGAAAAGTCCTTTTCAACGGACGCGAGTCTCTCCGAGCGCTCCACCCCTTGCGCGGGGAGGACGCTTCGGAGGACGAAAAGCAATCCTTCAGGACGCGCGCGCCGTGCGCGCTCCTTGGCAGCCTGGACTTAGCAACAAGGCCTGCCGAAGGGACGCCAGATCGGTGGGGAGCCCCCGTAACCCTCTTGCGGCTTTCGACATACCCACTCCCTGAGTCCTGGGAGTCCGATAGAGGTCTAGGCCTAGAGGCATTATGGGGCCGATCTGACGCCCCCTCCACAACACTAGGGGCACTATCACAAACTTTTACAGGGCCAGTTTCTAAGGCCAACACTTTCAATTCAAGAGCGCGAATAGACTCGAGAATCAGAGAAAGGGCGTTACCTTCTACAGACACAGCAATAGGGCCCGAAGGCAACAAAACAGGATTAGGATGAACAAAATCTACCGGTGTTAGAGGAGGAGAAATATTACATTCCTTACCTTTTGTAGAACTGCTCTTGGAGGAAGACCTCCTGACTCTATCGCGCTCCAATTTACGCCGATAGGTCTCATACATCTTCCATTTATCATCTGACAAATCCTTGCATTCATTGCACCGATCAACAACCGAGCAAACATGCCCCCTGCATTCCATACAAACTGTGTGAGGATCAACTGAAGGTTTAAGAAGCCTCACCTTACATTCACTCCTCACACACACTCTGAAACTCCCTGTACTTGATCCCGACATCATGTACACAGAAAAGCCAATCCAAAATCAAAAACCAATCCACTATTACGCGTGCCAATCCAACAATCCAGAAGTCGATACCAAAAGTCAATCCAGATAATTTAAAGCGAGATAATCCAAAAATCCTAGACGGAGGTACTGCAAACAGTTGTTTCCAGCACCAGCGACAGAAAAAATATGAATAGAAAATGGGAATGGTTCCTGATATCCGCCTCCCAGCGGCGGGAATGGGTACTACCACCTGGCCGCCCACTACGTGTGCCGCGAGTTTTGAAATTCTGTCGGACGTCAGAAAATACAGCTATATATATATCTGACAGGTAAGTTTCATGAACAAAACTTCTATTAACGAAGATATCTACTGTTGCCTTTCTCCTAGGATCTTCATAGAGTCGTCTTCTTTCTCCGTATCCGATCTAGGGGAAGGAGGATTTAATGAATAAATGTCTTTATTCTTCTCAGGTGGATAGCCTTCCGGAAAACTTTCCGGGATAGAATCCCAAGCTGGCGATTTCCACGATCTTTTAGAAGGTCTCGACAGCTTGTGAGAACTCCACCCTATTTTCCTTTCGATGAAGACTCAGATGACGAAAAAAAAAAAAAAAAAAAAAAAAAAACGTTTTAGGATGCCTTTCCAACGGCTATCCTTGGCAGTCTGGGAAGCTACTACAGATCCTGCCGAGGGGACGCCCGACCATTGGGGATTCTCTGAAACATCCTTAAGGCTTTCGACATTCCTTCTCCTCTGGGCTTGTGAGCTTGGAAGAGGTCTAGGCCTGAGAGCGAGGCAGAGCCGATCAGAACGCACCCTCCACTATTTTAGGACGCCTTTCCAATGGCAAACTTGGCAGTCTGGGACGTTCTACAGAGTCTGCTGAGGGGACGCCTGATCGGTGGGGATTCTCTGAAACCTCCGTGCGGCTTTCGACATTCCTTCTCCTCTGGGCTTGTGAGTTTGGAAGAGGTCTAGACCTGGGAGCGAGACAGCCGATCAGACGCACCCTCCACTTCAATGGGGAACACTATATTCACTTCTTACCTTTTAAGAGCTCGCTTTTGAGCTACATCCATTATCTTCAAATTTGCATATATAAATTTGTAGTTTTTCTGTGGAGTAAGAAGGTGATGAGGATGCAACAACTACTAGTACTGCTAATACTCTAACTGCTCGTAGCACAAACGCTATTAAAGCTTATAAAGTAAGCGTATCTAGCTATATGCTTTTCTGACTTCCTAAAGTAGGAAATTAGAGTTTAATATTTCCTCAATAAAGTTGTAACCTTTATTACATGTAATAATGAATAAATAGTAATAATTCCCTTTATTGCAAACTATGTGAGTGTCTACCGATAATTTCGGTAGTTTCACTTAGTATTTTCTTCGAAATTTTGAAGCGAAATTCATTAAAAAGTTAATAAAAGCGTATGCCGAACCAAAGACCCAGTACTTCCCTGCAAAAGACAGCCCAGAAGATCGATGGCGATGAAACACGAAAATCAAATCAGGAGGAACCGTAAACGTATGTTTACATTCCAAACGATAGAGAAAATCTGACCTTAGAAGGTAATAGTTCCTATTCCTGCCACCCAGCGGCAGGGCGGTAGATCACCTGACCTACCTACCTACCTGTAGCGTGTGCCGCGAAATTCGAATTTCTATCAGGGACGACGGAGTCTATAGCTAAGTATATATCTGACATGTTATTGTTATAATACAATTAAGTTTGTTCATACTTACCTGGCAGATATATATATAGCTGTATTCTCCGAAGTCCGACAGAATTTCAAAACTCGCGCACAACGCAGTGGGCGGCCAGGTGGTAGTACCCATTCCCGCCGCTGGGAGGCGGATATCAGAACCATTCCCATTTCTATTCATATTTTATCAGTGCCACTGTCTCCTGAGGGGAGGTGGGTGGGCATTAATTCATATATATCTGCCAGGTAAGTATGAACAAACTTAATTGTATTATAACAATAACATTTTGTTCATGAAACTTACCTGACAGATATATATATAGCTGAATCCCACCTTCGGATGGTGGGAAGAGACAGAATAGGATTTGTAGGAAACTTAAATTAAGTAGATGGTGTACACCTTGGTTCCTCACCTGTTAGCAAAGTAGACTCTGTGATTACTGTCACTTAAGCCTGCTTGTGCTTAATCAGAGCTGCCAGCCAGGTGGAGACCTGTAGTGCTGGTGCGCTCTGGATGCTCTGTCAACGGGGACGTGACCTCAACGTGACAAGAGCATAGAGCCATACATCATGAGGGCAACGAAGCAACTGACCACCACCTGACCAACTATCCAAGACCCCCATGAAACACTAAGCTAAGAGATGGGAGGTCTTCACCAAAGACTCACCACAACCAAAAACCACAACAACTAAAACTAACCTAAACCTAACTAAGGGATAGGGAGAGAGCTACCTTCAGCCCCCAAGACTGTCTGCAGAAACGTATGGCCCAAGAGAACAACAGTCCTCGTATATCGTTCTCACATCTCTCAAGTAGTGTGAGGCGAATACTGAATGCTCCTCCAAAAAAAAGGTGGCGTCAAGGATGTCCTTGATCGACATGTTCCTTTGGAAGGCAAGCGAGGTTGCGACAGCTCTGACCTCGTGCTCTTTCACTCGCAAGAGGCTCAAATCGGTCTTCTGGTAAGACGAATGAGCCTCCTTAATCACGTCCCTCAGAAAGAACGCCAAAGCAGTCTTGGATAGTAGTATATCGGCCGTTTAACCGAACACCACAGATTATCTGAGGGACCTCGTACCTCCTTTTGTCTTGTGGACATAAACTTTAGAGCCTGACGGCACAGGGCTCTCTCAGGTTCTTGGCCCACAAGGCTTGTCATACCCTTAAATTTAATTCAAAGCTCCTTGGCCAAGGGTTAGACGGGTTTTCATTCTTTGCTAAGAAAGTGGGACTCAAAGAGCAGACCGCATTGCACCTTTGAAGCCCACTTGCTTACAAATGGCTTGAATTTTGCTAACTCTCTTCGCCATCGCCAGAGCAGTTAGGAAAAGAGCCTTCTTCGTCAAGTTCCTAAGAGACGCTTCATGGAGAGGCTCGAAAGGACTCGACATCAACAGTCTAAGGACTAAATCTAAGTTCCAAGAAGGAGGCCTCGCCTGAGGTATCTTGGAAGTCTCAAATGATCTCAGGAGATCGTGAAGATCTCTGTTGTCAGTAAGGTCTAGGCCTCTGTGTCGGAAGACTGCTGACAGCATACTCTTATATCCCTTGATGGTCGGGACTGCCAGCTTCTGCACATTTCTTAAAAATAGCAGGAAATCGGCTATCTGGCTCACAGAGGTAGTGGAAGAGGAAATTCCCTCCTTTCTACACCATGCCCTGAAGGAAGCCCACCTTTCGACTGGTAAACAGCTCTCGAGGAAGTCCTCCTTGCGTTGGCGATCGCTTTCGCAGCTGCTTTAGAAAAAACCTCTCGCTCTGGCCAACTTTTCGATAGTCTGAACGCAGTCAGACCCAGAGCGGAGAGGTTTCGGTGATATCTTGCGAAGTGGGGCTGTCTGAGTAGATCTTTCCTCCAGGGCAACGTCCTCGGACAAAGTCTATGATGAAGGACATTACCTCCGTGAACCATTCCTTCGCGGGCCACATCGGGGTGATCAGGGTCAACCTCGTCCCCTCCGATGCCGCGAACTTCCTTACTACTTCCCCCATGATCTTGAATGGCGGGAAGGCATACAAGTCCAGGTTCGTCCAGTCCCAGAGCAGAGCGTCTATAGCAACTGCTCCCGGATCCAACATCCGGGAGCAATAAAGAGGCAACCTCTTCGTCCTCGGACGTCGCAAATAGTCGACTAACGGACGTCCCACAGTCTCCATAGCTCTCGACAGACGTCCTGGTGCAACATCCATTCCGTCGGCAGGATCTGATCCTGTCGGCTGAGAAGGTCTACTCTGACGTTCTGGACTCCTGCGATAAATCTCGTCAGGATCCTGATTCGTCTCGCATCTGCCCACAGCAAGAATCTCCCTCGCTAAGTAAAATAGAGGACGGGAGTGTGTACCTCCCTGATTCTTTAGGTACGCAAGGGCTGTGGTGTTGTCCGAGTTGACTTGGACAACTTTCTCTGCAACCTTTTGCTGGAAGAACTGTAGCGCCAGGAAAACCGCCGCTAGTTCCTTCACATTGATGTGCCAGGACACCTGTTCCCCCCTCCAGGTGCCTGACACTTCCTCCCCTCCTAGTGTTGCTCCCCATCCCGACACCGAGGCGTCGGAAAACAACACTAGGTCGGGGCTCAGAAGCTTTAGGGACAACCCCTCTCGAAACTTCCGAGGATCTAACCACCATCTTAGATGGTTCTTCACCGATTTGGTGATCAAAAAGGTCGCATCCAGATCCTCTTTGACTCTCCATTCTTCTGCTAAGAAAAACTGGAGAGGCCTGAGGTGTAGTCTTCCCAGGGAAACAAACTTTTCCGCGAGGCAATGGTCCCCAGCAGCTCATCCACTCCCTCGCCGAGCAAGCTTCCTTCCCAGGAAGGCCGAAACTCTCTCTAAGCCTTGCAGCTGTCGTTCCTGGGACGGAAACGCTCGAAAAGCCCACTGAATCCATCTGAATCCCAGATACACGAATGGACTGTGTTGGGGTCAGATGCGACTTTTCGAGGTTGACCAGAAGTCCCTAGGGACCTCGCCAAGGCTAATGTGAAGTGAAGGTCCTTCAGACCAACCTTTCTTCTGACGATGCTCTGATAAGCCAATCGTCGAGATACAGGGACACTCTTATTCCTGCAGAATGTAACCATCTCGCTACGTTCTTCATGAGCATGGTAAATACCATCGGAGCCGTGCTTAAACCAAAACAAAGGGCTCGGAATTGCCAAACTTTGTCCCTTAACATAAACCTCAGAAACTTTCTTGAAAGAGGGTGGATAGGCACGTGAAAGTATGCGTCCTGTAGGTCCAAGGACACCATCCAGTCGCCCGGTCTTAAGGCTCCTAGAACCGACTGAGGCGTTTCCATCTTGAATTTTTTCTTTCTATGAAAAAACGATTCAGGCTGCTTACGTACGTCCAAGACTGGCCGGACGCCACCCCGACGACTGCTTTGGTACCAGGAAAAGTTTCGTTGTTGTAAAATCCTGGTGACCCCAGGTCTAAGACCTGTTCCACCGCTCTTTTCTTGATCATTTGATCTCAAAAGATCTAAAAGAACCTGATGTTTCTCCCCTTGGTATGACGGGAAAGATCTCTGGGAGTTGTGGATAGAGGAGGAAGGTCCAAAAAAGGGGATCTTGTACCCCTGTTCCACTATCTTGAGGGACCACGCATCTGTATCTCTCTCTCTCCACGCCCCCGCGCAAAGAACTTTAGCCTGGCTCCGACCGGCATCTGAAGGACTATCTTCTCACTTAGAGGATTTAGGTTTGAAGGAACCTCTTCCTCTTGCAAGCCCTCTCCCTCGAGGAGCAGCTCTCGAGGGAGGAGCGCCACGAAAGGGTTTAACCTTCCTAGGAGGTCGTCCAAAAGACGACGTGGTAGGGACTGCGGGACGTCTTGAAGACTGGGCCAAGAGGTCCTGGGTAGCCTTCTCTTGTAGGCTCACTGCCAGGTCCTTTACCATAGCCTGGGGGAAGAGATGGCTCGAAAGAGGTGCAAAGAGAAGCTCCGCTTTCTGCGATGAAGAAACAGACCTAGCTGTAAAGTTGCAGAAAAGCGCTCTCTTCTTGAGAAAAGCAGTGCCGAAATGAGACACTAACTCTTCCGAACCATCCCTGACGGCCTTGTCCATGCAGGATAACACATTGGACAGCTCCCCCAGACTCAACGAAGTCAGGACTCCTAGATTGAAGATCCAGGACTCCCAAGCACCAGTCTAGAAAGTTAAAGACTTCCAGAGTCCTTAACAGACCTTTCATGTGATGGTCAATCTCCGTTGGCGTCCACGAAATCTTAGCGGTCGATAAAAGAGACCTCTTCTGTGCATCGACCAGACTAGCAAAAGTCCCTTGGGAAGACGAACGGGAGATACTTAACTCCTACTTCTCCTTTGGTCTCATACCAGATGCCGCCTTTCCCACTGAGTCTTGAAGGCGGAAGGGCGAAAGTCGACTTGCCCTGATCCTTCCGACGTTCCATCCAATCCTGCAACTTCTTGAACGCTCTCTTAGTGGACAAAGAAGTTTTCATCTCCACAAACTCCGGAACCTTGCACGACTTAGATGACGAAAACTGAGAGGGTGGAGACTTGGGAGCTGCAGGCTGGAACTTCTCACCAAAAGAAGAGCGTAACAGTCGAACCAGCACCTTGTAATCAGAAACCGACGAAAACTGAAGGCTGTTCCTCCTCAACTGAGTCCGCCGGGACTACTAAGCTCTCCCTTCCTCCCGAAGAGGCAAAGGAGATTGAACCTCTGGAGAGGGCGTGCGCCCAACGGGTCTAGCCTTCAACAAAGGCTTTCGAGGATGACTGATATCAGCCTCTTCAAAGCGACCGACCTTCTGTCGATCCTTAGAGCTCGAAGAACGAAGAGCGTCTTGACCGCGCTGAGCGTCAAGAGAGGCTACTCTTACTCGCTCTAGAGGGGCGTCCTTACACTTTCCGCTCAAGCGTCCAGCTTTCGCTTTCAAAGCGTCCTTCTGGGCGCTCTCGAAAGCCTTCTCAACAGGCAAAGCGTCAAGCAAAACATCCCGACGAGCGTCTTCAAAAGCGTCCTCCAAGGCGTCCTGCCGAGCGTCCTCAAAGGAGTCCTGACGCGCGGGCCTGATCAGGACGTCGAGAGGGAAGAAAAGCGTCTTGTCCACGAGACTTCTTACCCGTATAACCGAGAACAAGGAAGCTCCGAAGGAGAAGCAAAGCGGAGACAGAGACGAACGAGGAGACGGAGAAGGGGACTGCCTCGTCTCTTGACAGGCAGTCTAGCGTCCTTCCTAGTTAGGCTCAACTGCTGCTGGGCGAGTCTTCTGAGCCATTAAAGCCGACAATTGGTCTTGAAGAGACAAGAATACTCTTCGTTGGCGAAGAAACAAGAGGAGGTGAAGGGCTGCGCCTGCGAGAAGACGAGGGGCGAGGGGACGCCTCCTTCTTCTCACAGGTACAGCAACCTGCCTCTCCGAGGCGCGAGAGAAGCGCTTCTCAGCGTCGTCCTCGGACGACGTCCTACCTCTCTTCTGTGGAGGAAACGCGTCATACGACGCAGGCGAAGACCGCAACGATAGCGGAGAGAGGGGACGTAAAGCGTCCTCCCTCGGAAAGTCCTTTTCAACGGACGCGATTCTCTCCGAGCGCTCCACCCCTTGCGCGGGGAGGGCGCCTCGGAGGACGAAAAAAAACAGTCCTTCAGGATGCGAGCCTGAGCACGCTCCTTGGCAGACTGGAACTAACAACAGGTCCTGCCGAATGGACGCCAGATCGGTGGGGAGCCCCGTAACCCTCTTGCGGTTCTTTCGACATGCCCACTCCCCTGAGTCCCTGGGAGTCCGACAGAGGTCTAGGCCTAGAGGCATTATGGGGCCGATCTGACGCCCCCTCCACAACACTAGGGGCACGATCACACACTTTACTTGAGCCGTTTTCTAGGGCCAACACTTTGGACTCTAGAGTGCGTAACGACTAGAATCAGAGAAAGGGCATTACCTTCTCCAGACACAGAACCAGGGCCCTCAGGCAACAACACAGGATTAGGTGAAGCAAATTCTACTGGTGTTAAAATAGGAGAAATGTTACTTCCCTTACCTTTCGTAGAACCGCTCTTGGAGGAAGACCTCCTGATCCTATCGCGCTCCAACTTACGCCGATAGGACTCATACACCTTCCATCCATCAAACTTTTGCATTCAATGCATCGATCATCCAACAAACAAACATGCCCCCTACACCCCATACATACTGTGTGGGGGTCTACCGATGATTTCGGTAGCCTCACTTGCAATCACTCCTCACACACACTCTGAAGCTCACTGAACTTGATCCGACATCAACGTTCACAGAAAAGCCAATCAAAATAAAAAAACAGTCCACTATCGCGTATGCCAATCCAACAATCCAGAGTCAAAACCAAAAGTCAATCCAGATACTTAGAACGAGTCAAATCCAAAAATCCTGGGCGGAGGTCTGTAAACAGGTGTTTACCGACCGGCGACAGAAAAAATATGAATAGAAAATGGGAATGGTTCCTGATATCCGCCTCCCAGCGGCGGGAATGGGTACTACCACCTGGCCGCCCACTGCGTGTGCCGCAAGTTTTGAAATTCTGTCGGACTTCGGAGAATACAGCTATATATATATCTGTCAGGTAAGTTTCATGAACAAAAGGTAAGTTGAATGTATGAAACGTTGAAATTGGTGAAATTAGGCTATGTATTGGAAGTATATACAGTAGTACCTCGAGATACAAAAGGCTCAACTTACGAAAAACTCGAGATACGAAAGCCAATACAAAAAATTTAACGGCTCTACATACGAAAAGTTTTCAAAATACAAAATGTTTCTGAAACTCCGAGGTTCGCCAGGATAACAGTTTTGAAAATCACGCCGCGCGCCGCCATCTTAGTATACTAGTAGACTCGCCACCATCCTCCTGCTCTCCCAATTGGGTTCCTGTGCTCGTCGCGTGGCCATGAAATTCCTTCTTCTCATCCTATTGGCCAGCGTCCCTCCCTCCCATCACGCATCTATTATGTACACGTGGTGGCGTGGCTCGCCACTCGGTACCAGCATTGTTATAGTATAAGCACGCGGTATTCGTTTTCGGGATCGTCAATGTGTACGTTATTTAAAAAAAAAAGTGACCAAGATCTCTCACATGGGATAAGTGATCAGGTCTCTCATGGGATAACTGGAACTTTGCAAGGTTGGTAGAATCTCACTCCCTGCTGAACAGAGGGTGTAGACCAATCATTACAACATGCATACCAGTACTGTATGTAGTGTACGTATAATCAAGGCACTTCAGTTTATGTTGAAGGTCAGCAGCCGAACATTCAGTACCCAAATCAGTTGCAGAGAGAGCATTTGGTTGAACAGGGTTTTGATGGACACCAGGGCCAACAGAGTCATGAGGTGCAAAAAAAGAAAGTTGAAATTCTGTAAAAAAAAAAAAAAAAAAAAAAAAAAAAAAAAAAAAAAAAAAAAAAAAAAAAAAAAAAAAAAAAAAAAAAAAAAAAAAAAAAAAAAAAAAAAAAACTACGTAAAGTAAAAGTTAAAAAAGTTAAAAATCAAAAAAAGAAGAAAAAAACGGCAGAAATTAAAGCAGCTTTTCATAAAGTGCAATCATTTGTAGAAGACCCCCCCGAAAAGTCTCACACAGGAACATTGTGAAAAAGTACGTATACGTAAGCAGAAGCAATCTTCCTTGGATACTAGTTACGTTGTAGTACGTACGTATATTTTTTAAAGTGTACGTACGTACATACATACAAAAAAAAAAAAACGGCAGAAATTAAAGCCGCTTTTCATAAAGTGCAATCATTTGTAGAAGACACCCCCCGAAAAGGCGGCTCACACAGGAACATTTGTGATACGTTAGGCGAAGTCAAGCAATCTTCCTTGGATAAGTTTACGTTATGTAACGTAGCCTCACTCGAAAGGTAAGCTTCCACATTTTACGTAACAGTAATAATATTTCTTGTACACTAATATACACTTTATTCACAGGTTTTGCATTTTTAGTCTTAATTTAGGTATTGAATGGTTCAAATTGTTGTAGTATTTCATTGTTTAAAGGTCAATTTAACTTTATTATGAAATTTAATGGGGTGTTTTTGGAGGGCTTGGAACAGAATAGCCATTTTACATGTAAAATGTGGTCCAAGATACGAAAACCTCATGATACGAAGGGCGCCTCGGAACGGATTAATTTCGTATCTCGAGGCACTACTGTATACATAAATATTAAAGCAATTTTATCATTATTGCATTACTATGACAACTAGAATTCATGGAAACAGTTTATAATAATGAATCGGCGTATGTGTGACGCCTCCACTAATGTGGCAACGATGATTTTGCCATTCTTAGCATGCAAACATTAAAGGTTACATTTATTTCTGGCATACGGTTATTAAAGAAATTCAAAATACTAATATACACTGAAATCAATGAAAAGTGCTAGCAAAAAACAAAAAAGCAAAAAAAAAATAATATAAATCCCCACTTTATGCGTATCGTTCCTCTGTGGTTTTCGGCAGCCAGATGTACGAAAAAGTTAGAAACAATGGATTGTATCTACTTTAGAAATATCTGTAATTTTTTGGGGTAATTTGGTTGCAAAAAAGGGATAATATACATGAATTAAATTAAAATTTCTAAATAACAAAGTAAAGTTGAACTAAATAACGAGTAAACAATTTAGGGAATAAAACTTTGCAGTTTCGTCGTCTGCTGCTCGTAACTGTGTTTGTGGTGCGCGCGCTTAAGAACCAGGAACAGCAACTTGTTTAAAGTGCAATGTGGAGTGAATTGAGAGTAAAATGTGCATAATAACAAGCAAATAAGCACTGGAGTTTCAGTTGTGATGGCAGTAAGGATAAAAACCACGGATTACAAGGTAAAAATGAATTCAGTTCAAACCATGACCCCGGGTAATAAAAAGTTTCATACTTTCACTAATATAGGCAACAAAATGTTGTTTTATTGTGCTGATTACAACTGCAATCTTGAGTAAGATCAATAAACATTGCATATATACGCTAACATTGTTCAAATGAGTGCTGGGTAGGCTGGGAAAGATGGTTGTCGTCACTGATCAGAACCTGTACATCCACACGGTAGCCACCATATTGGATTTCAAAACTGCCTTGAAAACATATTTTACGAAGAGCGTCACATGCTTATTTTAGTTCGTATGGGGCTTTCATATATCACATTATGTTGACAAAACTTCAATCTTTTGAATGGTATGCTTGGAGTTGTAATTGTATTCTTGTTTTGCCATTTAAATATCGAGTGAATAAGACCTGTCCAACATGATAAGGGTTGGTAGTCGCTGGTGTTTCCCCCTACATGTAGGCTAGTGGTTCAAAAGTTCTACAAAGTAAGGGGTCCTAGGCTAGCCTACGTCAACCTTGAATACAGAGTAAGAGGTCAAACTTTTGTATTCAGGGTAAAGGGTCTGGGTCTCAAAACCGGGAATTGAGAGTTTCAGGCGCCGTGAAAGTCTGAGGCCGCTTCCCCCCACCCAAAAACCCCCGTTTCCCACTGGGTCCCCCTTTACCGTTTGATGTTTTTTTTGGCTTTATTTTCACTGGGTCAAATACCAAAAACGTTATTCATAGCAATTTTTTCCCACGAAAGTCGATTGACCCCGGATCAGTAGTCCTTCCAGTCCTTCCATGCACTTTTTCGGAGGGTGTCCAGCCGTGACCGTCGGTGTGTTGGGTCAGTCCATGCGGTTGTTTACCCTAATCAATAGCCTAGGTAGCTTCTAGTGGCGGGGGGGATCCTAGGGGAGGGTGGCAAAGGCACCATAGCAATGTCTTCTTGGGTAGCATAATTCACTCCGAAATCTTTGCCCCCTCCCCCCAACAACTTCAAGGGTCACGGTAAGGGGGTAGGGAAGGCGAGACCCCCACCAACCCGTCTACAAAGGCTTCCCCGAATCCCCTGCCAGGAAGGGAAGGCCTTTGGGCTACACAAGAGACAGCAACATGCCCTGGGGCATAGCAGCTAGCTCACTTACCGCCAATTTAATATGCGAAGACAAAAACAATCTCCAAATGGCCTGACGACAGCAGTTGTGGGAACTCGTTACTCGAGGCTCAAGTTTCGCGGCCAAAACATATGGGATAGTAGTAGTAATATGAGCCTTGATCTTTGCAACAGCTCTTCCCTCCTCCTATTTTCCTTCTTGTTGTTATCTAGAAGACTATTCTCTCCTCGGTATCACACCATTACGATATATTCTTTCGCCTTTTCACTTTCCTATTTATTGTTATTGTTAATAGGTACAGTAAGTTCCAGAAGTGAAACGACAAATTTCAGAATTGATCGTACTTTAGAAAATTTCGTTGGTTTGCCAGTTAGTATATTTTATTTCAATTATTGTCATCCCCTTTATCTGATAACATACGCATCAGTGATTAACTGTAAAAGCACAGAAAGTATTTCCCCAGTGAATGATCAATGTTAGTCCAATAATTGTTTGTGTGTGTGTATATATATTATATATATATATATATATATATATATATATATATATATATATATATATATAAAGGTTTTTTGCCACGAAGGAAAAGGAAAAAATGAAAAAGCGAGATAGCCAAGTACTTTCGGTCCTGTTCGGACCCTTTACTGAAGGCAAACTGATTTTACAGAGGACAATATAGTCAAAAGAAGGCTTAATATCTAAACTGACACTACAAGATTAGCAATAATGGGCGATTTCACCCTACAGAAAGGAGGAACCGCCTGAAGGTAGCCACACCTTGAAGGATACACGCAGTAAACAAGTTATTCTTCCAGAAAACAGTAAATTTTGAAAAAACAAAGAAGCATATACAATTTGATATCATGAATTTTACACAAATTTTTCCAAAAAAAATATTATTAATGAAAAGACGAAAGAAAATATAAATATATATATAGAGCAAGAGAAAGAGGGAGAGAGAATATCGAACCAGAGAGAGAGAGAGAGTGCCGGATAATCATGTGATGCTCTGGTTAGGACTACTAATACATCGTTGACACAAGTTTCCGACATGTTGTCAGACATGTTTTGCTGTAGTTCCAACGCATTTTTAGGCAAACATTGCGAAGTTTTATTCTTGTTTTGTTTTCGTTTTTATCTATTTAAAGACTGTGGTTAATGCTTGGAATGGGATGGAACATTGAGTTTAGGCCAAAGGCCAAGCACTGAGACCTAGGAGGTCATTCAGAGCTGGAAAGTAAACAGAGAAAGTAGGTTTGAAAGAAAGGTGTAACAGGAGGCAAACATCAAAGCAGTTGCACTATGAACTAATCATTAGGAGAGGATGGATATCAAGATGGAAGAAATATGATATGAATGGAGGTATAGTAAAAGGGTTGAAAGGGGTTGCAGCTAGGGGCCGATGGGACGCTGCAAAGAACCTTTAGTAATGCCTACAGTGCATTGCTTGAGGTACACTGACGGCACTACCCTCCTACGAGAGTGGTTATTGCAGCGATTCCCAGTTTTCCTTCGATTGGTGTATAAAAAGATGGAGATAGAAAAAGTTATTTCAACTCTCAGAAGAAGGATTAAAATATGAGGAAAAAACGGTAGTTTTTATACCTACGTTTCATAACAGTATTATTGCGGTCTTCCTTCCGTCCATTTTATTTACTTATTTATTTATTTGTGTCGACCCGAATGGAAAGGGAGATCTTTCTGTTCCCGGGTTTTCATTTCATTTTATCTTTTCACCTTTTTGTTAGCTAAGTAAAATAGCGACTGAATTACTGGAGTGAAATTTGACTGGATGTTTTTGTGTATCAGTTTGATGTACATAACGGTTGGCGGAAGTTGTAGTTTTCTGATACTAAAGAGGTTGTGTGTATATACATATATATATATATATACTATATATATATATATATATATATATATATATATATATATATATATATATATATTTGTATCTATCCCCCCAAAAAAAAAGTGTTAATGAACAAGAAATAAAAGCTCATTGTTTACAATGAAAAATCCTTGAATCTGGTAAAGTCACGCTGATAATAATGACGATAGTCTAGGTGGAATATCTTCCCCATCCCCAGTAGACACGGTACGTACCGTCCAGCGACGTTACATACCGCCCAAAAGTTTCGTCTGAAGTACAATTGTTAAATTGACAACACTGTCCGAAAGGGGCCAGTGGTGTCAATTTAACAAATACTACGTGTTAAAATTGAAGTTTTCCAATTGATCTAGCCAAGAGGAACATCTAAATTGCAAAGCGACTTCTACGAACTAATTACACTTAGTACTATGAAGTTGCTAGGAAGAGAACAGCGAATATATAACAAATACAGACAAACAAACAGGTTATTTGCCTTGGGTTATAATGAAGAGTACTATTTGTCTTGAGTTGGCATGTCAGTCTCCAGAGAAGTTAGACTTGCAATGACAAAATTATGAGAAACTGAAATGAAATGTCTATCGCGTGCAATTCGGGTACCTGTCGTGAATCCTATCAAGGAGAGTTTAGTTACGTGAAACACCAGCACAGGACGCGTATCATACAGATTACTTGCAGTGTGTCGCAGACACGTACAGATATACGTAACGGAGCCCCTATTTAGTGGCTGCGTAAATAAACGCGCAATAACTTTTTTTATTGCATACAAATGACCCCAAAAGTTTTTGATAACACTTTAACGAAAGACTCGTTTATTTATTATTTTTGCCGCCGAAGTGAAACGACGGTGAAAGATTAAATAATATATTCTTTTTTCATTCTCAGAACCTGCGACTTATTTAGAATTTTTTTTTTGTTTTAATGAAGCGAGCTTATATATAATGGCTTCAGGAATTGTCATAGATGAGGCAGAGTAATGAAAGCAGGAATTGCCCGTTGATGAATTTGTATAAACTTTGGTCGAAACGGCTCTGGCAGTTCGGAATTATTTCTATGATAATTTTGGTGATATGCAAATTTTAATAAAAGCAGAATTCTTTAGTTTAATGTAAGTGTCCACGATATATTACGTGTGTGTGCTTCTATCACTTGCCAGATTTTAAAAATACATTTCAAATGTTCTGTAGAACGGTTTAAAAGAGGATAGGTATAATATAAAGTGGTGTGACGGTCACCCTGAGAAGTGTGAAACTACTACACATTTTTCACACTTTGTCAAAATAAGGGAAAGTGCAAAATTTTCAGAATATGTTCCAAACAAATATGAGGCCTTTTGATATATGAAGTAAAACCTGTTGAGAGAATTTCTGATCAAAACCAAGAGATTGTCACGATGAATGAAGAGACAGTATTTGCAGGAAGGTTCGGTGGATGTATTGATAAAGATGAACAATATCGGGAGTGTGGAGACCACCTCTGTATTTATTTATTAACGATGATTTCTTCTTGTTTCAGGTAAGAATCATCCGGTTTTCCTCACCATCACAGGAGGAGGTAGGATGATAACTCTCTTTTGCCTCAATATTGATTGCTTGAAATATCCTGCAGGGGTGTTGGTACCGTCAAAGCGCCTTACACGGAGCACCGTAGGCATTACTTCAGGTTCTTTGTAGCGTCCCTTCGGCCGCTAGCTGCAACCCCTTTCATTTCTTTTACTGTACATCCTTTCATATTCGCTTTCTTCCATCTGACTTTCCTCGACCCTCTCCTGACAAGGCATTAAAATTTTCGTAAATATTTCTTAGTCTGTCCTTTTCTAAGTCTTTCTAGCCTTTTTAGGCTTTTTTAGACTTTTTAAAGCCTTTTATTTTTTTTAGGCTTTGGTGTCGTATTGTTAAGGTTTTGAAAGGAAGTCAAGCCTCTCTCTCTCTCTCTCTCTCTCTCTCTCTTATTCCAAAAGACACATATGGTTTTACTCAATGAAGCCGAACCCCATTCAAGGGCCGCTAACACCTCCACTGGGGAGCGGGGGGGGGGGGGGGGGGGGGGGGGGGGGGGGGGGCTTTTGTTGGGCTCGACTGGGTTTCGAATTTGGGCTTCAGTTGGAGATTCGGGGTCGATTTCGGGAAGGGTGAAGTGTTAGGTCAGAGTGCAAAGCTTTTCTCTACTTAAGGTTTTGTTGTGTTGGAGTCATTACTTATAAAAAAAAAGTAAGTTAAATTTATCTATGTTGTGCCTGTTTCTTAATCTATTATTAGGCGAACGCACACAGACACACACACACACAGGAACAAAAGCTAGACGGATTATCTTAAACTTAATGGCGATGTTAGGCCTAGTTTATTTATAATGAGAAAAGACCAATGGTATAGATACGTTTGATAAATTGTAACCAGTTGTAGCAAACGTCTTTATAAAGAAAGAAAGAAAAAACTCCCTAATACCCTTTTTTGGGGGAGGGGTGTAGGGAGTGGCTTAAGGTTTGCTAAGTGCCTGGGACAATTTCCTTGGCTGTCTTAAATCACCCATTGGACCTTGTTTCTATTTTGGTTTACTACACAGGTCTGTTTTCTTGTCCTACGGGCTCTCTCTCTCTCTCTCTCTCTCTCTCTCTCTCTCTCTCTCTCTGAAAGAGAACGCCTATAATAAATGAATTTTATCTCAGCTTGTTTTTTCTTTTTCAACAAATTTTGGCGAGAATTTCTCGAAGATCATTCTTTTTCAGCACAAACATTCCACAACGGGATAGGTTTTGAACAACGATTCATAATCATTTCAAACTTATTTACTGATTAAAATTTATCTATAATTATTTTCATATATATATATACATATATATATATATATATATATACATATATATATATATATATATATATATAACGGATATCTTTAGTCTGGAGAGAGAACAATCATTCACATCACAAATAAGAACTAATTAGGACCTATTTATTAAATTAGAAACTAAGAAAATAGAAAAATAAATTATCTTCTCTAACTGGCAAAACATCCAACACCTATACTATATAAAGTTCTAAGAGTCAGAGACGAATGCTTGATTAAATAGTTCCGTTTTGTTTTGGAAGTTCGTGACGCTTCGTTTGAAGCTTCATTGAAGCTGCTTTCTGCTTCAGTCACGGCTTTGTGATTCGAGGACTCGATTCAGTTTTGTTTGTGTCGAGTTACGCGGGATTTTGAGAGGAGTCCCTGGTGCTGTGGGCTGCCTGTTTCGACGGGACTTCGGATTTGTTTCGATTTCTAATAACAGAACGTCCTGATCAAATTACGGCATCTGCGGTGTATATCAGGTATAGAAGTTTGAGAGAGAGAGAGAGAGAGAATCTTTTAGTTTTGGAAAATAAAAGAGAGAGAGGAAGGAAGGAGGAGGAGGAGGA
This sequence comes from Macrobrachium nipponense, assembly GCF_015104395.2. Classification (NCBI taxonomy): domain Eukaryota; kingdom Metazoa; phylum Arthropoda; class Malacostraca; order Decapoda; family Palaemonidae; genus Macrobrachium; species Macrobrachium nipponense. The sequence continues at coordinate 39,077,662 of NC_087214.1, read as the reverse complement.
GGTTGGATAAACAAAGAGAAAGAGAGGTCGGAAGTGAGCAGAGAGAGAGAGAGAGGTTAGAGAGAGAGAGAGAGAGAGAGAGAGAGAGAGAGCAAAAAAGAAAAGCGTCCACCTAACAATCACAACTTTCTCATTGCTATAAAAAGATATTAATAATAACTTAAGCAGCAGCTCCTCATAACCTGAGAAGTCTTCAATAACCACTCGACTGAAACTGAGTCCTCTCATGAACCGCCAGGGGGAGAGGTGGGTTGGGGGTTGGGGGGAAGGGGCTGGATTCGATTGATCAGAACTTATTTTGGGTGGATTAAGGAACATTCCAGTCATTTTGGGGTTTAGGAATTAATTATCTAGTTATAAACTTTTTTTAATTGGCAAGTACGAGGGCCATTCAAAAAGTATCCGACCTTGGTTCATAAAAGGACAAATAATTCACCAATCAGCAAATTAGTTTTGTGGGAGTTGACAGCACTTTTACTGCGCATGCGTGTAAATTTTAAAAGCTCTAGTGTGTGGCGGTACCCGCCTGTGAGGGCTAGAGTGCAGACGTCCAGCACAAGCTCGTCGGATTATCGTCCTTACACAACATGTCGGAACGCATCGAGCAGCGCTACTGCATTACGTTCTGCTACAAGCTTGGTGATACACAAGTGCAAACTATCCAGAAGATTCAGCAAGCCTTTGGCGATGAAGCCATGGGAATAACACAGATAAAGGAGTGGTATAATCGCTTCAAGCAAGGACAAATCTTAATTGAGAGCAAGCCACGGTCAGGCAGGCCATCCACCAGCAGAAAACGAAGAATTCCTTGAAAATGTTCGTCGAAGAGTGGAGGACGACCGTCGTATAACCATCAAAGAAATTACTGAAGAAGTAGGAATAAGCACAGGATCAGTTCATACAATTTTAACGGAAGATTTGGCCATGCGACGAGTGTCTGCTAAATTCGTTCCCAAGTTGCTGGTGGAACAGCAGAAACAACTCCGCCTGGAAATTGCACAAGACCTGCTTGACTGTGCTAACAGTGACTCTGACTTCATGACGACTATCATCACTGGTGATGAGACATGGGTGTACTCTCCAGACATGGCACCTTGTGACTTCTGGCTGTCCCTAAACTGAAAAACAACCCTAGGAAGCGTTTTGAGTCGAGAGAGGAAATTATGAGAAAACGACGGCAGAGCTTTACAGCATCCAATGTCCAACATTCCAGAGATGTTACCAGCAGTGGCAGCACCGGTGGGAAAAGTGTGTGCACTCCCAAGGGGAGTACTTTGAAGTGATTGAATAAAAAAATTTCAAATGTGCAATTTTTTTTCTTTATGGACCAAGGTCGGATACTTTTTGAATGGACCTCGTATATAGATGACGACTATTGATCAATATATATATATTATATATATATATATATATATATATATATATATATACATATATATATATATATATAATATTATATATATATATATATATATAATATATATATATATATATATGACCTGATTTTCGATCATACAAGGGTTCTACCAGTACAATGAAACGCGTAAGATAAATTAACACGTGTATTTCCTTAATAGTTACACAGGGCCCTGTTGCTAATAATACGCTACTAATTATATGATTATTATATAGTCGGAAGGTACTCTAAGGCGACAGCGCCGACCACTGTCTTTGAGACGCGGCCTGACCCTTCGACCACTAATTCCCTACTGACTCTTAACTTTTCAAACTGAACTTGTTTGGGTCACAGGTCTAAGCTGATTGGCCTCTTATAATTGAAAGGAACCAATAAGGGTCTTCGATGTATGGCACTCATTTGAATCACCCATGCCACGCCACCAACGATCATATGGGCATTCGATGAATCAGTGATATCTATCTGTTCGTTACTCTATGATCGCACATAGCTACGCACAACACATATAGTAGATTTTCCGTTACGTCTCACACATGAATTTCCTATACAGATCAGTCACCACTCCCCCCTCCCCCACAAGTTCTGCGTCCCGCAGAACTCAAAAACACTATTTTTTTCTTTATTTATTTATATGCATTTTTCCCTTATTTAGTCTCTATCATTTGTGCACTGTTATTGGAGTACCTTACCGACCGAAATGTTATTAGAAATGTTATTAATAATTCATGCAAGAATACAAACCTAAACTTAGCAAGCCAGGGTCAAATTGCGTGCTTACAATTGGCAATTTACAGTCTGTTCTGAATTCCACGCATCACATTGTAAACATGTTCTTAAATAAAAAACGAAATTATGTAGAAATCAATGAAATAATAAATTTTATATCACCACATTAAACATTACATTCTTCTTAAAATTGGAGCACAAAAACCTGCAGTTCGAAAAATAATGAAATAAACAGATAGTACAAAAACCTGTATTTAAAAAAACAATAAAATAAACAGATTACTATCAATCATCAAGACCAAAGAACTTGTAAAAACACAATAAGGAAACAGAAAATATGATTTGTCTCAGTTTATGCACGAAAAGGTATCATCACAAAATCAAAATAAAAGATTAACAAGGAACACGGCAGGTTGGTGCAAAGATTACGTTTAGAATAATGTTGATACTTCAGAACATGACACAATATTTGCGACCTTCCGTCTGTATGCACGTCCGGGCGCACGTTAATGATCCCTAGACAAGCTTGTATATCATCTTCACTCTCCTCCCAGGTAACCAGGCAGTCCCGGAAATGGGGGTACCGGTTTGTTCAGATGCCACATCAGGACTCTTCTCTGACGGGATGCATGTGTGATAAGTGGGTATTCGCACTGGGTACGGTCCTAATATGCTTTATCACCGCAGTGTCGTTTTTAATTTCTTTCACGCGGTACGGACCTAGATAGGCAGGCTCAAGTTTATGTTTCTTCGGTTGCAGTCTTTTCAAATAGATCCTGTCCCCTATTTGTATCTTAGACGTTTTGTGTGCGGAATCGCTGATCTATTGCGTCTGATACTTTTCATTTGCCCTCAACAGAAGTTTCTGCGTTATCTGAAATACTCTTCGGGTTAGGTTACATAACATCACCCGGTATTGCTCAACACTATATAACGGTAAAGTTCTAGGGTCCATGATCACTGTATATGGCAATGAAGGGTCCTGTCCATACACTAAAAAATACGGGGTATCTCTTATGGAGCTGTTATACGCAGTATTAAGTGCAAATTCCGCCATTTGCAACATCTCTGCCCACTGAACATTTCAAATATTTGTCACTTCTCTATTATGGGATTCAACTAACCCATTGGCAGAAGGCCGGTAGGATGCGATTGTGAAATGTTCCACATTAAATAATTTTGTCAGCTCTTTTATCACTTCATTAACAAACTCACGCCCATTATCACTGATTAAAGTACGAGGACAGCTGAATTTCGTTATGAATGAACACAAAGCTCTGGCAACCGATGTTGCGGTCTTATCCACCATTGCGTAGGTGTGCGTATAACGCGTGAACGCATCCACCATCACACATACATATTTGAACTGCCTCGTCCAGGAGGGAAGGGTCCTACGACATCGATATGGCACTCTGTTAAATTTAAATTGGCTCTACTGGCCACATGCGAGCCTTTGGAATAGAGTGTTTATGGTTTTTCATGGTATTACATATGTGGCACTGGCTGATAAATTTTGTAATGTCTGTTCTCATTCCTATCCAAAAAAAGGATACTCGTGCCCTCCTGAGGGACCTTTCTATACCTATATGTCCTGCATAAGCACTTACATGTATCATGTGGATGGCTTTCTCTACCAAAGAGGGAGGAAGGACGACGCGAGATCGGATATCGCCCGGTCTCTTCTCATATTTACAAAACAAAATATCTCCTTCAATGAAGAACATACTTCTGGACACCTTTAGGAAATCGGGAAACTCGTTACTCGCACCCCTTACATAAGCCCTAACCTGCCCGATCCATGGCTCGGACTTCTGACCCCTTATCACCTCTCCAACACTCCAACCACACAAATCAATCACACACTCATTTTCACTCCCAGGGCATTCGCTTGCTGACCCCCTAGGAGGATCAGCCCTTTCGCTCCCACGACTCGTTTCCCTTCTCTCTCTCCCTAACTCTGGAGTTCCCGAGTTATTCCCGTTTTCTACATCGGCTGCCTCTGACTCATTTAACTGCTTCTTCCATCGTTGTTCCTCTCTCTTTGCGGCTCGAGTTGTAACTCCCATTATGGCACTTCTGGAGAGGGCATCCGCTACTTTATTTGTTTTCCCTGCTATATGTTCAATTCCCACAATATCAAACTCTAACAGCCGTTCTATCCAACGAGCCTGTCGAGTGGTCAAATCCCCTTTCTTGAATAAATCTCTCAATGGGCGATGATCTGTATTAATTTTGACTCTATGCCCCAGTAAAAAGTAGCGATGTCTCTCCAGCATCCATAGAATAGCCAATTCCTCTCTATCGAAGGTACTGTAATTCTTCTCTGCTCCTTTCAATGCACGTGATGCAAAACAAATCGGCTTTTCAATTCCTGCATCGTCAACTTGAGAAATCACTCCACCGATAGCTATACTGCTCGCGTCAATGGTTACTACAAATGCTCGATCGAACTTTGGATAAGCTAATAGTTCATTACTAGTGAGTGAAATTTTTAATTCTTGAAAAGCTATTTCTTCCTCCCGTTCCCAATGAAAATCTTTCTGCTTTCTCAGTGAATCTAGCAGTCTCGCTATTTTACTGAAATCTTTTATGAATTTACGGTAGTAGCCCGCGAGCCCAAGGAAACTGGCTACTTCCTTTGCATTCTTCGGTCGGGGAAATTCTCTAATTGCTGCTACTTATCGGCACAAGGCTTAAGGCCTTCAGATGTTACGATGTGCCCCACCCCAAAAAATTCAACTTCTTGCTGAAAGAATTTACATTTGGTTAGATTAATTTTCATCCCCTGTCGCTTTAAAGCTTCTAAAACTTCAATAATGTTCTTCTTGTGTTCTTCTACTGTAGCCCTTATTATGATTATGTCATCTAAATAAACAAACACGCTATGTCCT
>NC_087214.1:39062628-39067628 GCF_015104395.2 Macrobrachium nipponense | reverse complement strand
AATATACTAACTCATATATAACTGCAGATATTGGTATGATAAAAGGTAACAGATTGATTATAGGCTACCTGATTTGTTTATACATATGTATATGGATTCATAAATTATAATTAATATATGTGCACTTTAAATAGATTCCTATTGTACACGCAAAGATTTATAGATTGGGGGTTATTTATGATCATTTATAATAAGATTCCTATTGCGTACACGCAAAGATATATTTAGATTCTGATTTTAGTCATATATAGAGATTCTAGCGTACACGCAAAAAAATATATTTCGCCTCTGTTATTTATGATCAATTATATAGATTCCTAGTGCGTACACGCAAAAAATATATTTCGATTCTGTTATTTATGACATTTATATATAGATTCCTAGTGCGTACACGCAAAAAATATATTTCGATTCTGTTATTTATGATCATTTATATATATAGGATACATGACCGAGGTTATACTACTTCACATTTAACTAGCTTTTGAACCACTTTTCGTCCATTACACAGTTCCAGACAACCACCTTTAGCCAATTGAAAACGGCCTTTTTTCAATGGTTAAAAACAAGGGGAAAATTTGCCTGGGGCGGGTCCAACGTTCTATTTTGCGCTCATACTTATTCTCTGCATCCTAAGCTACACGATTCGTTCGCGATGAATAGATCATCCAGCACGAGTCCTTCGCCAGCAAAGTAGAGTTGATATCCTTCGGTCGTAATTGTCGGAAGTATGTCCCTTTTTGTAGTCGAATTCCGACAGCCGCTGGAGCGTTCCGCATTAAAACGAGATTAACGACGAGATACGGGTGTCGGTCGAAGAAGTCCATGAAATTCCTTTCACATTGTAGGCGGTGTTACTTGACTGTAGTCGTCCGCTGCGACGAACGATTTTTTGAAGTTGCGATGTGAAACTTTCGTACCGCAGGATACTGTAACCAGGTTCCATTAATCAGCCTGCAAGTGAAATTAGTGTCACAAGGGCAAAGTAAATTCAGACACATCCAAATACAGGGGAGGGGAGAGAGCCATTTTAGACCAGACGTAACCACATGAATTCGCTGATATTTTGGAATCAAAAGAATCCGCTGGAACAAACTTTTTTATCCATGGCATTAACAATGAGTGAACCTATCCAGGTCTATGATGACTTGTAAAAAATATCCATAATTTATAAAAAATAAATAGATATCAATACGAATCTCAAAGAAAATTCGATATTACTGGTAGTAAGTTACTAGACAAAGAAGTGGAAAATGGAGCTATTTGTAAGATTGCCAGGCAGCATAAGAGTCAAAGAGAATATTAATCATGATTCTATGTGCCCTAACAAAAGTTTCATATTCAATTTTCTCGTGCGCATCCTCTGAGGTTAATTTTTTTTAAAAACTTTATTAATAGGTAGGAGATGCAACGAAAAAAAAACCCCACTATGTAACTAATTTCTAAATAAACTTTGGGTTTTTCAAGAAAATGTGACATTTTCCCATGAATGTTTTACTTGAATTGTAATAGGCTAATGTTGCAAGTAAATAATCCATATCCATATCGTGATACTTCTAAATGTCTATGAGGTTCAGAAAAGATTAATTCATTTTGATGTTATAGAAACTCTATTTCCTTATTTTGTTTATTAATTTTAAAATGATTGCAAGTCCTTAACTACTTGCATTACACACACGGATAAGAATATGTTATGTGGCCTGTCATGTGACCTATGAACCACATGTGAAGTTCATGAGCTGAGCATTCTTTTCTCCAGTCAATCTGCTGTTGCAAGCAGGGACGACACACAGATGAAGCCTGTGTAAGCAGATTATTGAGGTTAAAAGGAACAAATGCTGATACGGCAATGATGACGTCGTCACTTGGCAGGAGATTGCTCTCAGCCAGCTAAGAGTTACGTTACTTGCTGTAAGAGATACGACTTTAGGATTTTCAAATGATATTTTAGTGTTTTAATTCTCCACCCGCATGAGAAGAATATCTGAAAAAAAAACAACAGTACCAAAATTGAACAATATATTAGTTTCATGTTGGCATTATGTTAAATAAATATTCCTTATTCAAACTATATGAAAAAGGTTTCCATACAAATTCTATATATATTATTAGCCCTGTATAAGATTCATATAGGATTATTCCATAGATAACATTTTCACTTCTAGACTTCCTGACTTTAAAATCTCTTTTATTTTATTTTATTTATTTTATTTATTATTATTTTATTTATTTATTTATTTAATTTCTTTTTTTTTTTTATTGACTACGAATATAAATCACCGGGACTGACAATATGTCAGTAGGTTTTTGATATGTGTTTGAACTTTTAGCTTATTTGTCATTACTAAAGCGTTAAGTTAGAGTTCAAATCTTTACGCATATATATTTGGATATTTAATTATCTATGGTTACGTTTTGCTTATTGATATTATCGTGATTCCTTTTTTATTATAATTTGTAACCCTTCCGACTTCTTACGGAGTGTATTATATTGACTCCACTTGTATCCATATTTATTTTATTTTTTTATATTTTATTTATTTATTTATATATATTTTTTTATATATATTTGATAAATTAATGGGTTGGCTTGAATATGTGGAAAAGTGTTCTAGCGACGTACCGTATAAGGCTACTTGCGGCATCAATTCTATAGATACAAGATATATATGATAAAGGTATTTAAAACCGCGAGAACCGCTATAATCCAGTTCGGATCCAACATCACGAGTTGTAACTCGTAAGACATTGACACTTCCTATTTAATTATCAGTTATTCTACCAAACCGATTGACTCTGGGTGATAAAATATATTATTGGTTTTCTTAATGGAAAGGAATTCACACAACGTGTTAAGGAGATTATTATTGATTTACACCACCCGAGTCTGAGATTATTGTGTTGAATTCCATATTTACTGATTTAGCACTCATAAAATATTCGTAACGCACTCAATTGCGGTGTTTTTGTTTTTAGTGCTATTAATTCTATATAAACGTGTCAAGGAACTATTAACACTAAGAAGTGTTTATTCCCTCTGTCAGACTCGTAATTCTGTTAATAATTCTACGTATATTCTTTCAAGGATTGATTTGGCACAGGATAGGCTCCTAAACTGACAGGTGTCTTAGTGTGTCCCTTGTTTTCATGACACGTGTTACAATTAGTTATGTGCTTTTTATATCTGTAAGCATTGTAGGCCAGAAAACAGTGATTTGGCTTTCTGTGAAAAAGGAGGGAACCCTGGATGACGGAATGCAACCAGTTTATGACGATTGGTATGAGAAAGATTATTACTACTACCTGGTCGTTAGTCATCTGCTGTGTTCTTCGGGTTTTCCTCGTCACAGACCTACATATAATATTACATTTGATTACATTATTCTGATACACATACCTTAAGTATACTTTTGCTTTAGGGTTTCTGCTCGAAGTGTGTATTGTTTTTGGGTTATGTCTGTTGACGCTTGCTTTGTTCAGTTTGTAACAGTTCTGCGCTCCGACCCAGATATTCAATGCTCGCGATCTCTTGGGTTAAGGAATTTTCTTGTTTAGATACGGTTTTAACAATAGGTACGGATGTTTCTATATCTTTTAGTCCAATTAATGGTTCTTTGCTGTATGGTGCGGGATTGCGGGATAATGCGTCAGCTATGATAATTGCTTTCCCAGGTAGATATCTTAACTTGGCTCAAAGACCTGAATGATCATTTGTCACCGAGTTCCTTTTGGACTGTGATTAAAGCCTTTGAAAAACTCGGTAAAGGACTCATGTTCAGTAAGGACTTTATCAGGATAGCCATAGATTATGAACTTAAAATGTACTAGTGTTAAAGATACCTAGCCCTTCCTTGCCTATTACTGCATATTTACTTTCAGAGGGCTTTAGTTTACGTGAATAAAAAGCTATAGGGAAGAACTGTTTTATCATATGACTGAAGTAATACCCCTCTTACCCCTTGGTCTGAGGCGTCTGTTGCAATAAAAAAAAACAAAAAAAAATTCCTTATTTAAATCAGGGATTTTTAAGTTAGGTAAGCTGCATTATTCCGCTATTAAGATATCGAACGCCTGTTGATGCTTTTCAGACCATAATAAATCTACGCTCTTCTTCGTAAGATCTGTTAAAGGAGCTGTCATGATTGAAGAGTTACATATTTACATACGATTGTAATACCCACTACAGCGCAAAAGTGCTGTATCCCCCTTTTACGTTATAAGTACCCGGAAAGTTATGATAGCCGACACCTTACCATGGACTACTTTTAAGACCTTGACCAGACACATAAAACCCTAGATAAACATGTTCGGTTTTTTATTTAAAACTCACATTTAGATATTTTACTCTGAGATTATTTGTCTTTGCTCTGTAGCACTAGCTCTACTTATGTGAATGTACTTCTAAGGTATTAGAAAAGATTACAAGATCATCCATATAGCATGTAGGTTATCCCCTAAAAGTCTCCAAACACTATATTGTAATTGGGGCGCAACGTAAGCCGGAGGCATACGTAAAAAATTGATAATGTCCCTGATGGTGCTGAAAACGGAGTATGAGGTACAATCACTTAGGTAATGGTATCTGGTAAAAGCTTTAAGTAAGTCCAAGTTGGTGAAAAAAAAATTTATTCTAACCTAACAGAGATAAGATGTCGTCGGTACATCGCACTGGAAACTATCGGAAGTCGTTTCCTTGTTTAAGCGACAGAATCTACGCAGATACGCCAAGTCCGATCTTTGATGGCATGACGTTTTGAGGGAAAAATTATATGGGCTTATTTGATTTCCTAATGACTCCTATTACTAACATATTTCAACTTCGTCATTTATCTCTATTTTGAAATTTCATTGTTTCTACACGAAGGTACGTATATAGCTTTTATGTTTGTCCTTAGACCGTATTTTGTTTTCAATGACATCCGTTTTTCTCCCAGAGATCACTCGCTAGTGGAGAAACTTCCTGGTATTCAGGTAGAAGATAAAAAAAATTCTGCTGAATC
>NC_087214.1:39056831-39062128 GCF_015104395.2 Macrobrachium nipponense | reverse complement strand
CTCATTGTGCCCCGTTGCTATGGCCCTCATCTGTGCCATTAGGGGCTTTTGTTGCAAGATTTTCTGACCATCGATGTTTTGGGTCTCAGTGGGGGAGGGCCTATGTCCGTTGGTTGGTGGGGTTTTGGTTTGGGAAGTCTCTCCTCTCTCTCTCTCTACTCTTGAAAACGAAAAGAGGTGACATTTGTTTATTCATATCTTGCTGCATACCCCACAACATTTACCACCTTCATGCTGGTGCCACTGGTAAAGAACTTCGTTAAGGTTCTTTGCAGCGTCCCAATCGGCCCCCATAGCCTGGAAACCTCTTTCAGTCGCGCGGGGGCCGTTTTTTAATGTTCCTTCCCATTCATTATCAACACCTCTTTGTTCATATTAAAAAGGTTAATGATTGTTGAAGTGAGAAATGTGAAGGACCCTAACCTCATCTATTTCTTTTTCTAAGGATTTTTAATTACACGTTCCCTCTTGAACGCCAAACATTAAATTCCGCGAATATTTTCCTCTTCCTCTCCAAAAACAACAGGCCTCCCTCCCAGAGGTGGAAGGGGGTGGGGAGGCGGAAGGGAACCATTTAAACACTGAGGGGCAATTTGCAAAGGGTTACGTTCCCCCTCATTGTTTCACGAATTCTGTTCCCCGCCCCGGAGGTGGGGCGGATTTGTCTATAAGATTTTTTCTAATTTTTCTTTTCTCGTTTTGTTTATCTATTAGTTTTTTATTTATTTATTTTTTTTTATTGTTGCGAATGTTCGTAAAAACAGATTCGTTGTGTTTGAAAAATGTCTTTTTGCACGTGTTGAGGTTCTAAGCACTCTTGCCTGCGAGAGATGAGAGGATGAGAAGAGAGGAGCGAGAGAGAGAGAGGAGAGATACGAGGAGGAAGAGGAGAGAGAAAAGAACCAGATTATTACCCCCTTATACCCTTATAAAATAAGGAAAACGAAAACCCCCCTTTCTCTCGTCAAACTGAAGAACATTTTCAAGTTGAAAAGGTTTTTCATATTTCCGGTGGTGAAAAGGGAAATTTCTCTTGAATATTCCAGATGGCTGTGGATGACCTTCTGTGACCTCATCTTAATGACCTCTTTCTCTCGTCCTCCAGCGAACTTTTTCAAGACCTCGGAATAATACTCGGTAAACAGAAATTTTAATTTAATTGAATCTTCCTAATAATCTTGCATAACAATGAATAAATGGAATAAGAATGAGGGTGTAAATATAAATAAATGAGGTTTGAGGGAAATGGTATTCTCGTATTCCCGAACCATTCGTCGACTCATGATATGAATGACTCATCTTCCATCAAAGTCCTCCCCAGGAGTGAAACTCATGTTGTGGGTTTCCCTCTTCCAGTGGATTGATTATGAACCAATTTTATTTTGTGGCTAATGATGCGTTGCCTGCCATTAGTCCAGATCTGCATCATTTGTCTAATTAGGGTCCCTAAAGATTTGACAAAAACTGATGTTTTATGGGAACGTTTCGTTTTTTCTTTTTTTTGGTTATCAGTTTGAAAGCTCTACTAGACTGAAAATAAGTTCATGTAGTCTCCAGTCTCTCTACTCTCTCCCAAGGAATTCCTCCCCATCTTCCCTAACATTTGTAATCTTTCTTTGTTTTTTTCTTTGTTTCCCCAAACTGTAGAGGATTCTATTGCCCGCGGATTGGAACTGAAGATTTTTTTTTTTAAAAGCCCAGAAGTCTTGATGCCCTCTTTTCTTCTCATCGAGGAAGAATGATAATCATTAATAAGATCATTTAGAACCTTAGTTTAAAAAGATTAAAAACTAACGGTTTTTGTATGAATAAGGCCAGATGGAATGGATACATTGATTGCGAATGTCTTGAGATTTATTCAAGGTGTCAGGTGGAGTTTAGCTCAAGTGGTTTGGAGTCTCTCTCTCTCTCTCCTCTTCTCTCATCTCTCCTCCTCTCTCTCCTCTCTCTCAATGAAAACATTTTGTAAATAGAAAATCCTTTTCTTTCCTTCATTTTGCTTAGATTTATCTCAAACGTTCTCCGGAAGAAAAGTTCTTTTCATTTGTGAAAAGGATAGAGAGTTATTGTAAGGCAGGTTTTGGGTTTGCTGAAGGGTTTTCATGGCTTATGTATAAGTGTTGGCCGATTGTGTCCATTCCCTTGCTTAGGAGAGAGAGAAGATGAGAGAGAGAATGAATTTCATTCTTCTCAAGGCCTATGCACTTGTCCCAGTTTTTTTTATTTCGGGTCATGGCTAAGTAGAGTGTTACATTTTTCGAGGAAGGAAGGAGAAAGAGATAGATAGAATAGCGAGATGAGGAGAGAGGAGAAGGAGAGAGATGGCCTGTTTTCCAAGCTTATTTTTCCAATCTGCCGTGTTTTATTTCGGTCAAGTATTGGTTTCGAAATCGAAAGATGTTTCTAAAAAGGTTCCATGTCTATATTTTTGGTTTGTTTTCAATTTATCATTATGACTCCAAGTAGTCCTGACGTAGAGCCCGTGTGTTTGTGCTATGGTTTGTGTTTTGTTTGTGCACAAACATCAATGTCCTTCTGGAATCCATCGACACCCAGGCACAGGATCCTTTCCTTATTCCTTCCCGGCGGAGTCCTGCCTGCAGGAAGAAGGGCGCCCAAACCAAGAGAGAGGGAGGCTTCCTTTAAGGGGGACGTCTCCTCTGGCGGGGAGGCAAGTCCTTCCCTCCCGCGTAGGAAAAGCTAAAACAAACGAGGAACAAGTTTCATGGTTTGTTCTCCGCCCTCCTTCCGTCATTGCTTTTTGGGGGAAGGAAGGGACCATGAATCCTTTTGATTCTTCTTCTCTTGGGAAGGTTTGAAGGGGAAGGGTTGGGTGGATTATAGGTTTTCTGTATAAGGGACCCCCTCCCCTCCCCGGTTATTGAACATACCATGACAGCTATATTCCCCTCCATAGAGATTCCCCAATCAGTGGGTTTTCATTTGTCAGGTTCTTTGCTGTGATTGGGTGATGTCATACCTGATCATTCTTTCTGCTTTCTTTTATCATCATCATCTTTCCTTGGGTCTTGGGATAACCTGGTCTTTCTTTAGTTCTTATAAATGATTATTGATTGTTAGTAAAGAAGATGAATCCCTATTCCGATTTGGAACAAGCGCCAACCACAGGGGCCAATGACTTGAAATTTTCTCAAGCTTCCAAAGAATATTTAGGGGTGGTCATTTGAAAGAAGTGATAGATGGTAGGAAAATGCGGAAAGGAAAGAAGGAGCGTCAGTTATCAGAAAAGGATAAAATAAATTAATTGTTAACGTTAATAAGATATGAAATATAAAAATAAAAACAACAGGTAAAGGACAAGTAGAATTCTCTTAGGGTAGGAATGCACTGTGCATCCTCGCTTTGATGTGACCACCTCATGTTTTTCACTGTGGCCGTCGTGACGGACCCGGTCCTCCCTCTAATCGGGGGATATGGCGGTTTGGAACCTCAGAGTTCATACGCGATGACGTTAATGCATTTCTAGCCCTTAGGAAATTTTCCTGTTTATTTTATGAATGACTGTAAATTTTCTTTTCTGTTTCATTTGATTCATGTTTTAGTTTAATTACTTTTTTTGTTTCCATTAAAACTGATATCTTCTTCTGTATTTTTTTATTAATTTCTTCTACGACTTTCTAATGAACCCGGCCTTTAATATTCTTCGGAAGGCTTTTGTTCTCTATGAATAGACTTCTCTTTCTGGAATAATAAATAATAATTAATAATAAGATAATGGATAATCAAATAATCCTTAAATGATAATAACCTGAAAAATATGGGGTATGGGCCAGGAAAATACCATCAGGCTTCCTGCAAAAATAACAATGCGCAACTCGAATACAATACGTTACAAGCTCTGGAATAAGAACTAAGCAGAGGTTTAATATCAGGATAGGGGATCTTCCAGGGCGACCTCACTGTCCCCACTACTCTTCAGTAGTAGCCATGGATTCCCATGACAAAACGTTATACAGAACGATGGGATCGGCCGGGTACCAACTCAAGAAAAAAGAGGCAACAAAGAATTCAAACCATCTTGATGTTCATGGTGACCGACCATCAAGCTGTATGGTAAGAGCATCAAGGAAATAGATACCCTAATCCAAGACTGTAAGGATTGTATCTGGGGACATCAGGATTGGAGTTTGGGAATAGCAAAAAAATGGCCGCCTTAGTCAACATACCAAAAATGGCAAAGTAACGAGAACTGAAGGGATAAAAAGCTACCAGATGGGGAGCGAACCATCAAACACATAGATGAAGACAGGATACAAATACCTGGGAAATAATGGAAGAAGGAGATATTAAAAAACACCAACGAGATGAGGGCGCGATCCAGGAAAGAATATATGCAGAGGACCTCAAGGCGATACTCTAAGTCAAAACTCAATGGGCCGGCCAAAAGTATTGATAAAAGCCATAAACAACATGGGTGCAGTGCCAGTAATCAGTAATACAGCCCGCAGGGAATAGGGAATCAGGGACGGAAGGCAGAACTACCGCAGCATAGATCAGAAAAACCAGGAAACATATGACAATACCAACAAAGCCACTACACCCAAGAGCAAATACCGGACAGACTAATACATAACCACGAAAGGAAGGCGGGAGGGAGGAACTACTAACGTATAATGAAGGATCTGCGTCAACATCGAAAAACAGAGCAACTGGGTGCAATATCTGAAAACCCGTGGAAGGACGAGTGGCTAAAGGAGTGCAGTGGGAAAGAAGGACTAACTAAAAGTAAGGAGGGAAGACCCCAGAAAAAAATCTTACAGAGACAGGAGAAACAGGACAGAAAGAAACAGGAGGACTGGCACAACAAACCAAATGCACGGACAATACATGAAGACAGACTTAAAGGAACTAGCCAGGCGATGACAATTGGCAATGGGCTAAGAGGGAGGGAGGCTAAAGAAGGAAACCGAAGGAATGATAACAAGCGGCACAGGATCAGGCCATAATAAAACCAGATATTTGTTCAAAAGTACGATAACGACGGGAAATAACATCCTCTCCCATATGTGGAAGGAATGCAAGTACGAAAACAGTGAAATGGAACCATAAATAAACCACATAGCAAGTGAATGGCCCGGCGCACTTGCACAGAACCAGTAGCAAAAAGAATGGCATGGATTCAGTAGGAAAAGCCCTCCACTGGAAGACTGTGCAAGAAACCTCAGCTACCTTGCAAGTTAATAAGTGGTAACGAGCACCCAACCTGAAGGAGTGATAGAAAACAAACGATCAGGCAAAGATTCCATCTGGGGGACTATGGTATCAGAACCGGATAG
>NC_087214.1:39049331-39054331 GCF_015104395.2 Macrobrachium nipponense | reverse complement strand
CGTATTGATGCATATTCATGTATGCATGCATATTAGTATGAGCACTGACTTCCTTTCACAGACTTACTTTCACGTATGAACTGAGTATGTATGTGTCTATGTGTACTATTAAAGCATTATCATAAGTTTCCTAATAATTATCATGCTTTGTGGATATTCGTATGAATAATTATTTTTCGAAATATTGCGTGATTTTGTTAAATGGAGAGAGAGAGAGAGAGAGAGGAGAGAGAGAGAGAGAGAGAGAGAGTCTTTTTAGTTTTCTGTAAAAAGAAAACTATTGAGATTACTTTTTCTGTCCGCCGTCAGATCTTAAAAACCACTGAAGCTAGAGGGCTGCAAATTGTTCAAGTTGATCATCCACCTCCAGTCATCAAATATACCAAATTGGAACCGTCTATTTTCAGTAGTTTTTATTTTATTTAAGGTTAAAGTTAGCTATTATCGTGCCTCTGGCACCACAGCAACACAGGCTACCATGGCTTGTTGAGTTTCGTGGGCCGCAGCTCATACAGCATTATACCGACGCCACCGAAAGATTGAATTCTTTTCGGAGGCCTTGATTATACGCTGTACAGAAAACTCGATTACGCCGAAGAAACTTCAGCGTATATTTTACTTATTTTTGTTTCCATTTTACTTAGATCAGATTAATCTAAGCACCTACAGGTGTTGGGAGATTAAAAGGAAGAGAGAGAGAGAGAGAGAGAGAGAAATTTTATTTTCTTTATGTTTTTCTTATATTCCTTCCATTCTGCCTTTCCCGTTTTGCTATTTTCTTATATAGTGTATCTGAATTACCTTCATATTCACTTGAATACTCACTTATTTAGTAAATGGAGAAAGATTGTGAGATAGAGATGATAAGCGTCATCTTGGCAGCAGAAATCATCAGCCTAGGAATGTGTGAGACGAGAAGTTGTCTGTCGCAGATAATAGATGGCGCTGAGGGCTCTGGAAATGATAACACTCTCGGTATCAATAGACCTGAGGCTTTAGAGCAAATACTAATTGGCTTTTATTGCTTAGGTCTGATACCTACGGAGTCTTAGGGCTTAAAGCAGACGTTATTTAAGCAACTGCAGCAGAAATAGGCCGCCTTAGTTAGACAACTGTGATGGTTGTGCAGAGGTTGGGAACGGAACCATTGACATGGGTTTATGCTAGACCCAATTGAAAGTTTTATGGAAATGTATAAGTGTATGTAATATATATATGTATATATATATATATATATATATATATATATATATATATATATACTATATAAAAGTTTTTTGTCACGGAGGAAAATTGAAAGGCTGTCTCGCCTTTCAATTTTCCCCCGTGGCAAAACATTTATTTATACATAGCATCACGTTTTAATAATAATAATGATAATAATAATAATAATAATAATATGCTTTATTTCAGCTCAGGGCCATATAAATTGAATATACAAAATACAGACAGTAACATAGACAATCTAGATACATGAGACATGATAAAAAAGAAAATGAATAATCGGCACTTATCCACAAAATAGCTGAGGTAGCATAAAAGGTAGTAATCATAATACTGGTAATAACAGTAATAATATTGGTGAGCACAAAAATATGCATTGAGAGTAATAACAGTTAGTGCACATATTATATAACTTAAATTGCAACCAGAGACCTTAGGTGGTTACAGTAGTCAGGTCCAGAGGGCTAAATACAAAAATTAAATGTAAAACAAAAAAACTAACTTGATAGTAATCACAGTAATAATGAAAAATTAAAATATCAACAATAAATATAATAATGACAAAAACTGCAGATGACATCTTGCCAATACAGAGATTAAGTCCTTTAGGGGACAAAGGCCTCATTTTCCCATCTTTCCCACAATTTAGATCATCTTGCATCACTCCTTAGGATGCTTTGTATGAGCGAGTTGCTGCTGTTTCTCACTCGGGTTACCAGACTGGACATTGTTCGCCTAACAATGATTTTTAAATTGTCCTGGTGGTTTTCTATGAACATCTGTGTGGCGGAGTGGTAGCGGGGAGTGTTTGTGAGGCGTCTCAGAATGTCATTGTGCACAACAGTGATGCGTCTCTCTCTCTCTCTCGTAATGGGCATTGTTATCCTTCTCTCAGTCTGTTGCAGGAACCAGAGAGAGTCGACCTGAATATTTATGTGTTTGGGTTTTAGTCAGTTTTGGAAAACCAAATTCACTGATGCCTTCTGCAAGTTCCTTTAGGTAAATTGTAAACAGAATACTTT
Organism: Macrobrachium nipponense; assembly: GCF_015104395.2. Lineage (NCBI taxonomy): Eukaryota > Metazoa > Arthropoda > Malacostraca > Decapoda > Palaemonidae > Macrobrachium > Macrobrachium nipponense. The sequence goes on along the minus strand of NC_087214.1, from coordinate 39,052,085 downwards.
TTATTTACTGTTTCAGTTCAAATTTAGATAAAAACAAATAAGGGCTTTAGTTAAAAAGTTGTTGTATACATACACCAGGTGTTTGTTAAAGATATCAATTTAGCGTTTTCACAACGAAATGAATATTTAAAAGTTGAATTATTTGGATTTCATGTTTACTGGTACATGAATTACGTAGAAATTCTTCAGTAAATAACATCTATTTGATTGTCAGGTGTCTAAGAAAATATTTGCATTTTGTATCTCATGGCCAAATATAAGATTGCATAGTCCATTCATTTGTTATGTGAACTAACTAATAAACTGTCAATTGTGCAGTGAATTTAACATTAAATTTGATTGTGGAGGGAGAGTAAACATCTGCTTTTGTTTTTGTTTATTATTTTATTCGTTATTTATAGACAGTTCTATGCCTTCCTTGCTCAGTAGTCTCAAAAGTATGTCGATTCCAGAATTGCATAGTTGATCGTTTTCCAAAAGAATGCATCCTTAGGGGGTTAGCGCCGTCAATGCACCTCACGCGGTGCACTGTAGGCATCACTCAAGTTCATTGAATTGTCACTTTGTCCCCCTGCTGCTGCATCCCCTTTCATTCCTTTTAGTGTACCTCCATTTATATTCTCTTCCATCTGACTTTCTTCCAACTTCTCCTGACATTTGTTCCATAGTGCTTCAACTGCAGAAGGTTTTCCTTCTGTTTCACCTCTCAGAACTTTTTATTCCGTTTCCCTTTCTGCGATGAATGACCTCATAGGTCCCAGCGCTTGGCCATTAGCCTTAATTTTGTCTTCCAAATCGAATTCCTAAAGAATGTAAGTTGGTTTATCTTCAAATTTACCCCCAAAGTTGAACAGTTTACCAGAAGTCATTTGTTGATTCCAGAATTGTATAATTTTCCTTTTTCCTACAGAAATAAGTTTATCACTAAATTTGCTATAAAAGCTGAACGGAGTATCAGAAGATATACTTTGTTGATTCAAGACATTATACAGTTTACCTTTTTCCAAAAGGAAGTTACAAGACATTATACAGTTTACCTTTTTCCAAAAGGAAGTTACAAGGCATTATACAGTTTACCTTTTTCCAAAAGGAAGTTACTTTATCGTCAATTTTACCGTCAAAGTTAGAGTGTATCAAGTAGTCCTGGAACTACGGGAATTAAGACAAAATAAACCAGATTTGTTTGTCATCGCTCACCTGTGATATTGTCGAGTTGGCAGGGAAAAAAATATCGTGTATATTTAGCAGAATTCTCTTAGATTCGGAGGAGCACGATGACGTCGTCGTTGTCCACGGATTAGATTCGGTTATGTTTCTGATGGTGTTGTCTGTAGGTAGACGGACATTGGGCTTTGAAAAACAGGAGTATTGTGTCAGTTCTCGGAAAGAATGATATGAAATGAAAGAAATAAGATACAAAACCTTAGCATCAGATTTTAATCTGATGTAGTAATTCCCCATATCATCCTTTCTTTCATTTATCGTTGGTAGGGAATTGATTGGAAAATTCGGAACTTATAAATTTTCCAGCGAGTTTCGCTTTGGCCGGAGAAAAGAACATTTCCCATTGGCCTTTGAGAAATCTTACGTATAGGAGCAATTTCTCTACAGAAAAAAGACCGGTGAGGTTTAGTTGTTACCTTTTTCTTTTAACTTCTAAGTCTTCCGCTGTATACGTATATATCTATATATATATATATATATATATATATATATATATATATATATATATATATGCATACTCTATGTATACGTATATATGCATATATATATATATATATATATATATATATATGCATACTCTATGTATACGTATATATGCATATATATATATATATATATATATATATATAGATAGATAGATAGACGATAGTATGTATGTATGTATACAAAGTCATACGTGCAAAAAATGTATTAACCATGTAAACTCTCTTGAAAATGGGATCTAGGCTCAGATAGGCCAACATTTATCTTTATAGAAAATGGTATCTACGTATTCCTAAATAGGCTTGCATTTTTTTTTTTTTATGGGATCTGTTCCCAGATAGGCCTTCGCTTAATCCTTTTGAAAATGAGGTCTGTTGCCGAATAGACTTTCACTTACTCTTTTGGAAATGAGGGTTCATTTCCACATAGGCTTTCACTTGACTATTTTTTAAAACTTTTGATCACTTGCCAATAGGCCTTCTCTTCCATTTGTTGAAATTTGGATTTCTTAGTGCAGCGTAATTTCAACAGTTTGGTTTGAAATATGAAAATGTATTGGGAGACCGAAAGTTCACACAGGTCGTTCTCTTAGGCTTAGTTGATCCTGAAGTTCTCGAAAAATGCAACAATTTTATATTTATTTATTTATATTTTTGCTGCCCTGAAAGATCAATTATCCAACGTTATCGTAGGTCTATCGGAGCTTAATTTCGGTCGATGTCCTACTCATACACTTCTTGGGCTCCTTTGAAGTCTTTTATGAGCTTTTAAAGGACTTTTATCCTCCGGTTACTCATTATTCTGAGAAAAGCTGTTCGTATAGTTTTGGTCAAAGTTTAAATCAGTGTCCTCACTTATATATTATGGGGCAGAAATGCCCAATAATATTACTTGGAAGTTAACTGCAAATTATCATCCCATTGGTCCAGTAGTAAATTTGGGGCCAAATGACAAAAAATGTCGCCAAAATATGTATTATAATCTACTACTGTAGAATGGAGAGCCACCTTTGTAGACACCAATTTTAAAATTCTACAATAAAAGTGT
>NC_087214.1:39004331-39044331 GCF_015104395.2 Macrobrachium nipponense | reverse complement strand
AGAAAACCACGATAGTCAGGAGGTATTGCGTTCAATGACAATAGCACTTCCACTTAATGGACACTTTGGAGTCCGGACTTCTCCCAAGTGAGAAGTCCGTTAAGTGCGAAGGGACCCCATGTCATTGCCTGCACTTGGACGTTTTCGAGATATCTCGGAGCCGACAGGAATTCCACATCGTTCTTAACTTAACTAATGAATTTTACACTCAACATTCGATTAAGGAGATTTGTCAAGTCATGAGTGACATCTAAAATGTAGCCAATCAAAAAGTGATGTTAATTACATAACTGTTACTACGGAATATCGTTAAGCTGAAGTGTTACCTTTATTCCAGTTTTGTTTGGCTATAGGGGATATAGACAGTGGATTTTATGAGGATGTATTAAGAATAAAAGAGATAATACTTAATGCAGTCGTTACATTCCGAGGAGGAGGAGGATCCGTCTGCATGACAATTCCAAGAGGGAGGGAGAAAGTCCAAGAAGGTAATGTATAAAAATGTGGCACAACATGAACTCGTATAAACAAAAAAACATTGGACCCTATTTGTCAGCAAAGATACCAATAAAAACAGGATTATAAATCCTATGATGGGATTAGTTTCTCGCTGTTCAAGTGGGGATTTAAATCCTCATGTCGTCCTTGTCTTCATCGAGTTTGTCATGACAACATTTGCGAACTGATTTCGACGATAACATTTGGCTGCTTTTGTGTGTGTGTGTGCGTGTGTGTGTGTGTGTTGGGAATTGGAGTTTTAGAGGAGGAGGAGGAAGAGGGGAAGGATCAAAAGAGGAAAAATGGAAGAAGAGGAGACGAAGTAGATAAATGACGAGGAAGAGAAAAAAGAAAGAATGGGAAAGGGAATGTCTCTCTCTCTCTCTCTCTCTCTCTCTCTCTCTCTCTCTCTCCCTGTCTGGCATCAGTATATCAAAGCCCTTTTCATTTCCCAAGAATAAACAGAGAGGCAAAAGCTTAACAACCTTCTGGCAAATAAATGTATTATCAATGAAACATCACAACTTCCAGAGAGTAAAAATAAAAAGTAATTATTTGCAGTTGAACAAAACCTGATTAAAGTATTTTTTCATTTATGTCGTAGGGAAAATTAGAATTTTCCTGAGGTCAGGACCGACGTCAGACTAAAATCCGAATAAGAAATAAGAAAAAAGTGATGTGGCAAGAGAATGAAAAAGAGAAGGGCCAAGGAACCCCCCCCCCAAAAAAAAAAAAAAAAAAAATAGATCGCATAGCAAAGGAGGCATCTTCGACAGGATTTATATATATATATATATATATATATATATATATATATATATATATATATATATATATCTTTGCTCCTAGTTTTATGATACACATATACACATATACAGCTAAACCAACATGCTTGGGTGTATGCAAACCAGTTACGGCAGACACAGTGTCTTGTGAGATGTTTAAAACACTTTCATGAATTTCTTGAGGATTAACAAGAAGTTCATTTTTACCTACATTATCTGGAATTGCATCAGAAAGCAGAAGTGTAACTAAATTGTAAAGACTGGGTGGAGTTATGGCCAATGATTGGTCATATGAGACTTCATAGGAATCTAATCTACTCTTTTTGCACTGTTTTCTCATATCCCTTACATCTGATTTAATATTTAGTTGAGAGAAAACAGTATTATTTAAAGGCCAACTATACTATTTATCATGCTTGGTGTAAGTTGGTGCTACATGAATATTTCTGAGGTTGGGCCAAGTTTTATGCAGATATCAAACTTGACCGATAGTTTAGATTAATAGGTGGTTTTTTATATATACTTTCTAGTAAATTTAGCAAATTTGGGTAAATTTTTCTTATCTTAGCTATGATATTTTATGAATTGCAGCTTGATTATTTAACCAAGATGTAGGAATTTTTCGGTAAATTTCCCCAAAGTCATCATTTGTTTCATTTAAAAAAGGATCCAAAAGCCTATAGGTGTCATTTTTTGGTAAATTATTTCCATCTTTAATTTGTCAAGGTAATTTTACCAGAATATTACGTGAAAATATAAACAAACAATCATATGGCATAAGATTTAATGAAAGTGGCCAACGCGAATAAGATAGATTAATCTAGAGAGCTATTTATGGCAATATTTAGGTGTTGGAAGGGCCAGATTTTTAAGAGCCGTCCCGATGATGGTGTGCTATATATTATTCTATCTTATAAATGCATCGAAACGTAAGGGGTTGACCGTGTAGCGTAAATCCTTTACTTTAACAGATAGAGGCATTTGGCTCCTAGACTAGTTGAGGGGAAAATGCGCACTTTAATTTTCGTCACTAATGTTATGTTGAATAATAATAATAATAATAATAATAATAATAATAATTATGATAATAATTTTCTTTTAGTTCTAAGCCATTTCTATCAACAGGCACCTTTTTATTCATGTTGAAAATTAGGAATATAATGTTTACAACTTAAGCGCGTGAAGGGAAAATCTGGCACACGTCCCGAGCAAGCTGGAGGTCGGATCACGCCTTGTTCGTGTTTCATTCCACTTCATCTTATGCAAACTTTATTCGCACCATTCCCTCCCATGTGGTGACTTCCGTCTCAGCATCGGTACTCCGTGTTTCTAGAGAAAAGGAGCTGGCCTCTACGTCTCTCAGCCGTCTACCTACAAGAAGTTAGGTTTGTTTTTGTAGCGAAGCTGCATCGATATATTGCCGTGTAGAGGCGCTAACCTCTCTTGGACACAGGAAGGAGCTGATGAAATGAGAGAAGTTTGTTTTCAGTCAATTAGGAAAGTTGGGAACCATCCACAGTTTAGGAGAGGTTTGCTTGGAGGTCGACTCCAAGCAACGACTGTTGGTGTTTTCTTTTTAGGAAGAATGGAGAAGAAGCAGTGGCGTGGAAGGTGTTGGAACGAAAAGAAGTTATTATTTTGCCACAACGTAAAAGCACCATACAAACAAACAAACAAACAAAACAAAATACTGAATGGAACGCAGTGAGAGACAAAAAATAAATTTTCCTCGGCTTCCTCACCAAACACACAATACTTAATATTTTATATATATATATATTATATAATATATATATATATATATATATATATATATATATTATATATATATATATATATATATATATATATATATATATAATATATATATGTTATAATTCCACTGACATAATTGTGGATTTCATCACCATTAAGTGACTAATGATATTGAGATTTCATAAAATAGCATTATTATTATTATTATTATTATTATTATTATTATTATTATTATTATTATTATTATTATTATTATTATTATCATCATGGTAGAAGACTCTCTTTTAGGCAAATGCTGTTAAAAAGAACGGCAGAATTAAGTGAGTTGATTTTATATACTGTTTTTTCTATTTTTCTTAAAATTCGCTTCTCAGGCTCAATGATGTTTCTGAGTAACTGGCCAATATTCATATTGGAAATTTTCAAAAATTAAAAATGCTGAAGGTAATCTATTATTTTATTACAACAGGATCTTAGGTCCAGGTCAAGCAGGGGTCGTGCCGGCACCGACGACGACCCCGGTTTGACCTGGACCTGAGATCCTGTTCTAATAAAATAATAGATTACCTTCAGCATTTCTAATTTTTGAAAATTCCAACATGAATATTGGCCAGTTACTCAGAAACATCATTGAGCCTGAGAAGCGAATTTTAAGAAAAATAGAATGTATAAAATCAACTCGCTTAATTCTGCCATTCTTTTTAACAGTATTATTATTATTATTATTATTATTATTATTATTATTATTATTATTATTATTATTATTATTATTATAGAACCATGAGTCTTGAAATAGACAAGAAATCCATAGATACTTATGGGTACAGGCATTAAAAAAAATCTCTACAGAGAGCATTCTGGAATCTCTTCGATTCCCTGTTCAAGATGGGAATCGAACAGATTCCAGAAAGGTGTCTGCATATATAAAGGTGTCTGCATATATATATATATATATATATATATATATATATATATATAAATATATATATATACCCATATATATCTGTGGATTTATTATTATTATTATTATTATTATTATTATTATTATTATTATTATTATTATTATTATTATTATCATGAGGTTTCACCCTTGCCAAAGGGCTCATCAGGTGGGTTTAGCCTTTCCTTATTTAGAAAACAAGGGAAGTCATGGCACCCACTACCCTCCTCCCTCCCTCCGATCTCCTTAAGGAGGCTTAGACCAGCAACCAAGAGATGGGCAGAAATCCAGTTTTGATGACGGAGGCATTAACTTAGCATGCCAGAGGTTGCCTATGGCTCAAAACTGGTATACCCACACTTAAGCTAGTCCAACAATTACCGATCTCCTTAAGGAGACTTAGACCAGCAACCAAGAGATGGGCAGAAATCCAGTTTTGATGACGGAGGCATTAACTTAGCATGCCAGAGGTTGCCTATGGCTCAAAACTGGTATACCCACACTTAAGCTGGTCCAACAATTACCGATCTCCTTAAGGAGACTTAGACCAGCAACCAAGAGATGGGCAGAAATCCAGTTTTGATGACGGAGGCATTAACTTAGCATGCCAGAGGTTGCCTATGGCTCAAAACTGGTATACCCACACTTAAGCTGGTCCAACAATTACCGATCTCCTTAAGGAGACTTAGACCAGCAACCAAGAGATGGGCAGAAATCCAGTTTTGATGACGGAGGCATTAACTTAGCATGCCAGAGGTTGCCTATGGCTCAAAACTGGTATACCCACACTTAAGCTGGTCCAACAATTACCGATCTCCTTAAGGAGACTTAGACCAGCAACCAAGAGATGGGCAGAAATCCAGTTTTGATGACGGAGGCATTAACTTAGCATGCTAGAGGTTGCCTATGGCTCAAAACTGGTATACCCACACTTAAGCTGGTCCAACAATTACCGATCTCCTTAAGGAGACTTAGACCAGCAACCAAAAGGTGGGCAGAAATCCAGTTTTGATGCTGAAGGCAGCGCTCCCACCAAGCGCCACCGATTGCCAAGGTACTGGACGGAGACAATCGGCCGTCGACGGTGGTCAGTAGCGCTCCCACCAAGCGCCACTGATCGCCAGGGAGGCCATGGTCCTGGATGGAGACATAAGTTATCTCTGCCTCCGACCTGTCAGTCTGCAGCGTTCCCACCAAGCGCCACAGATTGCCAGGTAAGCAAGTTCCTGGATGGTACCTTATTCACCCAAATTGAAACGGTACCAGTACTTCCTATTGATCTTCATATACATAAATTTCTGACTATAGTCCACTATAGCCTTGGCTTTTTTAAGGAAGTGAGTTCCCAAGTATATATCCGCATTTCCTTGGGGTACGTCGTCTGTGGTGAACATTCTCACTGGGGTTGTCGTTCCATGTTTAGTACTTATAATTAGGGAGTCTACGAAAGGTCCGACTGTCCCAATTCCTGGCACTGGGAAATCGACATTTTTCTTCTTTTTCAAGAACTGAGATCTTACAAGGTTCCTCGCTCCTTCCCTAAGATGGACAATGGCCTTCTGACCCCCTTTGGGTTCCAGGTTGACACTGAAAGCCAGGGGCTGTCCAGGGTATTTCAGGTTCCCAGTCCTGTTTTCTTCATTTTTGATGAAGAGTTTGGATCCATCTCCATCAAACTGGCGGACAAAACCATACCGCCAAAGGACTTCCCTGCCAAGCGAGATGTTTGGAACCATGCAACTCTTTTGAATATAGAAATCAACGACAACACGTATCTTGTTGTCGAGAACGACTTCCACATTCTCTATGACGCCAATAGCAGCTAAATCGCCCAAAAACTGGTCTTCGGCTGTGTTAGGCTTTAATTCTTTTATGTTCTTGTCAAGGCCCAAGTCCACGGCAGCATCAAGGGTCATTATGGATTTGCAGCTCATTTCGCACGTTCCTAGACCAATTCCCGTGACATGGTCATTATGATTACCTACATTGAATCTGGCCAGTAGAGCCTTACATATGCCTTCGGTTGATCCTCGAAGACAAGGATTTTGGTCTTCATCTTTGTTACAGGCAAAAGGTCCATGTAGGGTTTATCATCCAACGTCAGAACTTCTTTATCTACATAAACCTTCCATTCATGGATACTAGTTACACGGACTTTTCCTTCTCCGTCTCTCTTTTTCATGTCGTCAATACTTTGTAACTTTTCCAATTTCTTTTCCTCTTTTCCTTTATTAAAAGAGGCTATTTCTTCTCTCTCGTCGCTTACTGCCTGTTCTATTTCGTTGCCGACTAGTTCTTCCTTGGTGAGGTCTACTCTCTCACTTTTTACTTCCTGTTCTGCTTTCTTGTCAGCTTGTTTCTGTTTGTAAAATTCTTCTTGGGCCATGAAGAATTCTTTTTTTTCCTGATTGAAGGCCTCAATTTCTTCATCAAAAACTTGTTTTTGGCAGTAAAATAGATCCTTTTCTCTGTCCAGCTCTTGTCTCTGCATGGCGATAGACATATTCTCATTGTTAAGGATATCTCTATCTTTGCTGAGGGCCTCTTTTAGCTGTTGAATTTCCTGCTTCTCTTTCCTCAAGGCCTCTTTTTCATGGCAAACAAGGACTCGTTCCTTCTCGAGCTCTTCTTTTGCCTTTCCAATTCCTTCTTTCAAGTTAAGCAGTTCTTGTCGTTCTTCTTCCAAGGAAACCGCCTTTTTATTAAGCCTTCCTTTCTCTCTGTTGGCAGCTTCTCTTATTTTGTTTAGTTCCAATATAACGATGTCGTCGAAATCCAGTTCGTCGTAACAAATCGCCTCGGATTTGTTCACTTCTGGTTCGTCAGGAGCCACAATAGCACAGCTGGTCTCCTCCAGAGTGAACTTGATGTTCTTCGATTCGTCGTTACATCCTGTATGTAGTCCTATTTTGACACCACAAGCATTTTCGTCGAGGATTTTATTTGGTTCTCTGAACAGACTTTCATTTCCGTCATGAGACTCATCTATAGTCATCCGAAAGCTTGTGTCAAGGTCAACAATATAATTCGTTGGGACGAATGCCGATGTAATATTATCACTATAAACAAATAAACCTTTAAAAGGTCCAAACAACATAGACAAATTGAATAAGTTTTCAAACAACATTTTCATGTCTGCTGGTGAGAACTATCAGAGATAATCTTAGTTCTGAAAAATGCCTCTGCAAAACCACGAGACTCCAAGGAACCGCTGGAGAAGCTTCGCTGGCTCCGACGGAAAGGGACTTCTTCGGCTCCTGGTGGACTCCATTGAAGCCTCGGAGCGTTCTGAGCTATATGCACGTGATGCTCAAATCTCATGCAACATGACTCCATAGGATTTCGTTCAAAATTCTATAACTAGCAATCTAGCATGCTTCATATTTATCTATTATTTCAATGCGAAAACGCGATCTTTATATGCAATAAGGCCAAAATATGTTTCATATATTTCAAAATTGTAAGAAAATGTCACATGTAGCCAAATTTCAGATAAAACTCTTACGAAACATTTCCAAATCTTTCGTTCACACATCGCTGAAGCATTTGACCAAAACGAAGTCGTCATCAAACCTCAGTTCAAATGTTAAAATGAAGAAAAATACGAAAAAAAATTGTCATAACATTAATAATAGTTCCAAAGCAAGCTTAAAATTTGAAACAGAAAAAAATGTAAATATGTATATACAAAAGTAAAATGCGCCCACCAATATCAACGTGTGAGGGGAGAATGTGTGACGCACCATTAGTGTCGCTGCAACAACAAACACTTGGTGTATAGTGTATAGTAGGTCTACAATGAGTAGCGGCAATGAAATTATTATGAACACATTTACTTTATATGTGTTAGAGGAATAGTTAGATTTTCATACATAATTATTCGTTACATTTCTTAAATACAAAAATGATGGCATTTTAACAAATATTCGCCTACGCAATTATTCTTTTCTCAAAGTCAAAACACTTAACACTTAACATTCACATCTTTCTATTAACAATTTCTGGCCAGAAAGCAAATGAGGTTATCTACACATTCTTGCACTTCAAGCTACCTTATGAAAAAATAAATTATACACCAAATCGAGCAGAAGGACTTTTAAGAAAATAATATTTTAAACCAGATGAAAAACAAGTGTTCCATACGCCTTGATAGTAATACTTATGATATTTCGATTAATAATCATCTTCTCCATATCATCAAAATCATCATCTTTTATTCGTTAAAGAACAGGTAATCAAATGAAAACATGAGTAACCTTATATCTCAGAAGGCTTAGATTATTCTTTTAGGCCTATAAATAATTTTGCAACATACAGGCATCTTAAACACAGCCTAAAACTTCAACATTCAAAGAAAACTGGCTGTAATTCATATTCCTATTGTATTCGTCAAAGAACAGATAATCTCCACAAATAAATTCATTAGTAACAGATTAAATCTCAGAAGGCTTAGATTATTTTTTTAGGCCTATAAAATATTTTGCAACATACAGGCAGCTTAAACACAGCCGAAAGCTTCAACATTCAAAGAAAACCTGTTTTAATTCATATTCCTACTTTGAAAATGTTGTTATGACTGAGGTCTGTTACCCCCCTCCCCCCCACCCTCTCTCTCTCTCTCTCAAACTATAAATCCATATTACTTATGCCTGTTCTCTCTTTCTCTCCCCCTCTCTCTCTTTGAAACGACAGTGGCAGCATCTTAATTGTGGCACAAAAGACGATATCCCCTTTTCTTATAAAACAGTTTCGTTTGTCAGAGCTCCAATGGCGACTTTGCAGAATTGAAAAAAGGTCTCCTGATGTTTGTTAATGCCAAGTTTTTTTTTTTTTTTTTTTTTTTTTTTTTTTGTTTTTTTTTTTTTTTTTTTTTTTTTTTTTTAAGTGAAACCGTCAACAACTATACGCTTATGTAGATATATATATATTTTTTATAATTCGTGTTTTTAGTAGGAATTTGAGTTATTTCCTGAATTGATTTTATAATTTCAAAACTTTTGCTGTGAATGGTTTTAGATCTAATAGTTATTTGATTTAACAGATGTGATACTGATGCTCACCAAGCAATTATTTAAAAGGGTAATCAAATCCTGTAGTGATCGAATTTAATACTAATGGAATTCCAGACTTGGTTATAGGCTGATTTTGCATAAATTCATTAATCATCTTTACAGAATCATTTCAAAGTTCTCTGTTGATTTGGGGATGATTCTGGAAATATACAATTGTTGGTTAGTTGAAGGAATCGTAGGCCTAGTGTGGATCTCTAGTCTTCATATTTTCCAGCCTGAGTGGTCTATGGAAGTATAATTGTTAGGTTTGAAGAGAAATGTTTATTTTCAGGGGGAAATGTTTTTGCCAGAAGAAAAAATGAGTGATTTCACACAAACCTTCTGTGTTCTAAGAATAACTTTAAAAGTAATTGACATTTGTGAAATTCTGGTTGGTCTCAGGCCTTCATTCTTTGTGTGATTTAGTTCTGAAACGAAGTGGTGGATGTTTGGACATATTGTTGAAATATCCCTGTTTGCAAATAATCTGACACAAGGTCGAACTCTACACTTGTGTCAAAATCACTTAAATGCCTCTAAAATACAAAGAAACTATATCACCAGTTATAACTGCAAAACTCATTTGAAAACATACACAGCACCAATGACTTTGTAATTAACGGGAACTTTTCATTACGATAACTGCTTTTGAAATATATGAACGTTTCCTCTCACTGAGAGAGAGAGAGAGAGAGAGAGAGAGAGAGAGAGAGAGAGAGAGAGAGAGAGAGAGAGAGATTCTTTTCGCATTGTGTTAGATACACCAAAATATCATTCACACGACTGGTACACGCTCAAATGCATCTTCATTTCCTGATATTTAATTCGAAATGTATCACAACCGCAGTTGCAACAGAACCAAAAAGAGTCAGATATTCAATGTAAAAGTTGACAGTGTCACAAAACACGAACAACAAACCTCGTTTGAAAGTAAATTGAAAAGTGAGTTGGACCGAAGTGTTGGTTGAGGCTTCCGAGGGAGATTCAGATGCAAACGGCAGCGTTGCCAACGCTTCTTCGTCCTAGACTACTCTGGAAGAAGGATGAGATCCTACGGGGACAGACTTACTGGAAATTGGATACGCTGTAATTGAGATGTGACCTTTCACGTACTCACTATATTATGGTTATGATTTTTTTTTTACAACAAAGACTTGGGTTGTTTTATACCTGAAATACCTGTTATACTGACATGTACTTTTACTAGGTTCAGTAAATACTAGTCATATTTCTTATACCACCAGCATCCTGACGCTTTTAGATTAGCATTACACATCTTTATTTTCCAATTTAAAATTCATATAGTAGGCTTATGCGATTTTTAGGGCGCCAAAATGAGACTTTATTATAGAACTTTGCTGAAGTGTAATTTACTGATGCAAGGAAGGCATTTAGAGGTAGAAATGGAATTCTCTCTCTCTCTCTCTCTCTTAGTCGAGGCCGTAGAGATATGAGACCATTGAAATGGAACTAGTGTGATTGAGATGTAAAGGAAGCTGCTTGCTTTCTTCGAACCTGCTTGTCAAACGGTTCGAAGAGGTATCAGACAGTCGCACCAATTGTACATCAAACCTCATTGTGACTCACGTTGTAGCAAAGTTACCACCGCCTCCCTTATGCCTATCGACCCGGACGATTTGATTGCCATTGGCTTAGCGGTGGCACTAAGAAGGGAAAAAAGACGATCAAAGTGGACGAAGGACTGGTTGCTAAAAAGAGATCAACTTTCACACACCAACTTGCTTGTTGATTTGAAATTAGAGCCAGATGACTGGCGTAATTATTTGCGGTTGGATGAAGAAACATACATTGATCTACTGACGCGTGTCACCCCTTTCATCACGTATGAAGATACATCTATGAGAGAGGCCATAACTCCACATGAAAGACTGAGTGTCACTTTACGTTGTTTAGCAACAGGCAGGTCTCTTAATGATCTGAAATTTTCAGCTATCATTTCCACCAACTATTTATCATCAATCATACGACCAGAAACGTGTGATGCTCTCTACAAGGTTCTTCAAAAGGACTATCCAAAGGTAAGAAATTCTTTTTAACAATTGTTTATTTCCAAGTGTCTATTGGAAACATATTATGACAGCTGAAATATAGTAAAATAAATCTATATTGTTGGTAAACAAAACAAAAATTAAAAAAGTAATTATGGTTGAAAATGTGCAAGATAGTGCGACATAGTCATTGGTGTTGCTACTGTTGTTGCTACTACAACTATAAACAGAGGTATTCGAAGGGATTGGCAGTGGTACTGTCTCTTGGGGTGTTGAAATAACTCTTGATGAAGAATTCAAGTTTCCCATCTCTGCCTCAAACAATACATCATTCATTAGCTTTCGAGTTATTATTGCAGTACGTTGGTCCATTGAATGTATTCTACGTGCAATGAAGCTCCCGAAGAGATCAATACCAGAATCATCTTTATGTACAGATTCCTCTCATTTTCTTGCCACGGTATCCAATATATGATCAGATTTAGGTAAACTTTTGCGTCGACGTTTAACTTGCTGGATTGTGCAAGGTGTAGCATGTCCCGTTTCATCTGCTTTTGCAATCTGAAAGTAAAGATACCTAAAATTAAACTAATAGTACATACATCTTATATATATATATATATATATATATATATATATATATATATATATATATATATATGTATATATATATATATATATATATATATATTGTATATATATATATATATATATATATATATATATATATATATATATATCGAGCTACAATGTCCTTTAATATCTAATTCGCTCTACCTCGGAATTAATATATTTTCATATATGCTTAACCGAAGGGGAATTTTTTTCTCGATAATAGATTTACCTGTACTTGGGCGCGAACGCAGGTACATAATAAATCCAGGAACGTCAGTGGAAGCGGACCACCCAGCTACCGCGAGAGGCTTAAAGTTTATGTCTCTCCTCACCTTTCAAATATTCTTCTCGCGCTGAAGTATTCGCTTGTTTGGAGACAAGCATCACCCGCCTCGACTCCGGTATTAAGTAGCGCGTTTGACAGCACTAGCATACATAAGTCATATCAAACATTACCGTGATTCACCTCATACAAATATCAGCTACAATGTCCTTTAATATCTAATTCGCTCTACCTCGAATTAATATACATTCATATATGCGTTACCGGAAGGGGAATTTTTTTTCTCGATAATATGATTTACCTGTACTTGGGCGCGAACGCAGGTACATAATAAATCCAGGAACGTCAGTGGAAGCGGAACCACCCAGCTACCGCGAGAGGCTTAAAGGTTTATGTCTCTCTCACCTCAAATACTTTCTCGCGCTGAGATTCGTTGGTTTGGAGACAACATCAACCCGCCTCGACTCCGGTAGTTAAGTAGCGCTTTTTGACAGCACGTAGCATTTACATAAGTCTATCACATACCGTGATTCATATACATATATCGAGCTACAATGTCCTTTAATATCTAATTCGCTCTACCTCGGAATTAATATATTTTCATATATGCTTAACCGAAGGGGAATTTTTTTCTCGATAATAGATTTTACCTGTACTTGGGCGCGAACGACAGGTACATAATAAATCCAGGAACGTCAGTGGAAGCGGAACCACCAGCTACCGCGAGAGGCTTAAAGGTTTATTCTCTCTCACCTCAAATACTTTCTCGCGCTGAAGTATTCGTTGGTTTGAGACAACATCAACCCGCCTCGACTCCGGTAGTTAAGTAGCGCTTTTGACAGCACGTAGATTTACATAAGTTCATATCACATTACCGTGATCATATACATATATCGAGCTACAATGTCCTTTAATATCAATTCGCTCTACCCTCGGAATTAATATATATTTCATATATGCTTAACCGAAGGGGAATTTTTCTCGATAATAGATTTACCTGTACTTGGGCGCGAACGCAGGTACATAATAAATCCAGGAACGTCAGTGGAAGCGGAACCACCGCAGCTACCTGCGAGAGGCTTAAAGGTTTATGTCTCTCTCACCTCAAATACTTTCTCGCGCTGAAGTATTCGTTGGTTTGGAGACAACATCAACCCGCCTCGACTCCGGTAGTTAAGTAGCGCTTTTGACAGCACGTAGCATTTACATAAGTCATATCACATTACCGTGATTCATATACATATATCGAGCTACAATGTCCTTTAATATCTAATTCGCTCTACCTCGGAATTAATATATTTTCATATATGCTTAACCGAAGGGGAATTTTTTTTTTCGATAATAGATTTACCTGTACTTGGGCGCGAACGCAGGTACATAATAAATCCAGGAACGTCAGTGGAAGCGGAACCACCCAGCTAACCGCGAGAGGCTTAAAGGTTTATGTCTCTCTCTCAAACCTCACTTTCTCGCGCTGAAGTATTCGTTGGTTTGGAGACAACATCAACCCGCCTCGACTCCGGTAGTTAAGTAGCGCTGTTAACAGCACGTATCATTTACATAAGTCATATCACATTACCGTGATTCATATACATATATCGAGCTACAATGTCCTTTAATATCTAATTCGCTCTACCTCGGAATTAATATATTTTCATATATGCTTAACCGAAGGGGAATTTTTTTCTCGATAATAGATTTACCTGTACTTGGGCGCGAACGCAGGTACATAATAAATCCAGGAACGTCAGTGGAAGCGGAACCACCCAGCTACCGCGAGAGGCTTAAAGGTTTATGTCTCTCTCACCTCAAATACTTTCTCGCGCTGAAGTATTCGTTGGTTTGGAGACAACATCAACCCGCCTCGACTCCGGTAGTTAAGCATATATGAAAATATATTAATTCCGAGGTAGAGCGAATTAGATATTAAAGGACATTGTAGCTCGATATATGTATATGAATCACGGTAATGTGATATGACTTATGTAAATGCTACGTGCTGTCAAAAGCGCTACTTAACTACCGGTAGTCGAGGTGGGTTGATGTTGTCTCCAAACCAACGAATACTTCAGCGCGAGAAAGATTGAGGTAGAGAGACATAAACCTTTAAGCCTCTCGCGGTAGCTGGGTGGTTCCGCTTCCACTGACGTTCCTGGATTTATTATGTACCTGCGTTCGCGCCCAAGTACAGGTAAATCTATTATCGAGAAAAAAATTCCCCTTCGGTTAAGCATATATGAAATATATAATTCCTTCGAGGTAGAGCGAATTAGATATTAAAGGACATTGTAGCTCGATATATGTATATGAATCACGGTAATGTGATATGACTTATGTAAATGCTACGTGCTGTCAAAAGCGCTACTTAACTACCGGAGTCGAGGCGGGTTGATGTTGTCTCCAAACCAACGAATACTTCAGCGCGAGAAAGTATTTGAGGTGAGAGAGACATAAACCTTTAAGCCTCTCGCGGTAGCTGGGTGGTTCCGCTTCCACTGACGTTCCTGGTTATTATTGTACCTGCGTTCGCGCCCAAGTACAGGTAAATCTATTATCGAGAAAAAAATTCCCCTTCGGTTAAGCATATATGAAAATATATTAATTCCGAGGTAGAGCGAATTAGATATTAAAGGACATTGTAGCTCGATATATGTATATGAATCACGGTAATGTGATATGACTTATGTAAATGCTACGTGCTGTCAAAAGCGCTACTTAACTACCGGAGTCGAGGCGGGTTGATGTTGTCTCCAAACCAACGAATACTTCAGCGCGAGAAAGTATTTGAGGTGAGAGAGACATAAACCTTTAAGCCTCTCGCGGTAGCTGGGTGGTTCCGCTTCCACTGACGTTCCTGGATTTATTATGACTGCGTTCGCGCCCAAGTACAGGTAAATCTATTATCGAGAAAAAAATTCCCCTTCGGTTAAGCATATATGAAAATATATTAATTCCGAGGTAGAGCGAATTAGATATTAAAGGACATTGTAGCTCGATATATGTATATGAATCACGGTAATGTGATATGACTTATGTAAATGCTACGTGCTGTCAAAAGCGCTACTTAACTACCGGAGTCGAGGCGGGTTGATGTTGTCTCCAAACCAACGAATACTTCAGCGCGAGAAAGTATTTGAGGTGAGAGAGACATAAACCTTTAAGCCTCTCGCGGTAGCTGGGTGGTTCCGCTTCCACTGACGTTCCTGGATTTATTATGTACCTGCGTTCGCGCCCCAAGTACAGGTAAAATCTATTATCGAGAAAAAAATTCCCCTTCGGTTAAGCATATATGAAAATATTAATTCCGAGGTTAGAGCGAATTAGATATTAAATTAGGATTGTAGCTCGATATATGTATATGAATCACGGTAATGTGATATGACTTATGTATGCTACGGCTGTCAAAAGCGCTACTAACTGACCGGAGTCGAGGCGGGTTTGATGTTGTCTCCAAAACCAACGAATACTTCGCGCGAGAAAGTATTTGAGGTGAGAGACATAAACTTTCGCCTCTCGCGGTAGCTGGGTGGTTTCGCTTCCACGACGTTCCTGGATTTATTAGTACTGCGTTCGCGCCCAAGTACAGGTACTATTACGGATTCCCCTTCTTTTAAGCTATATGAAAATATATTAATTCCGAGGTAGAGCGAATTAGATATTAAAGGCATTGTAGCTCGATTATGTATATGAATCAACGGTAATGTGACTTAGTAAATGCTAGTGCTGTCAAAAGCGTACTTAACTACCGAGTCGAGGCGGGTTGATTTGTTGTCTCCAAAGGCCCAACGAATACGTCAGCGCGAGAAAGTAGATAGAGACTAAACCTTTAAGCCTCTCGCGGTAGCTGGGTGGTTTCGCTTCCACTGACGTTCCTGGATTTATTATGTACCTGCGTTCGCGCCCAAGTACAGGTAAATCTTTATTCGAGAGAAAAAATTCCCCTTCGGTTAAGCATATATGAAAATATATTAATTCCTTCGAGGTAGAGCGAATTAGATATTAAAGGACATTGTAGCTCGATATATGTATATGAATCACGGTAATGTGATATGACTTATATATATATATATATATATATAATATCTTACAAGACAAGAGTCTTGTATCACATTTGGTGAGCGTTAAGCCAAAGCTGAAGGCAAACTAAGTCTGGTAACACATTCTCCCCCCCACCCCTCTCTCTCTCTCTCTCTCTCTCGGTAACCTCCACTCCATTTCATTAGGTCATCAAACTACAAAAATAAACGTTTATTCAAAGTAAAGTACTAATTGAATAACTCAGATTCTTTCAGGATAATGAAATGGAATGATACCTCAAAGTTCAAGTAACGAGTTAGGCTTAATGGTGTGTTATGTTACCTCGGTTCTAAGTCAGTGAACGAACTGCAGAAAATAATATTTTTTCAATAAATAACTAGTCAGGAACAGAGGTCAGAGTTGTAGCTTCTGTGACCTGTTGCAGGACACAGGACTTGTGTCCCACACCTTCATCTCCTTCAGAAAAGGAATGCTTTGTCATTTATATTGAAGCATTGGAATACGTCTTGAGTAAGCTCCAAGTGATTATTGGTTTTGTTCCATTGTATCATAAGGTCTATAATGGATACAGTTATTAAAATTTAAGTCATTTCTCTAGATAATTAAGTGATACTGAGTTTGGAAATACAAAACCCGACAAGAGTTTAATCGACAGGAATTGGCTTTAATAGGCTTCAATTGAGTCTTTTTAATAATAATAATAATAATAATAATAATAATAATAATAATAATAATAATAATAATAATAATAATAATAATTTACCTACGAATTCCCAGCTTGTTTTGTTTTTCAAAATGATGAGTCGACACCAAATTTCCTATTAATTATCTAATGGCGACGCTAATTGTCTTCATTAGCGAAGGTTTTATAAACAATTATTTGAAACATCTTAGAACTTTAATTCATTCTTCATTCTCACTCAAACAATCTGGTCAGCAGTTTGCAATCAAGAGTCGGTGTAGATGAGTCGACACCAAATTCCCTTTTAATCATTAAATGGCGATGCTAATTGCCTTCATTAGGGACGGTTTTTGTAAACAATTATTTGAAACATCCTAGAACCTTTATTCATTCTTCATTTTCACTCAAACAATCAGACCAGATGTTTGTAATCAAGAATCGGTGTACTTCCAAAGGAAATTCAAATGTGGCGTTAACGGAGCGAATGCTGGCCACAAAGGTTGCCAGGCAGCGGAATCAACCAAAGATGTGGAAGAGTGGATGTTTTGTAGATGATAGCGAAGAGAAACTGCAGAAACAGGGGAAAGAGTTTGGGAAACTACTGCAGCGGGAGCAGAAATGTCTGTAGCTTGATTCGAAACACATTGATTCCCAGTTGTACGGAGGATATCCAGAATAATCCGGAATAATCCAAGATAATCCATTTAATGTAGTTTATCTTCCAGAGTTTGTCTTTATCTTCTCGTTGCATTTTGTAGTAGCTACGTAGGGAAGTGGTAGGGGCGATTTATGGAGAGAGAGAGAGAGTTGGGGGAGGGGGTGTCGCGAGTTCCATGTCAAACTTCGTAGCTGAAGATTGGTGATTAAGCCAGCACAATGCCAGCACAGGCTCTTGCTCTCAAAGCAGCCCGTAAAAACTACGTAACATGTGAGGGCATGTACGCGATAACAACTCTCGCTCAACCTCCTAAAACCAAGTGTCAGAATGTGCGAGCGCGCGTGCGCGTGAAAGAGAAAGAGAGAGAGAGAGAGAGAGGAGGGGATATTTTTATCTACATGACAACGAAATTGATGTCGGGCGTAGAATCTCATTGTAGATAGTGGGAGGTAAAATTGATGGTGGGGAGAAGTGAAAAGCTCTAGTGAAAGATTCAGCCGAATATGCGGCACAGTTTGCGCCAAATTTACAGGGCTTTTCAGGTAATGCCTCCTTCATTTGCGGATATTACGTGCGGAAAGTTTTAATGAAAGAACGGTATGATATGAAGAGGTCCGTTAGCTCTCTCTCTCTCTCTCTCTCTCTCTCTCTCTCTCTCTAGCAGCATAGACAGACTCCTAGGAGAGGAGGGGAGTCTGAGAGAGAGAGAGATCTGACCAATTTAAGGGAGGATTACTTTGGACAAAATAGATCAGACGCTGCTTATTATTTCTCTGTAAAGTGACTTATATGTAAGTTGTTTAACACGCACGGATAGATTATAAAAGTGCCTCCAAAAAAACAGTAAAGTAGTATGTCATAAAAATTCAGCCAACTTATTGCATGAAAGTCACAAACATGTTGACAACATGCCAGTGATCACATATACTTATATATAAACTTGGCTATTTCATTCTTCCTGGATCCCAATGAATGTTGACTGCTGGTGCCGAAACACCGCAATTATGGAATCCTTTGAACTCTGGTCCAGAGACAGACTAGGAATGAGATTGTGCTTCATTAATAATAATCTCCCAGCAATTGATATTTGGCTTCCTCTGTCATCCATGTCCTCCCTTTTCTGATATATATCTGTTTGAACTTCTACTTCTTACCTCCTGTTATTAGTCTTTTGTTCTTATTATTATTCTCTTTTACAAATGTTCTTAACTTGTATGGGAAACTCCTATCTGACAAGTTTCATCCAATTCCGTTCACCTGTTCTTGAGATATGTTGTTAACTCAAGCATAAATTCTCAGTACTTGGAAGGTTCAGTACCCTGCAACATGTCGGCAACTTATCCTGTATTAGTTACAAACATGTCATGAACATGTTACTGACTTATTGCATACTTTTCACAAACAAGTTGGCTACATGTCAATGACCGTAGGTGGAGAACTGATCTTTAGCAGATGCTTGAGAAACGTATGAATAATGGTTAAGGCTGCCAACAAGTCGTTAACTTGTATTCAACCTGTGTGGGGCGTGCTTGTGATCAGTTACCAACTTGTGTTTAAGGCATATTTGACTCTGTAGGTCCATCGTACCAGATGATCTTCGAAGAGACGAATTGAGGAACACAGCTGAAACACCGGAGTAGTCAGAGCAGGCAGAAGCAGCAACTCCCGGAGTGATGCTGTCTGCTTGATTTGTGCAGATTCTGACAAGGTCACTGGGAGAGGCAACCTACCTGTGAACTCTGCTGATTTCATCTCTGCAATCCACTCTCGTCAAGAGGACCCTGAATCGCTTCATTTCGGCAACGATTTTAGACTTATATTATTGCCTATGCTTCAGTTGCTGTTTGTACCTACTATGTGGTGTGGGAATTTCCCACTGACTCTGGATTTCCTGTGGGAAAGTGGTCGAAACCGGTTCCATATCTTAGCTAATTTTTTATTCTCAGTTATTCTCTTTTAAAAGAAAGTAAAGTCAGTCCAATTATTTCTTTATTTTTATTTATTTTCTTTCAAAAGAAAGTAAAGGCAGATTTTCCATGGCATCAATGCAGAACTGGTCAATCGATGGTTTTAGAATCTAATGAAGGTGCCACTTCTACAGAATCCCAGAATTTCCTCCTTTCACTGCTTCCTGTAATTAGCTAGTAATTAGACAGTTCATATCAGTGAAGAATGATAGACAGAGAGAGAGAGAGAGAGAGAGAGAGAGAGAGAGAGAGAGACAGGAACTTAGTCAGGAAGAGAAATAGGAAATTTTTTTCCAGCAAAAGAGAGGGATTACATTTTATAATCGCCTTTGTGCCGGCCCACCTCACTTTTCCTTTTCTTCCTGAACTGCTTTCTGAAAGCATTTCCGAATCTTCGGTGTTTGCACCATAGGATAAGATCAGAGGATAAGACCTGCAGTGCTGTCTACGCTCTTTATTTCCATCCTGACACCAGAGTTTTATGGTCTGTTGAAGGAGAGATTCTTCTACTTGTTTATTATTGTTTTTCATCCATAAGATGTCCTTGAAGGTGCTATGAAGAGCTGATGACACTTCTTAGCATGAGGTTGCTTGGGCTTTTCCTATGTTGACAGAGATAGCCACGGGAGCTCGTTTATGCCAACGATTTTTGGCAGTCTGGTGGTCATCCAATGATCCAAGAAACTAGTGATAAGATTCAATAATTAACTCGACTGACTGAGAAACTAATGTGATTTAATATTGCAATATTTTAGTCCAAAGTAGGTTAATAAGTGCAATAAGCGCGCATCTTATAAAATGGGACAGTTTTAATTTTTGGAATTTTGGACGAGAGAAAGAAGGAAAAGAAAGTATCGAGACGTGGGGAAGACGAAGCTGACAACGAAACTGCGGTTATCGAGAAAACTTTCGGAATCGTTTCCGGAGACTTCGGAGGCCGTAAGTTGTTTCGAAGGAGCCACAAATCATCTTTCCATTTTCATAAACATCTCGGCGTTTTGTGGTTCCATCAGAGAAAAAAAATAATGTTTCTCCTCTCCCCAAAGAACGAGGCTGATAAACAACTCTTCCCAGTTTATGGCCGTTTCTAGACATTTATGGCACCTGTGTTTTTCCATGTCTGCTTTTGTCCCCCCCCCCCCTTTTTTTTTTTGGGGGGGGGGGGGGTGGGGGGGGGGGGGCTCCTGCAGATGGTGTGATACCCAGGGGCGACCCATGGCCATGGCTAAGGTGGGCTGGGCACTGCACCATTCAGCCAAAATCTCACTTTGGTTGAGAGCATCCTCTGCAAGTGGTTGGTGGTGTCGCCATATTGTCCATTTCTGAGTTACATTTTTTCTCCTAAAATCAGATGCTTCTTCGGCAGAGGATTTTATAATTAATAAGATTATACAAATTACAAACGAGGGTGGAAATAAAGCAGCTTTTGTGCACAAATCTCTGCAGAATTGCATCGTAGAAACAACGAGATTTTAGCCAAACAATGACTGCTGGTTCCCTGTACCTCACTCCCTCCCTCCCAGGTGTGGCTTCAGTGCAACGGTATTCAGATTGAAACAATTCACCTTCCCATTCCATTCCAACTACTTGGCGATTGCTGATTGATTGAAGTATCGTCTATCCATCTCTCTTGCTCTACACTGAACCCGGAAGGCTCTAAAAAGTCTGTAGATTGTGTTTGGCAAACATCCGTGGGCCTCTCTCTCTGGCTGATTCATGTTATTACGATTCACAAATCAGAGAAACCACGACCTAGGATAAGGGAACTTATAATTTACTGGAGTCAACGAAATTCCTGACGAGAGAGAGAGAGAGAGAGAGATCAGAAACGTATCGGCTGAAGATCAAAGGATATGGTGTCTGATTGAGGGGAGGGAAGGGGGGAGGGGAGGGGCTGGCTGAGGTCCCTCCAACTTCCCTTCCTTCCAGACTTTGAAGGTGACTCGACGCCTCTGGAATATCAATCGCCTGGAATATTCCCAGGATTGCCTTCAGGAATCTTGCAATTTATTCTGTCCTAAGGGTCATCACGAGAGAGAGAGAGAGAGAATTGGAATAATTAAGGTCTATTTACTACTGAGAGATAATAATTTCAAAATGGTAGCCGGTTATAATTTCCTAAAATTTGAACCTGTCATAGTATCTCCCCCTCCTCTTCTTTTTCTTTCATATATCGCGCCAAACTTGGCATAAAACTCTTATCATAAGGCGCTTTTTTTTGTTTTTTTAAGAAAATCTGAGAATTGCCTGTGCTTCCGAGCAGGAATTCCTCAGGAGTTCTTGTTACGACCTCTGAGAGAGGTCCGCTTCAGGTTCGATATGAAATAATAAAAAGAAAAAAATTTCAACACCAAGAGTTGAAACTGGGGATACGAATATAGAAAGAAACACTAACACAACAAAGGTTTATTTACAAGCTTACTAACAAAGGTAAATGCAGAATGGTATCTCCTATTTACATAAAAAGATAGAATCTTACACTGCATGAACTGGGGGAAGAGTGAGCCAATTCAAATACTTGCAAGTCAATTTGGCAATTCGAAGAGATGGCTTCATACAAGTAGAGCGGCAATTGCAGACGTCCTCTTGACTCCGTATTGCAGAAAATAGTCTATTTGTAAGGCAGGAACTCCCCCCTTTTCTTCTCCGAAGTCTGCTCAACGTAGAGACAACTCGGTCGTCCACTCCTGAAGACGATTAGACCAGTATCCAACCAACTCTCGAACAACTCTTCTGATGATCCTTCGTCGGTTCCTTTTCTCTTATCTCTCTCGGATGATCTCTGCTGCTGCTGATCTCTCACTGATAATCTGATCTATGGCTCTTACTGAGGATATCTCTGTGTGACTAACTGGTGTCTCTCTTTTACAATCTCTCTCTCTCCTGCTACGACCATCGTATTTATACGGCACTCAGGAGGCGGAGCCTACGGCGAGCGTCACAGACTCCCGAAGTTTCCGGAACTAATTAGATGATTCTAGACGAGGTATTGCATCAGAAATCGCGGCATTTCTCACGACACGACGAATTCCACAACACTCCTGCCGATTCTAGAACCATAATGATAACAGGCACCTCCAACACAATGCGCTAACGCCTCCTTGCTGCCGAACTTCTCGAAAATGCGTTCTCCTTTCCTTTATCTCTCTTTGCTAGGAAGCAATTACCATCACAGTTCTTAAGAAATTTGTATTTTCTTATACGAAATATGAATATTTTTATGAATTTCCATGAATTTTTGTTCCCAACTCTTGAGAAATTTCCGTCGATTTTTTTTTTCTTTTTTCGAGTTTTGTAGGAGGATTGGAATTAATTTTTTCTGAATAGAAATAGATTTGAAAAACACCTGTTTATAGATGGTTTCTGTGATGACTGAATATGGCGCCTTTCTGATTTGTTTTATTTTTTTAATCGTAATATATAGTTTTATTTAATCATCCAACAACAGGAATTTGTTGCCGGATTTAAAAAGGACTATTTTTTTTTATTTCAATGTCCTACGATCATAATTGATATTAAATCTGGAAAGACTTTGGAATTATTGAAATATGTTGAAATAAACTCAGTGATTCAGAATATAAGACGTCTCATATTCCACATGGCACAAATAATTGTGTATTTAGCTTTATTCCTCCTTCCTCATATTTATCCCCCATCTTTCTCTCCCTTTCCTCATTCCCCCTCCCCCTCCCCAAACACCTCTTTTAAGTCGTAACCAATAGTTTGAGAACCACCGTTAGTTAGTTTTCCATTGGTTGTTTTACCCAGTGGTTGTTTTCCCTCTGGCATGTTTTATTCATTAGTGGTTTAACCATTAGTTGTTTACCCATGAGGGTTTGCCCATTAGTTGTTTACCCAAAAGTTGTTTTACCCATCGGCTGTTTTGTGTTACCCATCAGTTGTTGTGCCCTTTAGCATTTTGACCTTTAGTTTTATCCATAAGTTGTTTTGGCCGTGATATGTTTCACCCATTTCGCTTTAGTTGCTTTGCCCATGAGTTATTTTATTCATGTTGGGATTTTTCAAGAGTTGTTTTACTTATGAAATGCTTTGCCCATGAGTTCTTTTACCGATTAGTTGTTTTAGTCTTTTGTTGTTTTGCCTGGAAAGGTTTTCCCTTGTTTTACTCAGATGTTTCACGGTTTAGTTGCTTTGTCCATTAGTTGTTTTACCCTGTAGTTGTTTTGCACTTTTGTTGTTTTACTGATCTGTTGTTATTTTACCATTGGTTGTTGTTTTACTGATCTGTTGTTATTTTACCCATTGGTTGTTTTGCCCATTAATTGTTTTACCCATGAGGGTGTTCCCTTTTTTCATTAGTTGTTTTACCCTTTAGTTTTTTACCAATAAATTGTTTTACCTTATAGTTGTTTTGCCTATTAGTTGGTTTACCCTGTAGTTGTTTTACCCATTAATTAATTTACCTATTGGTTTTTTATTTTACCCATTGGTTATTTTCCCAATTAGTTGTTTTACCCATTGTTTTGTTTTGCCCATTATTGTTGTGGTGTGGAACCCATCGAGGGGGTTCCCTTTTTTCATTAGTTTTGTTTTAACCCTTGTAGTTTTTACACCAATAAGCTTGTTGTATCCGTTATAGTTGTTTTTTGTGCCTATTAGTTTTGGTTACCCTGTAGTTGTTTTACCCATTAATTAATTTACCTATTGGTTTTTTATTTTACCCATTGGTTATTTTCCCAATTAGTTGTTTTACCCATTGTTTTGTTTTACCCAATCGTTGTTTTTCCCATTAGTTATTACCTATTGGTTGTTTTGCCATTAGTTTTTTTACCCTTTAGTTGTTTTGCCCCTCAGTTATTATGCCATTTGGATTATGTCCATTAGTTGTTTTACCCTTTAGTTGCTTTGACCATTAGTTGTTTTATGCTTTAGTTGTCTTACCCATTTGGTTGTTTTACTCATTTTGTTGATTTACCCATTAGTTGTGGCAATTTCTATCAACTCTGATCGAGATTTGTCAGATTTTATCACATGTCAAATTTAGTCAGAATTTGCCAAGTTTGAAGTTTCGTCGAATTTATTCAGAGTTTCTCAAATTGGATTTCTTCAGTTTTGTCTGTCTGGTTTTCCTGAAGATTTTCACTTTTTTTATATCTCTCAATTGCTTAGTCCTTCAACCCTATAATCCTTCAATACTTCAGTCCCCCTCAATCCTGCAATCCTTTAGTCCCTCCCTCAATCCTTCAATCCCTTACTCCTTCAATCCTAAATCCTCCATTCCCTCAATCGTTCAATCCTTCAGTTCTAAATCCTTCATATCCTTAAATCTTTCAGTCCCTCAATCCTTCAGTCATTCAATCCTACAATCCTTTAGTCCCTCCCTCAGTACTTTAATCCTTCAGTCCCTCAATTCTTCAACCCTTTAGTCCCTCAATTCTTCAACCCTTTAGTCCCTCAATCCTTCAGTCCTACAATCCTTTAGTCGCTCAACCCTACAATCCTTCATTCCCTCAATCCTTCAATCCTTTAGTCACTCAATCCCTTAATCCTTCAGTCCCTCAATCCTACAATATTCTAGTCCCTCAATCCTACAATCCTTTAGTCTCTTCAATCCTACAATCCTTCAGTTCTTCAAAAATTGAAACCTTCAGTCCCTCAATCCTTCAATCCTACAGTCCTTTAGTTTCTCAATCCTACAATCCTATTGTTTCTCAATCCTACAATCCTTCAGTGCTTCAAACATTCAATTCAGTCCCTCAATCCTACCATCCTTTAGTTTATCAAACCTACAATCCTTCAGTACCAAAACATTCAGTCCTTCAGTACCTCAATCCTTCATTCCCTCAATACTCCAATCCTACATTCCTTTAGTCCCGGAATCCTACAATCCTTCATTCAGCCCTTCAATCCCTCATCCTCCATCCTCCCTCCTCCCTCCTCCCTCCTCCCCTCCATCGGTGATTCACAGCTGCTGTTAACTAATGACGTTGCTTCAACAGTCATAAAGATTCTCATGAATGAGAAAATGTCTCTTACTTGTGAAATGTGATCCCCTGTTCTTTTGTGAACTTGTTCCTGTAATTGATACAGTTGATGACCCAGCATTGGCTACCAGAAGTGGCTTTTATACCGCTGGTCTCCGCAGTTGATACTGATGCCATCTCTGACAACGATCGCATAACAATGGCTCCTTACTTGCACCGTGATCGTCGCTAGTCTGTCCAATCTCTCCCCTTTATATCTATGGGTAAACCCGTTTTGTGGACGAAAGATCGTTTTAAGAAATCAGTGAAAGCTTGTTTTTTCTCCTAACAAGGAAATACTATTTGATGTGGCAATGGGGAAGGGATGTTGATATTACTAAGGGACGCTGGTAAATCAGGTCTTTGGTTGATAAAAGTTGCAGGAAAAAACAGAAGCAAATGGAAGAAGGGAAACCCAAATATTTTATCGAAAACCTAAAATATATTTATCTAGTCAATTACATTGGTGATCTGTAAAATAAGGTTCCCAATGAGCTGCAGTCACGAGGAATGCTGTTATGCGAGATCCGGCGACACTGGCGTGTAGCTTGGTTCCCCCTCTCCCAGTCACCACCCCCACCGCACCCCGGGAGCTGTCTCCGACGTTCAGTCTTGGCTTGCCAGACTTTAGAGATGGAGCTCCCACTTGCTTCTCCTGCCAGGTACGAATTACGCTGTTCGATTCGTTTTTTGTGTTAAAAAAACACTGCGCTGGTGGACATTCATTCCCAACTGTGTGAAGTCTACGGAGAAAAGTTTATGAGCGTACAACACGAGAATTCAGAGACCGACGTACAGACGTCCATGATGAACAGCTTTCTGGACGGCCATGGTTTCGGTCGAAACGAATGCGAAAGTCTAAGAAACACTGCTGAAAGATCGAAGGGTCACGGTTCGGGAGCTCTGCGAGATGATCCCTGATGACAGCAAGACCTGCATTTTGACAGACCATTTAGGGTATGCCATCTCTTCCCTGAATTGAAGAAACACCTGGGTAGGACGCATTTCAGAACCGGAGAGGAGCTGAAAGAAGAGGTTTTAAGCTACCTTCGTGGCGCGGCGCGGCTGGAGAGTTCTACTATTCAGGTACAAAGAAGATGGTACACTGCACGCAAAAATGCATTGATCCCAACGGCGATTATGTCGAAAAATAGGAAGAAGTCTTAGCTTTCCAAAAATGTATTATTCACTGCCAATAAACATGTTTTTCATTGTGAAAAATCTTTGGGAATCTTTTTTTATGGACAACCCTCGTAATAAAACGTAAATAGGCTATGGAGACGTGAAACAGCTGTAAATATTATAATAATGCAATGGTAAGTCACTTTCAAAAAATATTTCGTCCCATCTTCTTTCAAAATCAGTAAATACAACAAGTGAAATATAAAGGAAAAAAGGTCAAGACTTCCAGCCAGTTAACCACAAGAAGAAGATTTCACCTTCCACTCCCACCAATAGATGGCGTCACTCAGTAGCTTCTCTCTTCGTTCTTCATCATCATCATCATTATTGATAGCCGGTGGTAGATTGGGAAGGGGAAAAGGAGGGTGGTGGTGCCAATGTCCCTTCCCCTTCCTCAAAACCGATAATGGAAATTGGATAGCAAATTGAATCACAGAACGTCAAAGGCATCAGGTTTTCTCGCGAGACGTTATACATAGGTAGTATTTGGGGGTCGAATTTCATCTTGAGCTCTGTCTAGCAGATTGCCATTAATGATTCTTCATTTTGTATTTAATTCGTGTTCCACCGATATTTGGTTGCGCCAAGGGCATTGCTGACTTGTTTCCCCTCTTTTAATATGTCCAGGTTGGGTATTGACTCCTTTTTTCTCATGAAACAAACGTTTTTACCATGAAGCATGGTACACACCTTTTCCAAACATGTCTCTACAAATCTTGTCTCATGGCCTGACGTTTTATACACGTGTGCAGACATATATATATATATATATATATATATATATATATATATATATATATATAAGAGAGAGAGAGAGTGAGTTCCAACACTCTCTCATTCAAAACGTTCCCTTGATACCATTTTTAGTTTTCTGTTAAAGAAACTTATCGAGATGGCTTTGTCTGTCCGTCCGAACTTTTTCTGTCCGCCCTCAGATCTTCAAAACTGCTGAGGCTAGACGGCTTCAAATTGCTCTGTTGATCATCCACCCTCCAATCATCAAACACACCAAATTGCAGCCCTCTAGCCTCAGTAGTTTTTACTTTAAGGTTAAATTTGGCCATAATAGTACTTGTGGCAACGATATAGCACGCGCCACCACTGGGTCATGGTTAAATTTAGATGGGCTGCGGCTCATACAGCATTATACCGAAACCACCGAAAGATGGATCTATTTAATTTTCGGTGGCCTTGATTATACGCTGTACAGAAAACTTGATTGCGCAGATTTTTTACTTGTTATGAATGACAATCAATTTCCAGCCATCTGACAGAAAGACCTGTTCCAGCCACTGGAAAGGGGAATTGCATCTGACGCTTTGGGTACTTTTGGGAAAAGGAGGAGAAACTGGAAGAGAAAGACAAAGAAAAAGTCTTTATTTTTGAAGTATCGGTTATCGAGAAACAATACATCAAAGTGCAAGTGTCTGCAACCGACCCTTTCTTTTCATTTTTGTTTCATGATTTTTTAACCGAAGCACTCAGGCAATGCTCTCTCTCTCTCTCTCTCTCTCTCTCTCTCTCTCTCTCTCTCTCTCTCTCTCTCAATTTGCAAACCATTAAAAAACAACCTTCAAACTATAACACTCTCCAAAGCTGCTTTTCTTGGCCATTAGATATTTTTGAAACGCTTCCGGGACCCATTCTCGATTTTCGGAAATTGTCCTAACCTGGCCCCCCAGCCTACCCCCAACCACGGCAGCTGGCCCACGTCCCGTTCGTTAGTGAAGTGACACATGTTTGTGTGATGAGGGTGGGGGGGGGGGGGGGGGTGAAGGGAAAGGTCGGTTATTAAAAAGTTCGGTAAAGGATGTTCGGGGTAAGAAAGGCGGAAGCATCAGCTGATATAATTAACTGACTCCTCTTATGAAAAGGATGACTGCCTCTTGTGAGTAAAAGAGGAGGAAGAATTGGTGTTTATAAAGAATTGGGATTAAGACCACGAGAAGTAAAGGTAGTTTGTTTATATATAACTAATAAATCTTTGTAATGATTCTCCCGTGGTCAAGCAGACTCATGTTAACCTTTAATTACTAACAAGGTTGACCTTTGAACGACCACTACTTGAATCTCTCTCTCAGACCTTGGTATATACCTTTATATCTTGGCATTTTAAGTCTCTCTCTCTCTCTCTCTCTCTCTCTCTCTCTCTCTCTCTCTCTCTCATTCCAGGGTTTGAAGACTGTCAGAGTGAAAGATAATAGTGTGAGATAATTTCCTCCCAGAAGGCATCCGATGATCTCAGCCTCTTCACTGGGCAAAGCTTTGTCTGTTGCCTCGAGGGAACAGAATGGAACCCGTTCTCGCAATCTCTGCAAAAGTTAACGATTCCGAGATTCCTTGGAATTTGGCCGATTCCCATCAAAAGTCGAATGAGAATTGAGAGATTCCCAGTCTGAATTAAAAGTTTTGTAGCGTATTTGTTCTTTAGTGTTTTACAAGGAACAGTTTTCTATAATTTGCTGCATCCATAACTTTTGGGAACATTCAGAGTGAATTGATTACCGCCTTTTCATTGTTGTTGAGAGCTATAGGTAGGTAGTAGAAGCGGGCGACATGAGCAATAAAAGATGCGCCCACCAAATTGAGTAGTTTCATTTCATCCATCCCCCATAACCTTGCCGGGTCAGGGTACAAATCTTGTGTATAAGGTGTCTGGTAATTAACGCGAAATTAAGACAGCTTCTATGTATGATTCACCGAATCCCGCTTTATATATATATATATATATATATATATATATATATATATATATTATATATATATATATATTATATAAAAGCTTGTTGCGAAAATGACACCTTTGCGTCAGAAAACGGAGTCAAGAAATAAATCTGATTATACCGTTTTTTTTACCTAAAATTGTGTTCAACGTTTCAATTGTTTTCCAGTATTTTTGTTTTGTGTTAGATTATCTGAATGTTTCTGAATATTATATAAATATTGTATGATTTATAACACAACACTAAATGTATTTAATTAAAACACTTAAAAAAGATAAATGGTTACAGTAGTTTTTTCTTTATGAAAGCATTTTGTGAGATCACTTAGATTTTACAAAGCAAAATATAACATTTAGCGAAAGCAAACAGAGGAATTTTCCAGTCTTAACCATTCCATGAGGTTAGCAAAGAACAGTAAGCAAAGATCTTCGTTCAATCCGCCTACAGTTCCCAGCGACTCTGAGGATTAGGTCGCTAGGCCTAGCATTCACAGATTACTAGACTGATGGCGGTCAGCCTTTGATTTTGCGTAATTATGAACTTTATACTCAATATATTAGGATGTATACGTCAGTGGAGCCAATATATCTTTGAGTCAGACAACTTGAGTGCTGAAAATGGCCATTATGCGATCTCCTTTTTACCCTCCTTCAATGTCCCAAAGTCCTCTCAGGTCTTCTGAAGGAGTCGATAGATGGCAGATGTGGCCACTTGCTATCACTCCTTTTACCCGCTCCTCCTATCCACCTCAAGAGAGAGAGAGAGAGAGAGCTTTGCTTTATGTGACTCGAAGCAGCGAATTGTCCTTTGTGACATTTAATAAAGTGAGCCATCAGTTCCGTTTTCTATATTAATCTATTTTTCTTTCTTAGAGGAAACTCGCTTATTTCGGGCTAGTTCTCTCCTCGTGTGGCATCATCGGCCAATATCTGGTCCTCTGTCACTTCATTCCAGGCGGCCGATATTGGGAGGCCTTAATTGCCAGATCGCTTTCCGAAAGTCTGTTGTATGAAAAGAGGAATAGGCCATTTTCTCACTATTCTTAGCCTCAAGGATACAGTAAAGGGACATTTATTTAGTTGATGCTGTAATAGCACGAAAGTGGTATCCATAGCAGCAGATTCTCAGTGGCTCATTCGCATTTAAAACTTCTACAATAATTTCAGCTTAAAGGGACCTTATATTTTCCTGTCCCATACCCACACTGCAGCTATAAACATGTCATAAACACGTTGGCAACTACCACACAAACATCAGTACTTCATACGATTATCCAGCTTTTGCCAAAGATTAATTCTCCACTTAAGGCTGTGGACTTGTTTTCAACAAGTCCACATGCAATTATTGGGGAAGATGTTGCCTAATAAGTAATAGTGTGATATGAGTCTCTGGTTTATGTGATAATTATTGGCAGTTATGGCCAAGTCAGTCATATAATACATTAGCTGTCCATAATTTGGAGACTGACAAAGGCCTCTTTTGGTACCTTGTGGGTTCCTAGCTCATTCGAGTGGTGCTGTGATTTTCGCCTCACCTGCCCTGACTGCTTGGTTCAGTGGGCAGTTTCACTTCGATAGATTATAATTGCAGCTCTCTCTCTCTCTCTCTCTCTCTCTCTCTCTCTCTCTCTCTCTCTCTCTCTCTCTCTCACAATCAGGATTAATGACATAATTTTGGGAACATATTTAAAAAGATTATCTTTCTGGTCATAAAGTTATTCGTCAGTGAATGATTTCAAATCAAAATCTCCTCTGTTATTGTTTCTTAAGTTGTGATCATCAGCGTAAGTCAACGACGAAGGAACTGAAAAAAAGAAATGGGGTCCACTCTTCCAGCTAAATCATTAATCACTATTACACCAAAATTTTCCGATGACACGATCACTAATGCTCCTGCAATCATTGAATAAAATCACTTATCAACATAAGTCCAGTCGACCATATTTTAGTTTCAAGTTTTGTATCCACCAAAATGGATACAACTTTTTTTTTCTTTTCGAAAATGTCTTGGATTCCAATTTGTTTTCCTTCACTGAAAGTGAAAAACGAAAGCTTCCGGTGCCGCTCGTTTTTGGGAAATCGCTCTTTGATGACCCCTCTAACAATAGATAACAATAGATATATTGACTTGTGAGGAAAAATTACTGTCTCCTGATACCGAATTAAGACTTTATCTTGAGAAGAAACGAATGAAAACACAAGATGAATATCCTGGAGTGACCTCAGCCACTTCAACTCCCCCAGTTGGTGGTCTTGTTCAATATGAATAGGGTTCTTTATCTTCTGAGTAATAATAATAATAATAATAATAATAATAATAATAATAATAAAGGTTATTCTATCATTATTTTCGACACATTAACATGGCGTTTGATATCTGCTACATTTTATCTCAGTCTCCAAATACCTTCCCTCCCATCAGCCCTTCAGTGCCTCCAGTTACTCGAGTATCCCAAAGACAATATTGGTTCTATTCCTAATCGAACTCGCCCCAATTATCGGCCCTTTTAACATCTTTGTGGACCACTGGAGCCATTGAGTGGCCTTTAATGGCCTTCGAATTCAGGGAGAAATGGGCGGTTTTATCCAGCTGCTGAGATTAGCGTAGCTTTGGGAGAAAGTAGAAGAGTATTGAAAGACTACAGAGGCTGTGACGATAGTTCTGTCAGATGCTCCGTGGTTGAGGGAATGAAGTTCTGATAAGATAATTATACTTCCCCAGAGTTAGAGTTAAGTTTTTTATGTTTAAATCCCGTTTGCTTGTTTAGCTTCCTTTCTGTATGTGACCAGAATCACGTAAAACTTTATTATTATTATTATTATTATTATTATTATTATTATTATTCTGTTAAAAAGGATGGCAGAATTAAGCGAGTTGATTTTATATATTGTTTTTTCTATTTTCCTTACAATTCGCTTCTCAGGCTCAGCGATGTTTCTGAGTAACTGGCCAATATTCATATTGGGAATTTTCAAAAACTATAAATGCTGAAGGAATCTTTTATCAGAACAAGATATCAGGTCCAGGTCAAGCAGGGGTCGTCGTCAGTGCTGGTATTATTCCGTAGGCGTAGTCCAGTTTGGGCCGGGGTCGTCTTAGGTTTAAGGGCTGGTATTGGTGCTGGTATAGCTGGTATCCCGTGACGTTTCGACCTTCTTGTAGGTCATCTTCTGACGAGTCGGTTGAAGTGACTGTAGCAAGAAAGTTTGCGGAACGGTATTTATAGCGGCTCGGACCTAGAGTTGCATTCTCATTGGTCGGGCCGGTCTTGAGCGAAGCCGTGTATCTCGCCTCGAAGGTCTCGGGGATTCTCTCGTGCGAGCGCCACAGTAGCGTGCCTGGGGATGAACGTCAGGAATTCCGTCTGTAGCAGGAATCGTATCATCCTGTGGGGGTTCCTGATTATCTGGCATCGTCGGGGGGTCGCTCGCTGTTCTTTGGGCGGCGGTGGGAAGGAGAAACGTTTCTTGAGTGATATTCAAGTTTGGTTTCTCCTTGCCTATATGGAGGGCTTCTAGGAGGCGCAGACGTCGGGGATCCGTTGTTTGATCGATTATGGTGATATTAGGGATAATATCATTTCTTCTTATCCGTTTGTTATGAGCAGTCCTGGCGTGGTTGAATATGGCTCCTTCTTGGGCGTGGCAGGAGATTCGCTTGGAGAAACGCATGGAGGTCATACCGACGTATTTGCCGAAGAATTGAAGGTCACTAATTTAGGTAAGGCAGCTCAAGTGGCTGACGAATTTGTCTTGACCCATAGAACAGGTTCAGGCAATTTCGCCAGCAAGGATATGAATAGTAATAATGTAGTAAAGTCAGTGAATTTTCATAAAGGAATACGAGGTGATAATAATAAGCCTAAGAATTCTGTGGTTCAGAATAATTTCCCTGTTAGTAAGAATGGAAAATTCACGAGTAAACCTGGTACTCGTGTATTTTCCAATGGAGGTAATTCTGGAACGAGAAATATTAATATGAAGACTTGTTTCTGGTGTAATAAACCCGGTCATTTCCAAGCTCAGTGTCACGCCAGAGCAAATTATCTTCAAAGGAATAATCCTGTGGCTTTAATGCCAAGTGCATCTCTTGACGTAAAATTACCGATAATAAATAGTGGTAGTGGTGGTAATAGTACGCCCGGAGATGGAAATAATAATCCACAGGAATGACTAAAATATGATAAATACATATGGCCTGGTAAAGTAATTTATAATTCCGTCATTACTGATGTTAGGTTTTTGAGAGATTTGGAGATTTGGATCACGGCTTCTTCAATCCTTCGCTGCCTTGTGTGTGGTCACTGGTGTTTGTCACCCGCGGCATTCATCAGCCACGCCCCTTCCCTCGTTCGTCGGAAGGATTCCGAGCGAGTTGGCCCGTATCTACTGGGAACGGTGCAGTTTGTGGCGTGCGAGATCCGTTGACGTCCCGGATTCTCGGAGGCTACCACCCTTAGTATTCCAGTGTTATTTTGGATTTCCTGCTGGCATTGCAGCTTGACCCAGTTGACCTGCTCATCGGCGTCAGTGAGTTCTTGGAACTCGTGGAGACAAGTAGGGCGGCTTTCTACAGGTATGAGATATTTTTATAACATTAAGACGATCGTGGATCGCTGGGTACCTGTAGATTTGCACGCCCCTGTTTGCAGCACGGTCTTCTGGATCTTGTATGACCTGAGGAGATGATTCTCTAAGCGTCTTGTGATTATTACGTTGCATCAATTTGTAAGAGGTGTAATGGTAGACCACACTCGTCTTCTTCAAGGGATCCTGCAGTGGCGCCGAAGGATTGTTTCTCATCACCAGGCTGCTCGTCTTCTTCGTTTTATAATATATAATCATCTTAATATTTCTGTCTGGGTCGGCGGGGCTGACGTTTTCCTCGATGATCTTTTTGAGGGCTTGTTCGTCCTCCTTGTACCTCCGGTGGAAGTGCCCCTTGTAGAAAAGCTTGATGGGCTCTGCAACGTCGGGGCGGGGTTCCCGGTGGTACCAGGCTTCCATACCTTTCCTTATTGACTCATCAACAGCACGATTGGTGTGTCCGTTGTCGACGAGGACCTGGGCGGCGCGCTCCAACTCACTGTCTGTGTCATTCCAGGAGGAGCAGTGTGAGAGGGCCCTCCTGACAAAGGCGCTGATGGTGGAGCGCTTATACCTCTCAGGGCACTCACTCTCACCGTTCATGCACATTCCCAGGTTCGTCGGCTTCGTGTACACCCTTGTGCTGAATTCGGAATCTCGCTGTTCGACAAGGACGTCAAGGAAGGGGAGGCGGCGATCTTGGCAATGTTCAATCGTGAACGTGAGGCAGCTGTGGTCATGGAATGCACGTCGCAGCTGCTCTATCTCATCCTGGGAGTCGGCGCAGACGAAGGTGTCATCAATGTAGCGCACATACATCCTCGGTTTCCTGGAAATCTGGAAGACCCTCTCTTCGACGGTACCCATATAGAAATTGGCGAAAAGGACCCCAAGGGGAGATCCCATCGCCGCGCCGTCGATCTGGGTGAACATGTAGTTGCGGTGGTCAGCAAAAGGGGCCTTCTTAGTGCAGATTTCCATCAATATATAAAATCAACTCGCTTGATTCTGCCATCCTTTTTAACAGCATTTGCCTAAAAGAGGGTCTTCTACCATATTATTATTATTATTATTATTATTATTATTATATTATTATTATTATTATTATTCAGAAGATGAGTCCCATTCAAATGGAACAGGCCCACCAGGGGAGCCATTAACTTGAATTTCGAGCTTCCAAAGAATATTATGGTGTTCATTTGAAAGAAGTAACAGAAGGTAACAGGAAAGACAGAAAGAAGAGATCAGTTATTAGAAAAGAAAAATGAATCTGCAAATTAATAAATAAATTGAAGGAAATATAAAGGAATTATGAAAGCACAGGAATTACTTCAGGGGAGTAATTCGTTGGTCTTCGTTGAACTTCCTCAGGGAGAGTATTCCAGGGTCTAAGTGTGTGAGGAATGAAGGACCTCTGGAACTGACAAGTTCGACAGCGAGGATAGACTCTGGATCAGTTAACTGGACACTTTTAGGTGGTTCCTTCCAGATCCTGAGTGGGATGTCACAGGGATTTTTAAGGTCTGCTCAGTGCTCGGGAACAGACCAGTTATAACATTAAGGTCAAGGCAAAGCTGTGGAATGCATCTTTCCTTCTGCAATATACAAGAAGGCGATTTTCTAATTGACAGACAGGTGTGAATGTCTGTGCATACTGTACGTAGCATTGCTTGGGTATTTTAGCTTGAGAATAAGAACTCAATTCCTTCAACTATATGTGAATGAGGGCAATTGACTGATTTCTTCCATATTGCAACAATAACAGGTTAATGTAGTGTATTGCAGTGTGCTACAAACATTTCATTTCGACAATTAAAAGAAGGAATCTTCTTAGACGGTCATTTCTGACCACCACTTCAATTTCAAACCCTCTTTTGGAACCTTTCAGCTTTTCAGTTTTGGTTTTCTGTGCCTCTCAGTATCCCGGTACCTGTTACGACTCATTTTAGCAACTGCTTTAACTTCGTTCTCTCTCCTTAAAAAAAAATCTTGAAAAAAAGGCCAATTTGCCTTTGTGGGAAATGAGGTCATTTGCCCTATTTCACAGACAAATGACGGCAGGAGGCCTTTGGCCGTCTCTGGCGCCGATGGAAGTGGCATTTTCGGTCATGAAGCCTTGGACCTCCCTTCCTCTGTGACGTTACTTACTAGTTTCTTGTTCCTAGGATATTCAAACCATTATTTCAGCTGTACGTATTACAAACATGTTGCAACTTGTTAAATTCATGTTACAAACAAATCATCGACCAGTAGTGACGTCTTACCATGTACATGTCACAAACAGGTTGGAAATAAATCAACATTTGGTAGTGATATCTTATCCTATACATGTTACTAACAAGTTGGAAACAAATCCGCGACCAGTAATAACTTTCCATACATATCACAAACAAATTGTGGAGCAGACGAAACTCTTACATTATTGCTGTGCACGAATAAGGAAATTTGCAATATTATTCGGAATAATATGAATCCTTGACCTTTACGTTACTAAGAGGAACTGCATTTCTATTATAACTTTTCCTACAGCTGCAATTCCACTTAATTGATGATATTTTCTGAAAAAGAAAAAGAAATTAAATACAGTGTTTTACCCTAAAGAAAAATAAGACCAATAAACTTAGTAGAGATCATTTAAATGAAAATCTTTCTCTAAATTCCAGCTTATCCAATAATCGAAGAAATAGATTCCAGACGGGACTAGTATCAAGGGATTAAGGATATTCCCATTCCAGTGTTTACAGAGGTAGAAATAAAGCAAGTCGCCCATTCAATTCCAATGAAGGCCATAGTTAAGAGACTAATGTTAATTGGTTCTTATATATACTATAAGTAAATTGCCTGCAATGAATTATAAAGGGCCGGAGAAGGGAACGGGAGATTGGAGAGGATGATGCTGCGCTCTTTGAAGGCTTCCGGAGAAAGAGATCTGTCTACTTCTCCCCAGTTGATATGAGGAAGGAGAAAGGGTGTTTTATTTCTATTTGACTGACGGTTTCCACACGTCAGGTACTTTTATATGATCTCTCTCTCTCTCTCTCTCCTCTCCCTTCTCTCTCTCTCCTCTCTCTCTCGTCTCTCTCTCTCTCTCTCTCTCTCTCTCTCTCTCCTCAGTGGGAACAGGGGGTTATTATTGTTCTTTTAAGTGAATTTTCCCATCTGTTTCAGGGGGAGAAGGGAGCAGGGCATATAAAAGGAATCCTCCCGTTTATTGCGTGGTGTGTAACCGCAAACAAATAGTGTCAGGCTCCGAGGGAGTTATTACATAGGCCAAGTAATGAGAGAGGGGGGGGGGGGGGGGAGAGGGCGCGGATGGGGTTGGAAGGAAGGGCCGCCTCCCACTGGGATCGTCGCTTTGGCATCGCAGGTGTTCCTTTCCTGCCTCCAAAACGCAGCAAGAAATGGACAGTGCAAAAAGAATAGCTAACGCTTTGAAGGCTTCATAAATTCTTCAGGGGTTTTTACTTATTTTTTTTTTTTACTTGGGGTTGCAGAGGTTATTGGGAGGTTGGAAGAGGGAAGGAGGTCTGTGTTTGTGGGTGGGGTTCGTAGGTTGGGGGGTTTAAGGTAAAAGGTGCCTTTACTTTTATTTCGCATTTTAATTCCTGAAGCAAATTTGAAAGGATTTTAACTTTCGTTTTTTTTTTTTTCCTCGGGAGGTTGGAGAAGTTGGAGAGGTTGGAAGGGGGAGGGGGGGGGGACGCTGTGGGGCGGGTGGGGTGGTAGGTCTAAGGTAAGAGGAATCTATATTTTCATTCGCAATTCTATGGTTGAAGTATATTTTCTGGTTTTTTACATTTTTTTCTGCAAGGTTGGAGACGTTGGAGAGGGGGTGGGAGGGGTGGTTGTGTGAGGTGATTGGGGGTTGGAGGGGGAGAGTCGGGTGTGAGGTAAGAGGAGCCTTCATTTTTATTCGTCGTTTTATTTGTTTATGCAAATGAGGCTTTCAATGTAGTTTTGTTCTTCAGTTAAAAAAACATTATTTCACGTTCAACCTACAATAACGTATCATCTCCCCGACCTATAATGGAATGCAGTTGTTACATAAAAAAAAAAAATGCCTAAGAGCATCTAGTGACCGCAAACGTCAGGCAAGGGAGGGTAAAAGAAGTCCCGAAACGCCTTTTCTCGATAAAAATGATATTCTCGTCATAATCAAAATATCTGGCAACATTCAAGTAAAACTCAATCACACGACATTGCATTATCCTGCCAACATATGGAACTAATTAAATAAACAAACTTACCCTTTGGACCTGTGACCTCTCAGTATGACCTCAACTTCGATCTTCGTCTCATTCAGCACACAGCTTTCAATGGTGGAGTACCTGCAACAAACATGAAATCCATTACATATTGTTTTAAAATGAGGACTGATGTTATATTCATGTTTGACCTTTCAAGTTTGACCATAACTTTTTGACCTTGACCTCACTCTGCATCTCGGCTCTGAAAAGGTGGTTTGTTCCGTTGATCTCAAAATTTATAGCCAAGGGTAGATTATTATCAAAACTTTGACCTCTCTCTCTTTTTTTCATTTTAGCTTTGGCCTCTCTCAGAATAACTGCAGTAGAATGAGTGAGTATCAGACCCAAAGTTTCTGTTCTGTGCAGCACAAATTTCTGTCCTTAACAAATAAGGAAAAGTAAAAAAACATCTTTAAAAGGAAAGCAAAAACTTCAATAGCAATTATTTAGGTCCAGCCTACAAATCTGTTGTATAAAATTATAGACAACGCTTTTATAGAACTATGGACAGTCCTATTTATAACAACATAATTATCGGCCTTTTTTATATAAAAAAATTAGACTTGTAAGTAGCTACACGATTCCCTTGTAAGCGATCGCTTGAATGAACTCCTTCAAAAGTATCTTAATGACGCTCGAATATCAGAAACTTTACCCCCAAACTTCTCCTCAGACTCTTGGAAGCCCCAATCTGACATTTAGATCACTTGCAAGATCTACTGGAGGTCTTTCTTATCGTCCTACAGATATTAGGCACCAGTCTTTATTTCTCTGGGGCGTTTAACATTCTGAAATAAGGGCCAGTTAATGGTCCTTTATATTTCCGCATTTTTTTTAACGGTGTAATATTTCGCGATTTTTCTAATCGTTTGCTTCGCCCTAAATATTTTTGCTTTTGCCGAGCCTGTGGAAAATCTGATACTGAGTCACAGAATTCCGTTCCTGGCAGAAGAAATGTTGACAGGAAAGCTCATTTTCTGAAGAAGTTCCTTGACTTGGGTCTTGGAACACCCTGAGGACTTGTAGAAGTGCTTCATTACATCCATAAACATAGCCTGCTAAATGTATGCTGACGAAGTGAGAAGGCCTCATGTTCTTCCTCTGTTCGCTGAAGGTATTTCGTGAAACGTCAGTTTCATTCAGGTATTTATTTACCTTCTTGAGAAGATTAGGTCTTTTATGAGAAACCGTGTTGGGCCTTTCTGCCTCTTCTTCGCCTCATCCATCTGCTTTTGCAGCGTCAGATTGGGGCAAGAAGTAGAACTCAGAGAGAGAGAGACAGAGAGAGAAACTGTATTAGAACGTGGCAATTGCAGGGGAAGTTGTCTCACTGTTAGGAACAGAGAGAGAGAGAGAGAGCATTTCCAAACTCCCTCTTAATAAAGAAGGGATTCAACAGTGAAAACGAGAGAGAGAGAGAGAGAGGAGAGAGAGAGAGAGAGAGAGAGAAACTCTACTAGGACGTGGCGAGGAAGGATTAGTATACCTCATGAGTAAAGGTCCTCCCGTTGTGATACTCAGCTCCTAGACCCACATTCTCTCTCTCTCTCTCTCTCTCTCTCTCTCTCTCTCTCTCTCTATCTCTCTCCTCTCTCTCTCTCTCTCTCTCTCTCTTTCTCTCCTTTAAGAATGATTATAAGATGACGATAGAAAAACGTAAATAATAATAAATTAATCATAATAATATGATAATAATAATAATTCCTGAGAGTTAGAGAGAGACGGGACCTTCTCCGCCACCTGAGTGAGAGCTCCACCTCCACCGAGAGGGAGGACTCAAAGACAGAGGAGGAGCAGAGAGAGGGCGGAGGGAGACTCACTCAGTCCCTCCGAGGGAGGGAGGGAGGGAGGCGGGACCTCAATGATGCCAGGCCGTTCATCGCTGGATGAGGAGGAGACCTCCCCAGGAGGAGGAGGAAATCTGGCGGACAAGATGGCGACTGGATGTGGATGTGGGAGAGTGTGTGTGTGTGTCTATATAATAATTGATATATATA
>NC_087214.1:38994331-39001831 GCF_015104395.2 Macrobrachium nipponense | reverse complement strand
AGAAAACAAATTGAAACACTTTTATTCTTCAGAAGAAGAACTGAAAGACAATAGGCAATTAAGCAACGGCAGAAATAATCCCAGTGACCTCACAGTGAACAACTTGTGGGGCTGCCCCCTTACAAAACTTCTCCCGAGGTCTTGGCTGCACTGTCCAAATTTCCCTACCTGGAAGGTTGCCTCCTCCCATAGACTGATTGTAGCTGGTCAAGGCATCCAGTTTCGTTTCTCTCTCTCTCTCTCTCTCTCTCTCTCTCTCTCTCTCTCTCTCTCTCTCTCTCTCTCATATTTCTTTATGGGTTCTCGCTCAAGGGAAGAAGGAAATAATAATAAAAATAGGGAATCAGGGAAAGAGAAATAGTCCGGAACGAATTGGGAAGGAAGGAACCGAGATCACTCAATGAAGCGATAAATTCTGTTGAGGAGGTTGTTCTCTTTATCCCATGCCAGAGAGAGAGAGAGAGATGGTTCTTCACTATTTTTACCAATATCCCCAAAGTATATTTTCATCCGTAGCATTTTCTTCATTTTTAAAATCGTATCACATCACAAAATCCTTCATTCATCTCAATGTATAATTTTTACCCATAGTATTAACCTCATTCATTAAATCTATCGACATGTCTCCTCATGTTAGCTTTTAACAGTATTCCAGTCTTTCCTCATTTATTTTGTTGTTAAAGGTCAGGAGGACGTAAATGGACCCTTACCTAAATTAGATTTTGGATTTGGACTGGAATATTTATTAAGCGAAAGATGCCTCGCTGTGTCTTCCTTCCACTGTTTACCATCTTGTCTTCCTCTTCTTCTGCCTTTTTGGATGTGACAATCTTGGGGTAGAGGTTTATGTTTGGTCTTCGTCAAAACATGAGTCATTTCCCTTTTAATTTTTAGGTATTGTTGAGTTTTCATTTTTTATTTTTTCTGTTGGATTTTGTCAATTGCTTTCTCCGCTCTTATCCAAATAACAGGATCCTATCTAAAAAAGGTAAAGCGTAGTATTACTTCGTA
Source organism: Macrobrachium nipponense (assembly GCF_015104395.2). Lineage (NCBI taxonomy): Eukaryota > Metazoa > Arthropoda > Malacostraca > Decapoda > Palaemonidae > Macrobrachium > Macrobrachium nipponense. The sequence goes on along the minus strand of NC_087214.1, from coordinate 39,000,820 downwards.
AAGTTTCAGAATTACAAGAAATTTACTTATGAAAGTTTTATCCAGAAAATGTCTAACATAAACGAAACGTAACGTATAAATATGCCTATATTTTTCAACAAACTTAGCTTTCTCAGAAGGGACAACTTCAAATTGAGCAAAATTGCGAAAATACTTTCCTCTGTGTGTATTTTTGTGAGTGTTTGTGACGCCGCGAAGGGCAAAAATATACTTTGGCGGGGCCCGAAATACTTTATATGCAACCACGAAGGCCGGCAGTTGCAAACATTGACACAACACTCGGGTGGGGGGAAAAGACGTTTGCAGAGGAATGTGGATTTGCGCCCAGCGCGAGATATTTTGCAAAGGGTGGGCCTCTGGGGCTACACTTGCGGGGGTTTTGGCAAAATGCTGAGTATTTGGAGAACTGAAGAACAGTGAAGAACTGGAAAACACCTTGTACGTTGCTTGGATAAATGAAGAACATCTTCATTGTTTCTAGAACACAATGTTCATTGTTTCGATAACTAGGAAATATAGTGTTCATTGTCGATTCTCTGCTGCCGTGCCAGCAATGTTTGTTTCAACGTAGAGTGGGAAATGTGGAGGGTTTGGCGTTATTCTTGAGTTCTTTGCTGTTTTCAAAACTAATTTGGACCTTTTGATCTATATCATCTTAGCCTCAAAGGTATAAAGCTATTACCCACTTGGCTACGATGGCGAGGGATGGTCGTCTGTTCCCCCTCCCTTAGATATACCCGAATCTGACAGGTATCGGATGACTGTGGAAGAACAGTCTCCCTTCAGAGGAGGTCTGCAGTTGGAACCTCACAAGTTCCAGCGAAGATGCAGTCCATTTGCTTCCCTGGAACATTTCTTTTATTGTAATAATTGACTTACATTTTCTATATATTTATTCATTAATTCATCTGTTTTCTTTCTGAACAATTACGCTCTGTGAAAACTTAACAAACAAAGCGCTAATTCTTCTTCAAAAAGTCGTCCAGACATTTTGTAAATTCTCAAAAAGTCAAATATAACAGTTTTTCTCTCTTCAAACTTAGCAGGTGGAATGTTTAATTAAACATCTCGACGGTTCCAGAAAACTTACGTTCATATCATCCTCTCTCTCTCTCTCTCTCTCTCTCTCTCTCTCTCTGGAGTCAATATATTCAACCCCTTTTTATTTCCCAAGAATAAACAAAGAGGCAGTAGCACAAAAACCTTCCTGAAAATAGATATATTACTGAAACCTCACAGTTTGAAAAAAAGAGAAAAAGATAAAGGAATCATTTGCGGTCGAACAAGACGCGGTTCGAGATTGGCAGAAAAAATCTGTTGCTGGGAAAGTTTGGACTTTCGTGAAGTGAGGACCGACACAAGACGAAAATCCGAATGAAAATGAGAAAAAGTGACGTGACAGAGAATGATAAAATAGGAGGAGTCAGGTACCGTCACCTCCTGCCCCCCACCCCCCGAAAAAAATAATAGTTTCAGTATATAGAGGAAGCATCTGTGAGAGAAAATAAAATGTTAGGAAACTACAATATAACAAATTTAATTCAGCAGGGAACCTTTATCAGCAGTGACACGTTCGCCTTAGTGGGTTAGTTCCGTCGGTGCACCTCGCTTGGTGCGCTGTAGGCATTGCTAATCGTCCTTTGCAGCGTCCTTTCGGCTCCTCGCTGCTCCCACTTTTTAGCCTTTTACCTGACCTCCATTCCCCTTGTGCTCTGCAGTCTTGCTGTCCAACCACCCCAACTCCCTCTTGTCACTGTCTTAAGCCCCGTCCACACGGTCGAACTTTGCCACTTTTCCCGCTTCTGACGTCACATCGAACAAAGTCTGTCGGGCAAAGTTCGACCGTGTGGACGGGGCTTTAAGCGCTGAATGGCTGAAAGTGACCAGTGCTGGGCCTTATGGTCGAATGTTTGTAGATCAAATCGACAGTGGGACGCAGATATACCTGTTTGTCGTGGACGTATTACCACTTTTCTGTTAGGACTTAAAGTGATTAAATTGATGTACAGAACTCAGGCCATCAAGCCAAGCACTGGGGTCCTGTCAGGTATTCAGCGCTTGTAACGGTGAAAATCGGGAGTTGGAGCGGTTGGACAGTAAGGTAAAGGGATCCAGGAGGTATATGTAGGAGATGAAGGGCAAGGGTTCAAAGGTGGAACTGGGAGGAAACCCAGCAGATGCACTAATTAGTAACAGCTAGAAAGGTTGGAGAGCAAAATTGAAGAAAGAAGGAAGAACGAAGGTAAAGTAAAAGGCGAAACAGTGGGTGCAATTAGGGGCCGAAGGGATGTTCCAAAAATCCTTCAGTAATGCCTACAGGGAACTACGTGAGGTGCACTGACATCACTACCCCCCAACAGCGACCTTTAGTGATGCACAGGACGAGAAAATCCTACGACATAAAAATTAGTCGTAAATACACACTAGTGATTCTGTAGGGGGAAACGACCTTCGTCTCTTGTTTACAAGATTCGTCTTGTAAAACCTCCGTGTTTGTGGCCTCTTTGTTTACAAGATTCATCTTATAACTTTACCAAGTGTTTGTTTAACTCTGTCGTCACAGGATAATCCCACAAACTCGTTCGCGACCTGAGACGTGTTTGTGTTTGCATAAGAGATCCGAACTAAACACAAACACGTGTGGGTCCTGGAGGTGAGGTTGCGACAGGTGAAGAAGGGGTGTAGACTCCCCCAGGGAAAAGAACAAGGCGTGATCCGACCTCCATCTTACTCGGGATGCGTGCTAAAATCTACAGACAAAAAGAGCGTTGTTTCACCAACGAAAATTAAAATAAATACATAATAGTTCATTAGAGATAATTTTTCTGTATTGTTTAACGTGCACATCATTTACTTTTTACATTTCCATACTAAGAGATAAATCATAAATATCGTATCCTAAAATTCCTGTATCTTGAACTCAACGCAAAACTCCTTTTTCAGACCTTTTTAGGCTTTCAAAGGGATTTTCTACTCTTCCCCCCCCCCCCCCCACAAGAGTAATATTAACAACATGAACATCACAAGAACAACAACAAAGTAGTTTACAGGCTGACTCCCTAAGTAAGCTAAAACAAATGAAGGTTGTTTCTGTCATCGGGGATCACTGAGAGGAGAGAGACTTCAGTGGAACGAATGACTTGTCTATCTTGAGCCTTTGGTCTATAAAGTTTGAGTCATTTGTTTGGCTGACAATTTAGGGTTGACAGTTTGAACGAGGTATTTATAGGTCTATTGTAATGCAAAGGGACTGTGCTATAAAAGGAAAATGGCAACAATAAACGACTGGATGCCTAAAAGAGAAAGATGAACATCTACTACAAGTTCCACACGATCATTCAAGGACGACCACGAACCTACAAACACAATTTGAAGTTAATATTGCAAAGATGCTTCTCGGTTTTGAGTGGAGTCCGTTGGGATGGGAAACCAAATGTTCACGGCAAGACTTGACGTAAAGAAAATTGACAAGGTGAAGAAAATATAGAAGGAAGAAAAGGGAAAAGAATCTTTCCTTTAGGAAAGAAGCTCGATTGGAATCTTCCTTCACCAGGAATCAGTCCGAAATATTTCGTTTAAAAATGAAACTCGGCAAATGGCAAACGCACCCCCTCCCCTCTCTCTCTCTCTCTCTCTCTCTCTCTCTCCCCTCCATCCCCTTCCCCTCTCTCTCCTTATCCCCCTTCCCCCTCCCTCCATCCCCTTCCTCTATCTCTATCCCCCTTCCCTTATCCCTCTATTCCCTTCCTCTCTCTCTCTCTCTCTCTCTCTCTCTCTCTCTCTCTCTCTCTCTCTCTCCCCTTCCCCTCTCTCACTCTATCCCCCTTCCCCTCCCTCTCCCCTTCCCCCCTCTCTCTCTATCCCCCTTCCCTTATCTCTCTCTCTCTCTCTCTCTCTCTCTCTCTCTCTCCCCGTTCCTCCATAACACCACCATCTACCTTGAGCAGATCCTCGTCCATAAAGAGAGAAAAAGTGACTCCGCCTGTTTATCTGCAGCTTCACCTAGAGAGCCAGTCCATCTAATAATTTCCCTCATGGAAACTTCTAAAACGTTTGAGATGCATCCCGACACCTCAGACTCACAGGGCCTCCTCATCGAAGTCTGGCTGTCGTGAGATATTGAGGCAAAACAGGAAAACAAAATTTCCACTCGACAGAATGAGAAGAGGAATGGCCCCCCTAGATCATCCACTCGGTTTAACCGCCTCTTTTGGAGTTAAAGATCTAAAGTTACCTCCTGGGAACGATCCGCGGATTGGAAGGAAAGAAGGAAGGAGAGAATTTATATTCGTACCAGAAGGAAGTTATGACTCCGAATTAGCGTCTCGTTCATCTCGAACTTTGGTCCAAAAGGGTTCGGTTGTTGACAACCGAGACGTTTGGAGAAGCTTCGATGGGAAATGTGTTTAAAGTTTCAAACGGTTCGTTCGTTCAGAATTGAGTTTTATTCGTCTGTTTTTAATTATTTCCTTCTACACTGGCGTATTTTGATAAGGGATAGTTAGCAGATGAAGTATTAAGCTAAACAAAATATGAAAATATCTTTGTTTTACCAATTTTGTCATAAATCTTCACCTTTCTGTTCCGTGAAACTTTTAAGACTTTTGAAACTGTTTGTCACCTTACGAGAGCGCACGATCGAGGCCCGGCGGAAATTAGGCGTGCTAGAGGGCCAAGTTTGTCGACCCAAACTCTCTAAATCAGTTATTGTGAGAGGCCGTATAAGTTTGACAACTTTAAGAGAGACGGAGAGGCAAGTGCTGAAAAGCATGTTTCTATTTAACTCGACTTTTCCATCAGGAATAATTTCACTCTCGGGAATTTAAGAAAACTATGGCTATTCTTGACAGTTTGGGTGGAGAAAACGCTGATGGTTTCTTCCTTTGAATTTTTTTTTTCTAGCGTGTTGTCTCCCAAGTTTAGCAGATTCTATAGATTTTTATGTTGATGTAGTATCTTTGCAGATAAGTGCAAGTTCAGTAATACGTTGCCATTCTTTTTTTATGGATGATTTTTGTTTGAAAAAAAAGGACAAAATAAGAGACCTAAAAAGCTTTAAAAATGATTTCAATTTAGATATAATATTTTACCATTAATAGTATATTTAAATTTAAAAGAGGACAAAAAAGAAACCTAAAACGGCTTTGAAAATATTTCAATTTAGATACAATATTTTACCATAAATAGTTTATTTAAATTAAAATATATTTGTTTGAAATTTTTATGGTACATTGTCATAATTTATGCGATTTTTAAATGTTTTAAAAGCAGTTTAAAAAAGAATTTAATTTGAATACAATATTTATAATAAATTTACCCTGTTTTGATGACTAATTTTTATTTCAAAAATTATTTAAAAATTGCCCTAGAATAGGGCAATGAATGTAACATAAAAATTTTAAAACCTATATCAATTTTTGAGTTTTTTCAGCTTCTGTTTAGGCTGTTTGTTGTTAAAAATTAATTAAAAAAACAACCAAATAAGGCAAATGAATGACAAAAACCTTTGAAAATATTCCATTTTAAATACAATATATATATATTTTTTTTATTTTGAATTCTATCTGATGAGAGCGCCTCAGTGGCGTGGTTGGTTTGGTGTTTGCTTCTCACCTCGGTGGTCGCGGGTTCGATTCTCGGCCATTCCATTGAGGAGTGAGAGATGTGTATTTCTGGTGATAGAAGTTCACTCTCGACGTGGTTCGGAAGTCACGTAAAGCCGTTGGTCCTGTTGCTGAATAACCACTGGTTCCATGCAACGTCAAAACACCATACAAACAAACAATCTATCTGATGAGAGTTTCTTTTTCGCTTCAAAAGGCTTTTAAAAGTTGCGTAAAAATATGAAAATAAATATAACAGAAAAAATTTAAAACAATATTTCAATTTTAGTACAAAATCTTAGTTATTTTTGTTTAAAAATCTTTAGAATTTATTTGAAAACAATATTTTTGGGAGTTTTGCCTTTTTTTTTTTTTTTTTTTTGTGACTAATTTTTATTTCAAAAATCCATTAGAAAAACGCATTTTAGCACATTACTTTGGTGGCTGTTTTCAGTTGCAATTAATCATTATAAAAATAATCTAAAAAGTAGTTCAAAAAATGAAACAGAAAAAAGCGTTAAAAATATTTATTTTAAATGCAATATCTTTGGGCTTATTGGCTCCTTTTTGATGATTAGGTTTTGTTTAACAAAGCATTTCTAAAATTTGCTAAAAATAGGACACTGAATTTAAAACAAAAATAAATTTAATAAATAATTTAATTTGAATACAATGATTTTACAAGTTTCGCCTTCCTTTTTATAACTGATTTTTTTTATTATTTAAACTATTGCCTAAAAAGAATGTAACAATAAAGTTTAAACAAATGTTTCAATTTTTTCACAGTATTCTTTACAGTTTTTTTACTGCTTTTGTTGGTTGGTTTTTGTTGAAAAAATTATTAGAAAAATCGCCCAAAAAAACTAAAAAAAAAATTTCAAATAAG
>NC_087214.1:38974331-38989331 GCF_015104395.2 Macrobrachium nipponense | reverse complement strand
TGATTTATTTATTCTTATTTTGTTTATTTTTGTTTATTATTTTATTCGGATTTATTTTTTTATATTTATTTATTAATTTATTTTTATTTATTTTTCATATTTAATTATTTTTATTTGATTTACTTATTTTTATTCACTAATTTATTTGTCTTTATTTATATATTTATTTATTTTATTTACTTATGTATTTTTATTTATTTTTTATTCTTATTTGTTTATTTATTTTTATTTATTTTTTATTTTTATTTATTATTATTTTATTTTTTATTTGCCTTCATGTACCATCTTGTTTATTATTCATTTTTTTATTTTTATTTTTATTTTTATCATTTTTATTTTTTTTTTGTATATTTTTATATTTTTAAAATTTATTTTATTATTTCATTTATTTATTTTTATTTTTATTTATTTATTTATTTTTTTATTATTTATTCATATTTATTTATTTATTTATTTTATTTGTTTATTTTTTATTTATTCCATTTTATTCATTTATTTTTATTTATTTATTTATTTATTTTTTATTTTTATTTCTTTAGTTTATTTTTATTTATTTAGTTTATTTAGTTTATTTTAATTTTACTTTATTTTATTTATCTTTTCTTTATTTTATTTATTTTATTATATTTATTATTTTATTTATTTATTTATTTATTTTATTATTTCTTTATTCATTTAGTTATTTCTATTTCTTTATTATTTACATTATTTATTTATTTATCTATTTGTTTTATTTATTATTTAAATTTATTTATTTTTATTTATTTATTTTAATCTGATTTTTATTTGCATGTATTTACTTCTGTTTTTTTTATTTATTTATTTATTCTTATATATTTATTTCTATTTATTTTTTATTTTTATATATTTATTTTTATTATTTATTTATTTTTTATTTATTTATTTTCATTATTTATTTATTTTTTATTTATTATTTTATATTTATTTACATTTAGTTATTTATATTTAATTATTTATTTATTTATTTATTTATTTATTTATTTATTTATTTTTTATTTATTCATACATTTATTTATTTTTATTTCTATTACTTTATTTATTATTTCTATTATTTTTATAATATATTATTTCTTTTTATTTTTTATTTTTATTTATTTTTATTTTTCTTCATTTATCTTTATTTATTATTTAATTTTCATTTATTTTTATTATGTTTATTTATTTATTTTTATTTATTTATATTTATTATTTATTTATAATTTATTTAATTATTATTCATTTATTTTCTTATTTATTTTTTTATTATATTTATTTATTGATTTTCATTTATTTTTTATATATATTGATTTTGATTGATTTATTTATTTTCATTTATTGATTGATTGATTTATTTATATATTTATTAATTTTATTTACTTATTTATGTATTTATTTTATTTTATTTATTCGTCTCCTTATTATTTTGATATATTTTTATTTATATATTTTTATTTTTTATTTTTATTTTTTATTCTTTATTATTATTTGATTTCTTTCTTTACTTTATTTATTCTATTATATATATATTTAATTTCATTTTATATATTTTTACTTATTTATTTTTTATTTATTTATAATTATTTATTTTTATTTTATCAATTTTTATTCATTTATGTTTTCTTTTTATTTGTCATTTTTATTTATTTACTTATTTTTATTTATTTATTTATTTACTTATTTTTTATTTTTTTATTTATTCTTATATACTTAGTTTTTATTTGTTTATTTTATTTATCTGTTTATTTTTATTTATTTGTTTATTAATTATTAATTTATTTATTTATTTTTAATTTATTCACTTTATTTATTTATTATTTATTTATTTATTTTGTTTAATTTATTTATTTTTACTTATTTATTTACTTTTATCTAATTAGTTTTTTATTTATTTATTTGTATTTTATTTCTATTTATTCATTTTTATTTATTTATTCATTAATATATATTTATTTATTTTTGATTACTTATTTATCTATTATTGATTTTTCATCATCTATTTTTTTATAACTATTTATTTTAATTATTATTTATTTTTATTTATTTTTATTTATTTTTTAATTAATCATTTATTTATTTATTTTTTATTTATTCTTATCCATTTATTTGTTTATTTGTTTATTTATTAGATATTTACTTATTTTATTTATGTATTTATTTTTATTTATTTATTATTTTATATATATATATTATTAATTATTTAATTTATTTCTTTTATTTTTTCTTTTATTTATTTTTTTTCTTTGTTTATATATTTACTTATTTTTTTTATTTCTTTATATATTTTTATATTTATTTGTATTTATTCATATATATTCATTTATTTTATTTATCAATTTTTATTCATTTATTTTATTCATTATTTTAATTTAATTTCTTTTTATTTTATTTATTTTTATATCTTTATTTTATTTTAATTATTTATTTATTAATTTTTAAATTTTTATATTTTTAAGCGTTTCTTTTTATTTATTTATTTATTTATTAATTTTTAATTATTATATTATTTTGATTGATTTATATATTTTATTTATTTATTTTAAATTTTTATTTATTTATTTAATTTTTATTCATTTATTAATTTATTTATTTTTTTTTTTTTATTTTTTAGTTTTTATTTAATATATTTTATTTACTTTTATTAGTTTATTTTTATTTGTTTTTTCATTTATTTATTATTTATTTTTATATAATATTTATTTTCATTTATTTCTTTTTTTTAATTTATTTATTTATGTTTGATTTTGTTATTTATTGATTATTATTTTTTATTATTTATTTATATTTATTTATTTATATTTATTTACATATTTTTTTATTTTGATTTATTTTTTTATTGATTTATTTTGATTTATTTATTTATCTTTTATTTATTTTTGTTCATTAATTTATTGATTTATTTTTATATATTCATTTATTTATTTTTATTAAGTAATTTATTTTTATTTATTATTTTTATTTATTTATTTATTTATTTTTTAGCTTTAGTTATATATTTATTGTTATTATTTATTTATTTATTTATTTATTTATTTATTTATTTATTACTTATTGATTTTTCATTTATTTCGATGGATTTATTTACTTTTTTATTTTTTTTATTTAAATATTTTTATTTTTATTTTTTTTTTTTTTTATATATATTTGTTATCTCTATTTTTATTAATCTATTTTTTATTCCTATTTAATTTTTTTTTTTTTTTTTTTTTATTTTTTATTCTTATTTCTATTTATTTATTTATTATTTATTTATAGTGTATTTATTATTTATATTTATTTACTTATTTTTTATTTATGTACTTTATTATTTTATTATTTATAATAATTTGTTATTTTTAATTTTTTTTTTTATTTTGATTTACTTTTATTCATTTGAGTATTTTCTATTTCTTATTTATTTTTTAAGTATTTATATTTATTTATATTTATATTTATTTTTTATTTGTTTTTTTATTTATTTATTTATTTATTTCATTTGTATTTTTCATGTACTTTTATTTATTTTTTATTCAATTTTTTATTTACTTATTTTTTTTATATCAAATTTTATTTATTTATTAATGTATGTATTTAATTTATTTTGTTAGTTATTATATTTTAATTATTTTTAATTATTTATTATTTTATTTATTTTTTTAATTAGTTATTTTTTTTATTTTCATTTTCATTTTTATTTAATTTTGTTTTTTACTATTATTATTTATTTTACTTTTATTTATTTTTGTATTTATTTTTATTTACTTAATTTAGTTTATTTATTTATTTCCTTTTTATTTTATTTAATTGTTTTTATATTTTATTGTCATTTATTTAATAGTTCTTATATTTATTTTGCATTATTTTTTAATTTATTTATTTATTTTCAAATCCATTCTTTTCTATTTTATTTTTTTTTTGTTTATGTTTTTATAAATTTATTTATTTTATTTAAGCTTTATTAATTTTTTCAATTTTAGCATTTATTAATTTTTAGTTTATTTCGTTTCGTCTTTTTATATTAATTTATTTGTATTTATTTATTTTTATTTTTTTGTTTATTTTTTTTATTCTTTCTATTTATTTATTATTATTTCCTAAATTTTAATTTTAAATTTTTGTAAACTTTTTTTGGCGTATATATATTAAATTATATTTCTTGTTTGTGTTTGGATTTGTATTTTTTATTTTGATTTATTTGTTTTTATTAGTTTTTATTTATTTCTTAATTAATTTTTAATTTTTTTATATATTTTTTTATTTTTTTGTTTTTAATTTTTTAAAATTTCATTTTTATTTGATTTATTTTTGTCCAGTTTTTTTTATTTTTTATTTTATTTAATTTTTATCTTTTTATTTCATTTTGTCATTTATCTATTTATGTATCTTAAGTCATTTATTTATTTTATCTATATATTTATTAATATTAATTTAAGTTTATTTCGTTTATTTAGTTATTTTATTTGTTTTGGTTTACTTATTTATAGGTTATATCTTTATTTATTTATTTATTTCTTTTATTTATTACTTTGATTTGTATTAATTTTTTTATTTATTTATTTATTTTTATTTATAATAATTCTATTTATTTAATAATTTTTTTATCAATTATTTTTATTTTGATTTTTATTTTTGTAATTTTTTTTTATTAATGTATTTATTTGATTGATTTCATTTTTTATCCATTAATTTTTATTTAACTTTTTATTGTCATTTATACATTTATTTTATGTATTTATTTATTTTTATTTATTATTTATTTTTTATTTTCATTTATGACTTTATTGTTTATATTTATTTATTTTTTTTTTATGTATGTATGTAGTGTGTGTGTATGTATGTATTTTTTTTTACTATTATTTTTTTATAATTTTAATATTATTTGATTATCAATTTTCTTTATTTATTTTGACTTCATTTAATTTCTTTATTTTGGGATTCATTTATTTTTTGTTTATTTTTGATTTAAATTTTATTTATTTTATTTTTTTATTTTTAATTTATTTGTTATTTAATTGATTTTATTTTATTTTTTTTTATCCATTGTTTTTTATTTTTTTATTTTTTTATTTTTATTTATTCATTTAGTTAGTTTATTTCTATTTATTTATTTATTATTCCTTTAGTTTATTTATTCTCCTTTATTTATTAATTTTTTTATTTATTTTGCTTTTTTATTTACTTCATTATTTATTTGGGGGGGGGGGTTTTTTTGGTTGTTTATTTTTATTTTTGTATATATTTGTAAAATATTTATTTACTTATTTTGATTATTTATTTATTTTTAATTTATCTCTTTTAGTTTTTATTTTTATTTTTTTTATTTTGTTTTAAGTTTAAAGTTTTTATTTGTTTTGTTGTTTTGGTTTTTATTTATGAATTTTTATTTATTTATTTATCTATTTCGTATTATTTAATTTTTTTAATTATGTTTATTTATTTTTTTATATTTAACTTATTTATTTTTTATTTACTTGATTTTTTTATTTTATTTTTAATTGATTTTATTTATTTAGGATTTATTTATTTACCTTATTTGGAATTCAGTTTATTTATTTACATTATTTGAATTCATTTATTTCTATATTTTATTTATTTTGATTTATTTATTGCTTTTATTTTTTGTGTTATTTTATTCATCCATTTATTTTTTTATTAATTTATAGAATTTAATATTTGATTTTCTTTTTCCTTATTTTTTTAATTTAATTTTTTTAAATTTAATTTATTTTTATTTATTTATTTTTATTTTTATTTATTTATTTTATTCTTTAATATATTTATTTTTTTTTATTATTTTAACTTTTTTTAATTTCATTTTTTAACCTATTGAATTCAATTTTTTTCTTTCATTTTTTGTTTTTATTTCTCTTTTTATTTTTATTTATTTATTTATATTTTTGATTTAGTTCATTTTATTTTTATTTATTTATTTTATTTTGTATTTACTCAATTTTTATTTTAATTACCTATTATCATTTTTAATTTATTTATTTATTTAATTTATTTTCATTTTTTATTTTTTGTTTTTTTATTTATTTCTATTTATTTGTTTCTTGATTTTGTTATTAATTTGGTTTTTAATTTAAGTTTATTTTATTATTTTATTTTTTTCAATGTACTGTTATTTATATTATTTTTATTTTTTATTTATTAAATGTACTTATTTATTTTTATTTATCTATCAATTTTTATAGATTTTTTTTTATTTTTTTATTTATATTTTATTTTTGAATTTTTAGATTTACTTATTTATTCATTTTATTTATTTTTATCCATTATTTTTATTTTTTTATTTATTCATTTAGTTATTTATTTCTATTTATTTATTTATTTATTTATTTATATTCCTTTATATATTTATTATCCTTTATTTATTAATTTTTTTATTTATTTCTTTATTTACTCTTATTTATTTGTTTTTATTTATTCATATATTTGTAGATATTTATTTACTTTTTTGATTTGATTGATTTATTTATTTTTATTTATTTATTTATTATTATTTTTATTTTTTTATTTGTATTTAAGTACTTTTATTTGTTTATTTTTATTTAGAATTTTTATTTTTTATTTATTTATTTATTTATTTATTTAATTTTTTATGTATTTATTTTATTTTCTATATTTACTTATTTATTTTATTTATTTCTTGATTTTTTATTTATTTTGATTGATTTATTATTTAGATTTATTTTTTATTTACTTATTTTGAATTCATTTATTTATTATTTATTTATTTTTGTATTTATTTAATTGAAATTTTTTTTATTTTTTTTTAAATTTTTTTGTGTTATTTATTCATCCATTCATTTTTTTTTTATTAATTTATAGATTTTATGTTTATTTTTTTTCTTATTTTTATTAATTTATTTCATTTATTTATTTTTGTTTATTTTATTTTTATTTTTATTTTGATTATTTTTTATTTCTATTTATTTTTTTTTTTTTTTTTTATTTTTTATTTATTTTTTTATTCATTTTTAACTATTAATTCATTTTTTGTTTATTCATCTTTTGGATTTATCTATTTTTCTTTATTTTTATATATTTTTTTTGATTTATTTCTTTATTTTTATTCAGTTTATTTCTTTTATTTAATTTATTTGTATTTACTTATTTTTATTTAATTATCTAATCATTTTTAATTATTTAGTTTATATTTATTTTAATTTTTGTTTATTTTTATTTATTTTTTATTTCTATTTAGTTGTTTATTGATTTTAATTAATTTGTTTTTATTTATTTGTTTATTATTTATTTATTTTTTTTCAATGTACTGTTATTTATATACATTTTTTATTTATTTAAATGTACTTATTTATTTTTATTTTATATTATATAAATATTTTATAGATTTATTTTTTTTTTATTTATATATTTTGAATTTTTAGATTTACTTATTTATTTTTATTTACTATGATTTATTTATTCTTATTTATCTATAAATTTTTATTTTTATATATTAATTTTATTTATTCTTTGTCTTTGTTTTTGCTTTATTTATTTGCATGTATTTTTGATTTATTATTTATTTATTTATTTTTATTTTTATTTACTTAATCTTTATTTATTTTTATTTATTTATTTTTTATTTTTTATTTGTTCTTCATTTATGTTCACTTATTTATGTTAATTAAAATATTTATTTTTAATTATTTGTTTTTATTAATTTATTTATATATTAGTTAATTTATTTATTTATTTTTATTTTTATTTTTATTTATTTATTGTTATTATTTATTTATTTATTTATTTTTATTTATTTATTGTTATTGCGTGTAATTTCTTTATTTATTTTTATTTATTATTGTTATTCGTGTAATTTCTTTTATTTATTTTAACCTTATTTATTCTTACTTATTTATTGTTTTTTTTTATTTATTCTATTTTTGAGTTTTTTTATTTATTCTTATTCAAATTTCTTTTATTTTTTAGTCATTTGTTTTATTTTTTATATTTTTTATATATGTATTTATTTACTTTTATTTGCTTATCTTTATTTACTTATTTTATCTATTTTTTTTATATTTTATTATTTGATTTTATATATTTATTTATTTATTTTTATTTTTTAAATTTTTTATTTATTTTTATCTATTTTTTTTTGTTTTTTTTATTTATTTTTAATTATTTATATATTTATGTATTTTGATTTATTTTGATTTATTTATTTAAATCTATTTATTACTCGTTTTTTATTATTTATTAATTTATATGTTTATTTGTATTATTTATTTATTTACTTTTATTAATTCATATTATTTTTGATTATTTTTTATTTATTTTTTTATTTATTTATTTCATTAATTTTTTTTATTTTATTTAAACTTTTATTTTATTTTTGATTTATTTATTTATTTATTTATTTGTTTTTATTTATTTATTTATATTTTTATTTATTTATTTTTAATATTTTATTTGATTTGTTAAATTATTTTTTATTTCTTTTTTATTTAAATTTTTTTATTTATTGATTTTATTTCTCTTATTCATTTTTTACTTATCTTTTTTTATTATTTGTTGATTTTTCTTTTATTTATTTTTAATTACTAATTTTTTAGTTAATTAATTATTTATTCATTTTTAATTTATTTATTTTGTGTATTTCTTTTTCTTATTTTTATTTATTTATTTTTTGTTTATATTTATTTTTTATCTATGTATCTTTATTTGTTCTTTATTTATTTTTCTTTTATATTTTCAGTTTTACTTGATTTATTTTTATTTATTTCTATTTTTCTTTATTTGTTTTTTTATTTAAATTAATTTTTTATTTTCTTTTTTGATTTTATTTTATTTTTAATTTACTTTTTATTTCTTTTTAATTTGGTTTTTTATTTAAATTTTTAATTTATTTTAATTTTATTTATTTTTGTTTATTTCTTCATTTATTTTTATATTTTTTTTATTTATATTAATTAAATAGTTTGTTTATTTATTTGTTTTTTAAATTATTTTTATTTATTTATTTATTTATTTATTTTTATTTATTTTTATTTTTTTAGTTTTATTTATACATATTTTATTTTTTCAATTATTTATTTTTTATTTATGTTTTTATATATTAATTTTTATTTACTTTTATTTATTTTTATTTATTTATCTTTATTTATTATTTTCATTTATTTATTTATTTATTTATTCATTATTATTTATTTATTTAAGTTATTTTTATTCATTTATCTATATATTTATTTTTATTTATTTATTTATGTTCATTTATTGTTATTTATTTAATTTTTTAATTATTTGACTAAATTTTTTATTCCTATTTATTTACTGGTTTTTATTTTTTATATTTTTATTTATTCATATTTTTAGTTTTTTATTTATACCTTTATTTATTTGTAGTCATTTATTTATTTATTTTTATTTATATTTATTTGTTTTTATGTTTATTTATTTAATTTTATATATTTCTTGATATTTATTTATTTATTCTTATTTATATTTATATTTTTATTTTTTACTCATTCATTTTTTTTATTCATTTTTATTTATTTACTCATTTTTATTTATTTATATACTTATTTTTATATATTTACTTATTTATTCATTTATTTTTATCTATTACTTAAATATTTATATTAAGTTTTTTATTTATATTTATTAGTTTTTATTTTGATTTCTTTATTTTTATGAAAATATTTATTTATTGATTTATTTTTTTTTATATATTTTTATTTCTTTTTTATTTATTTATTTCAATTTTTATTGCTAATAATTTTATTTATTTATTTTTATCTTTTTTTTATCTATTTATTTATTAATGATTTATTTGTTTTATTTATTTTTATATAGATTTCTTTAATTATTTATAAATTATATTTTTTTTATTTGCTTATTTTTATTCATTTGTTTTATTCATTTTTATTTATTTACTTCCTTACTTGTATTGATGTATGTTTATTTATTTATTTATTTTTATTTATTTTCATTTGTTTATTTATTTATTTTTATTTATTTATTTGTTTTTATTTTTAATTATTATTTTATTTTTAAAATTTATTTAATTATTTAATTATTTTATTTATTTATTTTTATTGTTTTATTTATTTTCATTTTTTTTCATTTTTACTAATTTATTTTTATTTATTTTGAGTGTATTATTTACTATTTATTTATTTATTTATTTATTTTTATTTTTATTTTTCTTTATTTATTTATTTATTTATTTATTTATTTATTTGTATATTATTTATTTTCATTTATTCATTTGTTTTTATTTATTTTTTAATTCTTTAAATTTTTATTTATTTATTTATTTATTTCTATTTAATTTATTAGATTTAATTGTATCCATTTTTTTTATTTTTTTTATTTTTATTTATTTTAATTTTAATTCTTATTTATTTATTTTGATTGATTTATTTATTTTTATTACTCATTTATCTATTTATTTATTTTGATTTATTTTTTATTTTTATTTATTTATTATTTTATTTAATAATAATTTGTTTATTTTTTATTATTTATTTATTTTTATTAAATATTTATTTTTTATATTATTTATTTTGA
The DNA here is from genome assembly GCF_015104395.2 of Macrobrachium nipponense. Taxonomy (NCBI): domain Eukaryota; kingdom Metazoa; phylum Arthropoda; class Malacostraca; order Decapoda; family Palaemonidae; genus Macrobrachium; species Macrobrachium nipponense. The sequence continues at coordinate 38,978,837 of NC_087214.1, read as the reverse complement.
TTTATTTATTGATTTATATTTTTTATCTATTATTTTTTATTCTTTTATTTATTAAATTATTGATTTATTTAGATTTATTTAATTTTATTTATTCATTTATTTATTTATTTTTATTTTTATTTATTTATTTTTATTTATTTATTTTTATGTTTTGTTTTTTTATTTATTGATTCATTTTTATATATTTTTTATTGTTATTTTTTATTGTATTATTTATTTATTATTTTTATTTTATTATATATATTAATTTATATATATATTTATTCAATTATTTTTCTTTCTTTTTTTAATTATTTAGTTATTCATTTTAATTGCTTGATTTACTTTGTATTTTTATTTATTTATTTATCTTTTTAATTATTAATTTTATTTATTTACTTATTTAATTTTATTAATCTATTTATTTATTAATTTTTACTTAATTTTTTATTTTGATTTATTTATTCACGATTTTCTTATTAATTTGATTTATTTAATTAATTTCATTTCATTTATTTTTTATTTTGATTGATTGATTTTTCATTAATCATTTTTATTTATTTATATTTATTAGTATTTATTTTTTTTATTATTTATTTTGTTTATTCACTCCTTTATTTTTACTTATATATATTTATATATTTTTATTTAGATATTTTTTATTTGTATTTTTTATTCATTTATTTATTTTTTATATTTTTATTTTTATTTATTTATTTGTATTTATTTATTTGTATTTAATTTAATTTATTTTTATTTATTTTATTTATCTATTTATATATTTATTTTTATTTATTTATTTATTTTTATTTATTCATTTATTTATTTTTACTCTTTATTTATATATTTTATTTATTTATCATTATCTATATATTTTTTTAATTATTTATTTCTTATTTTAATTTATTCCTTATTTTTTATTTTTTTTTTATTTATTTAATTGTTTTGATTGGCCTATTTTTTTAATTCTCTATTTGTTTATATATATTTATATATTTTTATTTATTTATTTATTTATAATTTTTTTATTTAGTTATTTTTATTTGTTTATTTTTTTATATATTTATTTATATTTTTTGTTTATTTATCTGTTTTTACTTATTTACTTTTGTTTATTTTGTTATTTTATTTTGTTATTTTAAATATTTTATAATATTATTTTTTATGTATTACTTATTTTGAATTATTTTATTTGTTCATGTTTATTGGCTTATTTATTTGTTTTTCTTGATTTATTTATTTTTATTTATTAATTTTTATTTATTAATTTTATTTATTAATTTTTTTATTTATTTATTTTTTTTTTATTTTTATTTTTATTATTTTATTTATTTATTTTATTTACTTATTTACATTTATTTATTTATTTTAATTATTTATTTTTATTTATTCATTTATATATTTTATTTTGATATATTTATTAATTTATTTATTTTACTTATTATTTGTTTTTTATTTATCTATTTTATTGAATTTCATCTATTTATTTTTATTTGATTTATTTTCATTTGTTTATTTCTGTTTGTATTTATTTATATCTTTTTATTTGTTTGTATAGTTCTGTTTTTATTTATTTAATTTATTTTTTATATAATTTAAATATTTTTATTTATATATTTTATTTTTGATTTATTTTGTTGTTTTTATTTTATTACTTATTATTTTTATTTTTAATTTTGTTTTATTTTGTTTTATTTTTTTATTTTAATTTTAATTTATGTTACTTTTTTTTGTATTTATTTATTTATTTTGTTTTATTTCATTTATTTTATATATATTTGTCTAATTTTTATTTAATTATTTTTTATTTTATTTATTTTTTCATTTTATTTTTATTCATATTTTTTATTTATTTTTATTTATTTATTTATTTGTTTTTATTCATTTATTTATATCAATCTATCTATTTTTATTTTAATTTAATTTTTTATTTTTTATTTTAGTTTTTTTTATTTAGTTTATTTTATTCTTATTTTTTCTTTTTATTTGTATTTTTAATTATAAAATTTTATTTATTTATGTCTAATTTTTTTACTTATTTATTTATTTTGGAATTGATTTGATTTTTTTAAAATTATTTTTTTTCGAATCTATTTTTTATTTATTGATTAATTCCTTTATTTACTTCTATTTATTTATTTTATTTGTTTTTTGATTTATTTTTTACTTATTTTTATTTATTTATTTTTTAATTCTATTTTTTTTATTTATTAAATAATTGATTTTTTACTTTTTATTCTATTCATTTTAAACTGTAATTTTTTTGTTCGTTCAATTTATTTAATGTTTTTTACTTTTTTATTTTATTTATTTATATATTTATTTTTCTTATTTATTTTTATTTTTTATTTTCATTTATTTTCTTTTATTTATATTTATTTTTATTTATAATTTTTTTATTTTTATTTATGTTTTTGTTTATTTATTTTATTATTTATTTTTTATTTTATTTTAGTTATTTTTTTATTTATTTTATTTTATTTTTTTTCTTTCTTATTTTTTCTTTATTTATCGTAAAATTTATATTTATTTAATTAATTAATTTATTTTTATATTTATTTTAATTCATTTTTTTTATTTATTTTTATGTATTTCCTTCATTCATTTCATTCTTATTATTTATTTATTTAATTTATTTAATTTCTTATTTATTCACTTATCTTTTTATTATTTATTTATTCATTCATTCCTTCTTTTTATTTATTATTTTTTATTATTTATTTTATCTTAGTTATTTTTATTTTTTATTTTTTTTATTTTTATTTATTTATTTAATTTATTTATTTTATTTTCTATTTTTTTATAATATATGTTTATTTATTATTTATATGAATTTTATTTATTTTATTTAATTAATTAATTTATTTGTTTTATTTTTAATTTATTTATTTTAAATTGTTTATTTATTTTGGATTTATTTATTTTTGTTATTTATTTGATTTCGTTTACATTTTTATTTTTTATTTTGTTTACTTATTTATTTGTTTTTTATTTATTTATTTCTGATTTATTTTCTTATTAATTTAGTTTAATTTTGTTATTTATTCATCTACTTATTTTCTATTTGTATCATTTATTTAATTTTTATTTTATTTTGTTTTTATTTACTTTTAGTTATATATTTTTAATTAATTTATTTTTTATTTATTGATATAATTTTTATTTTATTTATTTATTTTTATTTTATATTTGTTTAATTATTCATTTTGGGGTATTTATATTTATATATATTTATTTTATTTTTAATTCATTTATTTAAATTTATTATTTGTTATTTTTAATCATTTATATTATTAATTTATTTTAATTTATTTATTTACTTCTTATTTATTTTTTATTTTAATTTTTTTTATTTTTTATTTTTAATTAATCAATAATTTTTTTTAATTTACTTTATTTATTTTGATTGATTGATTGATTTTTTATCTTTATTAATTTTATATATTTATTTTTATTTATTTACTTCTTATTTATGTATTTTTATTTATTTATTTATTTATTTATTTATTTAGTTAGTTGTTATTTTTTATTTATTATTTTTACTTATTTATTTTTATGTATTTTTATTTATTTATTTATTTATATATTTTATTTATTTATTTATTTTGATTTATCTATTTTGATTTATTTGCTTTTATTATTTATTGTTTCAGTTATTTAATTTTTTAATTTATTTATGTATTTATTTTTCTAACATGAAAAGACCTGAAAAATATTTAAATTTTAGCATATTACATAGATAGCTGTTTTTCTGTTTCAATTAATCATTATAAAAATTCTCTAAAAAAAACAGTTCAAAAAAGGAAAAAAAATTTAAAAGTATTACATTTTAAATGCAATATCTTTGCGCTTATTGGCTCCCTTTTTGATGACTAGTTTTTGTTTAACAAAAGATTTCAAATATTGGCTAAAAATAGGACATTGAATTAAAAAAATTAAATTTAATAAATAATTTAATTTGAATACAATAAGTTTGCTAGTTTCGCCTTCCTTTTTATAACTATCGCCTAAAAAATGTAACAAAATTTTAAACAAATATTTAAATTTTTTCCACAATATTTTTTATAGTTTTTTAATGTTTTTGTTGGCTGGTTTTTGTTGAAAAGTGTTAGAAAAATCAGCCAAAAAAGACGAAGATCAAACAAAAAAGCTAAAAATAATATTTCAATTAAGATGCAATATTCATGTTATATTTGCTCTTGTTTTGAGGCCTATTTTTGTTTTAAAAATCACTTTAATAATTGCATAAGTATTGGATAATGAATATAACAAAGAAAAAAAGCTGAAAATTAAATAATTTTCAATATCATATTTTTAGGACTTTTTTTTTCCTTCTTTTGGATGACTGAATTATATATCAAAAATCATTTGGAAAATCGCCTAAAACTAGGACAATATATCAATTATTGCACAAAACGTTTGAGAATCTTATTCAGTGGTTGTTGGCTGTTTTCTTGTTAAAAAAAATCGTCATAAAAATCGCATAAAAAATAAAATGAAATAGAAAAATAATAACAGATTTTTGTT
>NC_087214.1:38966831-38971831 GCF_015104395.2 Macrobrachium nipponense | reverse complement strand
GGAAGGAGCCGATGAAATGAGAGAAGTTTGTTTTTCCAGTCAATTAGGAAGTTGGGAACCATCCACAGTTTTAGGAGAGGTTTGTGGGCTTGAGGTCGACTCCAAGCAACGACTGTTGGTGTTTTTTAGGAAGAATGGAGAGGAAGCAGTGGCGTGGAAGGTGTTAGAACGAAAAGAAGTTATTATTTTGCCACAACGTAAAAGCACCATACAAACAAGTAAACAAACAAAACAAAATACTGAATGGAACGTAGTGAGAGACAAAAAAAAAATTTTCCTCTGCTTCGTCACCAAACACACAGTACTTAATATATAAGTTATATATATATATATATATATATATATATATATATATATAATATACTATATATATATATATATATATATATATATATATATATATATATATATATATATATATATGATTCCACTGACATAATTGTGGATTTCATCACCATTAAGTGACTAATGATATTGAGATTTCATAAAATGGCATTATTATTTTATTATTATTATTATTATTATTATTATTATTATTATTATTATTTTGGTAGAAGACCCTCTTTTAGGCAAATGCTGTTAAAAAGATTGGCAGAATTAAGAGAGTTGATTTTATATACTGTTTTTTCTATTTTTCTTAAAATTCGCTTCTCAGGCTCAGCGATGTTTTCTGAGTAACCTGGCCAATATTCATGTTGGGAATTTTCAAAAATTAAAAATGCTGAAGGTAATCTATTATTTTATTACAACAGGATCTCAGGTCCAGGTCAAGCAGGGGTCGTGCCAGCACTGACGACGACCCCGGTTTGACCTGGACCTGAGATCCTGTTCTAATAAAATTCCCAACATGAATATTGGCCAGTTACTCAGACATCATTGAGCCTGAGAAGCGAATTGTAAGAAAAAAAGAAAAACAATGTATAAAATCAACTCGCTTAATTCTGCCATTCTTTTTAACAGTATTATTATTATTATTATTATTATTATTATTATTATTATTATTATTATTATTATTATTATTATAGAACCATGAGTCTTGAAATAGACAAGAAATCCATAGATACTTATGGGTACAGGCATTAAAAAAAATCTCTACAGAGAGCCTTCTGGAATCTCTTCGATTGCCAGTTTCAAGATGGGAATCGAACAGATTCCAGAAGGTGTCGCATATAAAATATATATATATATATAAGTATATAATTATATATATCATATATATATATATATATATACCATATATATCATATATATATATCATATATATATATATATATACTTATATAGATATAATACCCATATATCTATGGGTATTTATCTTATTATTATTATATTATTATTATATTATTATTATTATATTATTATTATTATATATATATACATTATATCTTGGTGGGATTTATCATTATTATTATTATTATTTTATTATTCTATTAATTATTATTATTTTATTATTATTTATTATTATTCAGGAGGTTTCACCCTTGCCAAAGGGCTCATCAGGTGGGTTTAGCCTTTCCTTATTTAGAAAACAAGGGAAGTCATGGCACCCACTACCCCCCTCCCTCCCTCCGATCTCCTTAAGGAGGCTTAGACCAGCATCCAAAGGGTGGGCAGAAATCCAGTTTTGATGACAGAGGCATTAACTTAGCATGCCAGAGGTTGTCTATGGCTCAAAACTGGTATACCCACACTTGAGCTGGTCCAACAATTACCGATCTCCTTAAGGAGGCTTAGACCAGCAACCAAAGGGTGGGCAGAAATCCAGTTTTGATGACAGAGGCGTTAAACTTATGCATGCTAGAGGTTGCCTATGGCTCAAAACTGGTATACCCACACTTGAGCTGGTCCAACAATTAGCGATCTCCTTAAGGAGGCTTAGACCAGCAACCAAAGGGTGGGCAGAAATCCAGTTTTGATGACAGAGGCATTAACTTAGCATGCTAGAGGTTGCCTATGGCTCAAAACTGGTATACCCACACTTGAGCTGGTCCAATAATTAGCGATCTCCTTAAGGATGCTTAGACCAGCAACCAAAGGGTGGGCAGAAATCCAGTTTTGATGACAGAGGCATTAACTTAGCATGCTAGAGGTTGCCTATGGCTCAAAACTGGTATACCCACACTTGAGCTGGTCCAACAATTAGCGATCTCCTTAAGGAGACTTAGACCAGCAACCAAAGGGTGGGCAGAAATCCAGTTTGATGACAGAGGCATTAACCTTAGCATGCTAGAGGTTGCCTATGGCTCAAAACTGGTATACACACTTGAGCTGGTCCAACATAGGCGATCTCCTTAAGGAGGCTTAGACCAGCAACCAAAGGGGGGTGGGCAGAAATCCAGTTTTGATGACAGAGGCATTAACTTAGCATTGCTAGAGGTTGCCTATGGCTCAAAATTGATACCCACCTAGCTGGTCCAATAATTAGCGATCTCCTTAAGGAGGCTTAGACCGCAACCAAAGGGTGGGCGAAATCCAAGTTTTGATGGAACAAGAGGCATTAACTTAGCATCTAGAGGTTGCCTATGGTCCAAAACTTGGTTAATACCCACACTTGAAGGCTGGGCCACAATTGCGATCCTCCTTAAGGAGGCTTAGGACACAACCAAAGGGTGGGCAGAAATCCAGTTTTGATGACAGAGGCATTAACTTAGCATGCTAGTTGCCATTGCTCAAAACTGGTATACCCACACTTGACTGGTCCATAACATTAAGGCTCGCCCAAAGGGCTAGTAAATCCCAGTTTTTGAATTGACGGATTAGCATACTAGCATACCAGAGGTTGCCTATGGCTCAAAACTGGTATACCCACACCTAAAGCTGGCATTACAATGCTGTATTGCTTAAGCAGGCTTATGCCAGCAACAAAAGGTGGGCAGAAATCCAGTTTTGATGACGGAGACATTAGCTTACCTCTTCCTATCTCTCATAGAGAGAAGGAGAGAGAGAAATAGACAGAGAAAGGAAGAAAGGAGATAGAGAAAGGGAAAGATAGAGAGGGAGAGAGAGGAAAGAAGTTAAGAACTGAAAGGGAGGGGTGGGACCTCCCTTCCTGCCCTGAGCTCCTTCTCCTCTTCCTACCTCTCATAGAGAGAAGGAGAGAGAGAAAGTGACAGAGAAAGGAAGATAGAAGGAGATAGAGCAAGGGAAAGATAGAGAGGGAGAGAGAGGAAAGAAGCTAAGGACTGAAAGGGAGGGGTGGGACCTCCCTTCCCCTGCCCCTGAGCTCCTTCTCATCTTCCTATCTCTCATAGAGAGAAGAGAGAAGAGAAAGTGACAGAGAAAGGAAGATAGAAGGAGATAGAGCAAGGGAAAGATAGAGAGGGAGAGAGAGAAAGAAGCTAAGGACTGAAAGGGAGGGGTGGGACCTCCCTTCTAGCCCTGAGCTCCTTCTCCTCTTCCTACCTCTCATAGAGAGAAGGAGAGAGAGAAAGAGACAGAGAAAGGAAGATAGAAGGAGATAGATGCAAAGGGCAAGATAGAGGGTGAGTAGAGAGAAAAGAAGCTAAGGAGGCTGAAAGGGAGGGGTGGGTACCAAATCCTTCTAGCCCTGAGCTCCTTCTCCTCTTCCTACCTCCATCGAGAGAAGGAGAGAGTAGAAAGAGACGAGAGAAAGAAATAGAAGGAGATGAGCAAGAAAGATAGAGGGGAGGAGAAAGAGAAATAAGAAGACTTAAGGGAGGGGGGGTTTGGCCCTCCCTTCTAGCCCTGAGCTCCTTCTCCTCTTCCTACCTCTCATAAGAGAGGAAGAGAGAGAGAAAGAGGACGAATAAGGAAGCTAGAAAGGAGTATAGAAACAAAGGGAAAAGATAGAGAGGGAAGAGAGGAAAGGTTAAGCTAAGACCGAAAGGGAAGGGGTGGGACCTCCCGATTCCTCCTGACTCCTTCTCCTCTTCCTACCTCTCATAGAGAGAAGGAGAGAGAGAAAAGAGACAGAGAAAGGAAGATAGAAGGAGATAGAAGCAAGGGAAAGATAGAGAGGGAGAGAGGAAAGGAAGAAGCTAAGGACTGAAAGGGAGGGGTGGGACCTCCCTTGCTGCCCTGAGCTCCTTCTCCTCTTCCTACCTCTCATAGAGAGAAGGAGAGAGAGAAAAAGACAGAGAAAGGAAGATAGAAGGAGATAAAACAAGAAACAAGAGTGAGAGAGAGAGAGGAAGAAAGCTAAGGACTGAAAGGGAGGGGTGGGACCTCCCTTCTAGCCCTGAGCTCCTTCTCCTCTTCCTACCTCTCATAGAGAAGGAGAGAGAGAAAGAGACAGAGAAAGAAAGGAAGATAGAAGGAGATAGAGCAAGGGAAAGATAGAGAGGGAGAGAGAGGAAAGAAGCTAAGGACTGAAAGGGAGGGGTGGGACCTCCCTTCCTGCCCTGAGCTGCCTTTTTTCCCCCCCCATTCCCTTTTTCCTACCTCTCACAGAGAAAGGAGAGAGAGAAAGAGATGGAGACAGAGACAGAGTCAAGCACTTTCGCTTACCTTTTTTGTCCTCTTTGTGGTCTTCCTGCCTTTATTCTTTTCCTCTTCTGAATACATTTTGGAGACCACTTCTTATTTGTCTGTGAAATGTTATGCTTTCTTTATTTGGTGCCGCTGGGTAAGTGTTAAGTTTTTTTCCACTAGAGATGGCACTAAGGATCTTGACTGGTCGTTCCTTTGGTGCTGTTCCGTCGCGTTCCAAGAGTTGTTACGATCTGCTTGGCCCAGTCGATGAGATTGATTTTAGGATGGGTGCTTGGGAGGTGGGGGTGGGGGACTACCCGTTAGCTGACCCTGGGGTGGGGGAGCCCGGGATTCAGCAGCCAACACCCATGCTCCCGAAGTCAAACCCCATCGTATGGACCAAGAAGATTGCAACGCCTCCGGAACACGACGCCACAGCATCAACTCGCTACCAGTCAAAATCATTTGGTGTCCTCGCTTGTTTTCTTGTACTTTTCTTCTTTGTATCCTTTCCAGTTCCTTCTCTTCTCCTTCTGTCTCTTCCTTTTCCTCGTTCCTCCTCATACTCT